>NC_140990.1:95641811-95755322 GCF_052327205.1 Somniosus microcephalus | reverse complement strand
CCCCCCCCTTCTCCCCCTCCGCCCTCTCCCCCCCCTTCTCCCCCTCCGCCCTCTCCCCCCCCTTCTCCCCCTCCGCCCTCTCCCCCCCCCCTTCTCCCCCTCCGCCCTCTCCCCCCCCCCTTCTCCCCCCCCTTCTCCCCCCTCTCCCCCCCCTTCTCTCCCTCCGCCCTCTCCCCCCCCCCCTTCTCCCCCCCCCTTCTCCCCCTCCGCCCTCTCCCCCCCCTTCTCCCCTCCGCCCTCTCCCCCCCCTTCTCCCCCTCCGCCCTCTCCCCCCCCCTTCTCCCCCTCCGCCCTCTCCCCCCCCCTTCTCCCCCCCTTCTCCCCCTCTCCCCCCCCTTCTCTCCCTCCGCCCTCTCCCCCCCCCCTTCTCCCCCCTCTCCCCCCCCTTCTCCCCCTCCGCCCTCTCCCCCCCTTCTCCCCCTCCGCCCTCTCCCCCCCCCTTCTCCCCCCTCTCCCCCCCCCTTCTCTCCCTCCGCCCTCTCCCCCCCCCCCTTCTCCCCCCTCTCCCCCCCCTTCTCCCCCTCCGCCCTCTCCCCCCCTTCTCCCCCTCCGCCCTCTCCCCCCCCTTCTCCCCCTCCGCCCTCTCCCCCTCCGCCCTCTCCCCCCCCCTTCTCCCCCTCCGCCCTCTCCCCCCCCCTTCTCCCCCTCTCCCCCCCCTTCTCCCCCCCTTCTCCCCCTCTCCCCCCCCCCTTCTCCCCCTCCTTCTCCCCCTCCGCCCTCTCCCCCCCCTTCTCCCCCTCTCCCCCCCCTCCGCCCTCTCCCCCCCCCTTCTCCCCCTCTCCCCCCCCCTCCGCCCTCTCCCCCCCCTTCTCCCCCTCTCCCCCCCCTCCGCCCTCTCCCCCTCTCCCCCCCCTTCTCCCCCTCCGCCCTCTCCCCCCCCTTCTCCCCTCCGCCCTCTCCCCCCTCCTTCTCCCCCTCTCCCCCCCCTTCTCCCCCTCCGCCCTCTCCCCCCTTCTCCCCCTCCGCCCTCTCCCCCCTTTGCCCTCTCCCCCCTTTCTCCCTCTCCGCCCTTCTCCCTCCACCCTCTCCCCCCTTCTCCCTCTCCACCCCCGCCCTCTCTCCCCCCTTCTCCCTCTCCACCCCCGCCCTCTCTCCCCCCTTCTCCACCCCCGCCCTCTCTCCCCCCTTCTCCACCCCCGCCCTCTCTCCCCCCTTCTCCCTCTCCGCCCTCTTCCCCCTCGCCCTCTTCCCCCTTCTCCCTCGCCCTCTTCCCCCTTCTCTCTCGCTCTCTTCCCCCTTCTCTCTCCCTCTCTTCCCCCTTCTCTCTCCCTCTCTTCCCCCTTCTCTCTCCCTCTCTTCCCCCTCCTCGCTCTCTTCCCCTTCTCTTTACCTTCTCTCTCTTTTACGCCTTCTCTCTCCTACCCCTTCTCTCTTTTTCCCCTTCTCTCCCTCTCCCCCCTTCACTCTCTCTCTCTTCGCCGTCCGCCCCCCTTCACTCTCTCTCCCTCCCGCCCTCCGCCTCCCTCCCGCCCTCCGCCTCCCTCCCGCTCTCCGCCTCCCTCCCGCTCGCCCTCCGCCTCCCTCCGCCTCCCCGTCGCTCGCCCTCCGCCTCCCCGTCGCTCGCCCTCCGCCTCTCTCTCGCTCTCCGCCTCCCTCCCTCGCTCTCCGCCTCTCTCTCTCTCTCGCTGTCCCTCCCTCTCTCTCTGCCTCCCTCTCTCTCTCTCGCTGTCTGCCTCCCTCTCTCTCTCTCTCTCGCTGTCTGCCTCCCTCTCTCGCTGTCTGCCTCCCTCTCTCGCTGTCTGCCTCCCTCTCTCGCTGTCTGCCTCCCTCTCTCTCTCTCTCGCTCCCTCCCTCTCTCTCGCTGTCTGCCTCCCTCTCTCTCTCTCGCTGTCTGCCTCTCTCTCTCTCTCTCGCTGTCTGCCTCCCTCTCTCTCTCTCCCCGTCTGCCTCCCGCTCTCTCTCCCCGTCTGCCTCCCGCTCTCTCTCTCCGTCTGCCTCCCTCTCTCTCTCCGTCTGCCTCCCTCTCTCTCTCCGTCTGCCTCCCTCTCTCTCTCCGTCTGCCTCTCTCTCTCTCTCCGTCTGCCTCCCTCCCTCTCTCCGTCTGCCTCCCTCCCTCTCTCCGTCTGCCTCCCTCTCGCCCTCTGCCTCTCGCCCTCTGCCCCTCCCCCTCTGCCCCTCTGCCCGCCCCCCTCCCTCGCCGCCCCCTCCCTCGCTCCCCTCCCCCTCCCTCTCCGCCTCCCTCTCTCGCTGTCTGCCTCCCTCTCTCGCTGTCTGCCTCTCTCTCTCTCGCTGTCTGCCTCCCTCGCTGTCTGCCTCTCTCTCTCTCTCGCTGTCTGCCTCCCTCTCTCGCCCTCTGCCCCTCCCCCTCTCGCCCTCTCCCCCTCCCCTCCCTCCCCCGCCGCCTCTCCCCCGCCCGCCGCCTCTCCCCCTCCGCCTCTCCTCCCTCTCCCTCTCACTCTCGCCCGCTGCCTGCCTCCCCCCCTCTCTCTCTCGCCCGCTGCCTGCCTCCCCCCCTCTCTCTCGCTGTCTGCCTCCCTCTCTGTCTGCCTCTCTCTCTCTCTCGCTGTCTGCCTCCCTCACTCTCTCGCTGTCTGCCTCCCTCTCTCTCTCGCCCTCTGCCCCTCCCCCTCTGCCTCTCCCCCTCCGCCGCCCGCCCTCCGCCTCTCCCCCTCTGCCTCTCCTCCCTCCGCCTCCCCCTCTCTCGCCCTCCGCCTCCCCCTCTCTCGCCCTCCGCCTCCCCCTCTCTCTCTCTCTTTCCCCGCCTCTCTCTCCTTGCCTCTCTCTTCCTGTCTCGCTCTCTCTATCCCCCTCTCGATCATCCTGCCTTTTTATCTCTCCCACAGGCGAGCGCCCCTACAAGTGCCCTCACTGTGACTACGCGGGCACGCAGTCGGGCTCCCTGAAGTACCACTTGGAGCGGCACCACCGGGAGCAGCGGAACGGCGGGAGGCCGGCCGCCAGCAGTGAGGCCCGGGCGGCGGGGAGCCCGGGGCCGACCGGCCGGAGGGCGCCGAGCCTGTCGGAGCTGAGCCGGGCCTTCCAGAGCCTGTCGGGCGGCCAGCTCAACCTGCCGGGCTCGCTGGCCTCCTTCCTGCGGCGCGGCGGCCTGGCCGGCGGAGGAGAGGAGGAGGAGGAGGCGGCCGGGGGCCCGGGGTCCAGCTGCAGGGCCAGCCCCAGGCCCCGGCTCCCAGAGCTGGAGCCGCTCGACCTGTCGCTCAGGCCAACCGAGCTGCGCGGCTGCCGGGCCTGCCCCTTCGAGACGTCGTCCGAGGAGCTGATGGGACTGCACCTGCGGGTGAAGCACACGGCCAAGGCGCGGGGGAGGAGACGGTGGCGGCGGCAAGGCCGAGGGAGTAGCTCAGGGCCCGGACCCGAGGCTGTGCCCGCGGCCTCCAGCAGCGGCCCTGCGCAACCACGGCGAGAGGAGGAGGACGGGGCGCTGCCACATAATACGAGGGGCGTGGCGATGACGCGATTGGAGGCGGATGGGGAGATAATGCATAATGAGGAGGGCGGGGCAATGATGCATAATGAGGAGGGCGGGGCGATGACGCCAGATGAGGAGGGCGGGGCAATGATGCATAATCAAGAGACCGGGGCGATGACGCCAGATGTGATTGGCGTGACGATGGTGCATAATGAGGAGGGCGGGGCGATGATGCATAATGAGGAGGGCGGGGCGATGACGCCAGATGTGGTGGGCGGGGCGACGATGCATAATGAGGAGGGCGGGGCGCTGACGACATATGAGATGGGCGGGGCGATGGTGCATAATGAGGAGGGCGGGGCGATGACGCCAGATGAGGTGGGCGAGGCGACGATGCATAATGAGGAGGGCGGGGCGATGACACCAGATGAGGTGGGCGGGGAGATGATGCGAAAGGAGGTGGGCGGGGCGATATCACGAGCGGCGACGACGCGAGATGGGATGGGCGGGGCGATAACGCATGATGAGGAAGGCGGGGCAATGCCGCGTGAGGCGAAGACGCGGGAGGTGGAGGAAGAGGAGGGTGGGGCGAAGACGCATGATAAGGTGGGCGGGGCGACGACGCATGATGAGGTGGGCGGGGCGATGACGCAGGACGAGGTGGGCGGGGAGATGACGCAGAATGAGATGGGCGGGGCGAAGACGCATGATGAGGTGGGCGGGGCGATGACGCACGATGAGGTGGGCGGGGAGTTGACGCAGGATGAGGTGGGTGGGACATTGGCGCCAGAGGAGGAGGGCCGGGTGATGACGCGAGAGGAGGAAGGCGGGGCGATTGTGCATAATGAGGTAGGCGGGGCGATTGTGCATAATGAGGTAGGCGGGGCGATTGTGCATAATGAGGTAGGCGGGGCGATTGTGCATAATGAGGTGGGCGGGGCGATTGCGCATAATGATGTGGGCGAGGCGATGATGCATAATGAGGTGGGCAGGGCGACGATGCATAATGAGGTGGGCGGGGCGATAACGCATAATGGGGAGGTCAAGGCCTGGTCACCGCCCACCGCGGCCCAGCCCCTGGGAGCCCTGGAGTCATAGCCTGGCTGCAGAGATGGTGGGGCGTGGTGGGAAACATGGGCCTCTGGGGGGTGTGAGCCCAGGCCCAGGGTGCACGGTGTGAGCGGCCTTGGTGATCGATGCTAGGATAAGGCGGTGGTGCTCTGCCCTGCGTGGGACCCCCGCCACCACCGTCCCGCCACAGGACGCCAACCATAGGACAAGTCAGGAGCAGGGAGGCTGGATGTAGCGTCGTCAGACCATCACCCACCACCCATGCTCTTTCGACAAAGGTGGAGATGACCGCCCCCTCCTCCGTTCCCTCCCCCGCTGCCCTCTGCCACCGGTTTGGCCGTGCCTGCCAAGATGGCGGCTGGCAGCGATGCGCCCGCTGCCACTAGTTTGGACATACCTTCCAAGATGGAGGTACACCCGGCAGCTCACAGGTTTCGACGAGACGACAGGAGGTTATGATGTTCACCCACCCTCGATCGCAGTGAACGGAAAGGAAAAAAGCAAATGGGACCCAAGTGCCAGGAAAACAAAATGACCGACAGGAAGTAAATGGAGGCCGGCGAGGGATGCAGAGGCCGGTGTCAGCCACGCCTGAAGCCAGCATGACAGTGACTTGTGAATCAGAAACTAACGTAGAACGACTGCAGCAAAGAACTAACCGTCAATAGGATTCTAGGATCGGCGTATCAAGAATTGTAGTTGTTTTGAGTGGTGAGGGGAACTCGTGAGGAATCCTGGTGCTCAGCAAAGCTATGGCGCTGATCCGGTGCCAATTTCCATTTTCTTGTCTCTTGATTTGTTGTCTGCAGGCAACCCTGCCACGTCCTACACCCTGCTTCGAAGGACATGATGGGTAACGGGTGGCAGTGGAAACTGCCGACTCGATCAATCCCTTTGTTTAGACTGCGGGAGGAGAAACGCAGTCTGTCTGCCCCACCTGCTCAACTCTCCTCTCTCTGTTCCCTCCGCCTGGGGCAGTACAGATGGGAAAGTTACCTCCGGGGAGAGACAGAGAGAGGGAGATAAGGAGGGAGCCTGATAATAAAGGATAGAGGAAGATAAGGAGAGAGGGGGAGATAAGGAGAGAGAGGGATATAAGGAGAGAGAGGAAGGTAAGCAGGGAGAGAGACAGAAAGATGAGGGAGATAAGGAGAGAGAGGATGATAGGAGGTACAAGGAGGGAGAGTCAGAGGGAGATGAGAGGAAGATAAGGAGGGAGAGAGCAAAGGAGGGGAGAGCTAAAGAGGGAGAAAGGGATATAAGGAAAGATGAGGGAGAGAGAGATATAAGGAGAATAGGAAGATAAGGAGTCAGAGACAGAGGGAGTTAAGGAGAAAGAGGGAACGATATAAGGAAAGAGGTATATGAGGAGAAAGAGGGAGCTAAGCAGAGAGAGGGAGATAAGGAAGGAGAGGGGATATAAGGAGAAAGGGAGATAAGCAGAGAGTGGGGGAGATAAAGAGAGAGAGGGATCTAAGGAGAGAGTGGGCGAGAGGAAATGGGCAGCCGGTTTTACACTCCGCCACCTCAATGCAAAGAAAACCAGAGGCTGGAGGGTGGGAGTGTAAACCGAGCTGTCGATTGGCTATCGCCCACTTTTTGCACTCCCTCACAAGCTGAATTTCGCTCAGAGAGAAAAACACACAGTGAGAGACTGGCTCTTTTAACGCCTCCATCACCCAGGTGAGACAGACTTGGATACAGAGAGTCCCACACAGAGAGGAAGAGACAGAGGGCTAGAAATTCATCTCGGGCGGTATCGGATCGGCCGCCCGATATTCAGTCCCATTGCTGTCAATGCAACCCGAACATCGGGCGCTGCGTATGATGGGCGGCCGATCTGATACCGTCCGTTTTGCACCACCACCCGAGTCGAATTTCTAGGCCAGAGTGAGAGAGGATGACAGAGAGACGAGCACACCCATTGATAGATCCACACACACACACACACACACACAAAGTAAGAGAAAATAATACCGAGAGCAAGAAAAAGAGAGTGAGGAAGTGAGAGAGGCAGGCACAGAGCAGTACTGAGTATCAGATACTGCTGTGCAAGAAAGATAAACTGAAAGTGAGAGAGAGAACCACACTACAGTGATATATATAGAAAGACTTTTATTTTCTCTCTCCCACATGGCAACTGTCTCTCATTCTGCCAGCGCATTTCACACCTAATCTAGAGCCGTCTTTTGTCTCCACTAGTCCTATCACCAGCTCGTCTCGTTTTGAATACCTCTTAATGTCTCTTCTCTTTTGTTCTCTCCCAGCCTGGCCTCTTAATCTATTTCATTCCCTGTGCCTCTTTAGTCTTGATAAAGGGTCTTGACCCGAAACGTTGACTCTAATTTCTCTCCACGGATGTTGCCTGGCCTGCTGAGTTTTTCCAGCATTTTCTGTTATTTTTTTATATAGAAAGACTGATGTCCTGATGAGGGAGAGTGACACGGTGGGGTATAAGCGGGTGCTAGCGAATCGGCCGCACGTTTTGCATTCCAACCGCAGAGTGCTGTCGATTGGCAATCAGCTGTTTAGCACTATCGCCCAAGGTGAATTTATACCCCAGTGTGTGAGAAAGAGAGATCAAGAGAGGAGACACAGATATGCAGAGAGAGAGAGACACACACATACACACAAATGAGGGAGAGACACAGAAAGACAGTGAGAGAGACGGAGAGGGAGAGGCAGGGAGAGAGACACACAGACAGACAGACACTCAGATAAACAGAGAGGGAGAGAGAAACAGAGAGAGGGAGGCAGACACGTATAGGGAGCGACACAGAGAGAGAAACAGAGAGGGAGGCAGACAGACATATAGGGAGAAACACAGACAGAAAGAGAAACACAGAAAGACAGAGAGACGGAGAGAGAGAGACAGGGAGACACACAGAGGGAGACAGACACACAGACGGAGAGAGAAACAGACAGACAGAGACACTCATCGACAGACTCGGAGAGAGAAACAGAGAGGGAGGCAGACAGACATATAGGGAGAAACAGACAGAGAAAGAGAGACACAGAAAGACAGAGAGACGGAGAGGGAGAGACAGGGAGACACACAGAGGGAGACAGACACACAGACGGAGAGAGAAACAGACAGACAGAGACACTCATCGACAGACTCGGAGAGAGAAACAGAGGGAGGCAGACAGACATATAGGGAGAAACACAGACAGAGAAAGAGAGACACAGGGAGAGGGAGAGACAGGGAGACACAGACGAAGAGAGAGAAACGGACAGAGACACTTCTCAACAGAGAGGGAGAGAGAAACAGAGGGAGAGGGAGGCAGACAGACGTATAAGGAGTGACACAGACAGGGAGAGAGAGCAAGACGGGGGAGCGAGAGATGGAAACAGAAGGTGAGAGACGCCGAGACAGGGAGAGAGAGGGACAGGTGCACAGACAAACGGAGACAGAGAGACACAAACGGACAGAGAGTGCCTTAATTTCCCTTGTAGTCTAATTGTGACTCATAGTTGCTGTGACTGGCACTGTCTGAGTATTAAATCATGGAGTAGAGTAAAGCCAACACGGCCTTCTCCGAGGCACAGGGAAAACTGAATGAGCAAATCCAGCCGTGATGCAGAACTCCGAGCCTTATGTTTATTGGTTACAAAGCACCATGGTGACGTTTTAATGTGTACACGATGCTGTCGTGTTGGATGTACAATATTATTTCCTGTTGTTTCCCGCACTGTAGATTTTTATGTAGAATACATCTGTGGTGTCATTTTTACAGCCCTTTGTAGCGTTTGTACCTCTGCGGAGTGAATTAGAGAACCAAAATACTGCAGGAAAGAGGGAGAATTTAAAAGAGGGATTCAGCAATTAAAAAAAAACCACACACACACGGTGCCGTCAAACGGAAAATGATCCCGTCTCATTCTGCGAGGAGCAAGGGCTGCTTGGCCAAGAGCTAAGTGTCAGGCGATACGTCAGCGAGGGTGTGAATGTCACTACAGTCGCTGTTCTTTTGCAGCCATATCGTGCAGAGCAAGATCCCACTGCTGCAATAAGATGATTCACCAGTCATTCTGTCTGGGTTCAGGGAAGAATGTGGGCCCCAGAACACCGGGAGAACTCCCCTGTACCTGCCCTGGGAGTGTTTGATGGGACAGTGTAGAGGGAGCTTTACTCTGTATCTAACCCGTGCTGTACCTGCCCTGGGAGTGTTTGATGGGACAGTGTAGAGGGAGCTTTACTCTGTATCTAACCCGTGCTGTACCTGCCCTGGGAGTGTTTGATGGGACAGTGTAGAGGGAGCTTTACTCTGTATCTAAACCGTGCTGTACCTGCCCTGGGAGTGTTTGATGGGACAGTGTAGAGGGAGCTTTACTCTGTATCTAACCCGTGCTGTACCTGCCCTGGGAGTGTTTGATTGGTCAGTGTAGAGGGAGCTTTACTCTGTATCTAACCCATGCTGTACCTGTCCTGGGAGTGTTTGATGGGATAGTGTAGAGGGAGCTTTACTCTGTATCTAACCCATGCTGTACCTGCCCTGGGAGTGTTTGACGGGACAGTGCAGAGGGAGCTTTACTCTGTATCTAACCCGTGCTGTACCTGCCCTGGGAGTGTTTGACGGGACAGTGTAGAGGGAGCTTTACTCTGTATCTAACCCATGCTGCACCTGCCCTGGGAGTGTTTGATGCGACAGTGTGGAGGGAACTTTACTCTGTATCTAACCCATGCTGTACCTGCCCTGGGAGTGTTTGATGGGACAGTGTAGAGGGAGCTTTACTCTGTATCAAACCCGTGCTGTACCTGCCCTGGGAGTGTTTGATGGGACAGTGTAGAGGGAGCTTTACGCTGTATCTAACCCGTGCTGTACCTGCCCTGGGAGTGTTTGATGGGACAGTGTAGAGGGAGCTTTACTCTGTATCTAACCCGTGCTGTACCTGCCCTGGGAGTGTTTCATGGGACAGTGTAGAGGGACCTTTACTCCGTAACTAACCCGTGCTGTACCTGCCCTGGGAGTGTTTGATGGGACAGTGTAGAGGGAGCTTTACTCTGTATCTAACCCGTGCTGTACCTGCCCTGGGAGTGTTTGATGGGACAGTGTAGAGGGAACTTTACTCTGTATCTAACCCGTGCTGTACCTGCCCTGGGGGTGTTTGACGGGACAGTGTAGAGGGAACTTTACTCTGTATCTAACCCGTGCTGTACCTGCCCTGGGAGTGTTTGATGGGACAGTGTAGAGGGAGCTTTACTCTGTATCTAACCCGTGCTGTACCTGCCCTGGGCGTGTTTGATGGGACAGTGTAAAGGGAGCTTTACTCTGTATCTAACCCGTGCTGTACCTGCCCTGGGAGTGTTTGATGGGACAGTGTAGAGGGAGCTTTACTCTGTATCTAACCCGTGCTGTACCTGCCCTGGGAGTGTTTGATGGGACAGTGTAGAGGGAGTTTTACTCTGTATCTAACCCGTGCTGTACCTGCCCCGGGAGTGTTTGATGGGACAATGTAGAGGGAGCTTTACTCCGTATCTAACCCGTGCTGTACCTGCCCCGGGAGTGTTTGATGGGTCAGTGTAAAGGGAGCTTTACTCTGTATCTAACCCCTGCTGTCCCTGCCCTGGGAGTGTTTGATGGGACAGTGTAGAGGGAGCTTTACTCTGTACCTAACCCGTGCTGTACCTGCCCTGGGAGTGTTTGATGGGACAATGCAGAGGGAGCTTTACTCTGTATCTAACCCGTGCAGTACCTGCCCTGGGAGTGTTTGATGGGACAATGTAGAGGGAGCTTTACTCTGTATCTAACCCGTGCAGTACCTGCCCTGGGAGTGTTTGACGGGACAGTGTAGAGGGAGCTTTACTCTGTATCTAACCCATGCAGTACCTGCCCTGGGAGTGTTTGATGGGACACTGTAGAGGGAGCTTTACTCTGTATCTAACCCATGCAGTACCTGCCCTGGGAGTGTTTGATGGGACACTGTAGAGGGAGCTTTACTCTGTATCTAACCCATGCTGTCCCTGCCATGGGAGTGTTTGATGGGACAGTGTGGAGGGAGCTACGAATGTGGGTACCTGAGATGGAAATCTCCAGTACTAATATTTCTTTGTAAAATAATTACTTTCACTAGGACTGTTTATGAAGCCTCCTGTTACTGCCACTGTGATTGTAATGACCAGGACATTCCTGCATAAATGGCTTCTATCTGTAGAACCTCAGTGGTCCCCAAAGGTTATATTTGGCCCTGATACTGTCACTGTCCTGAGGTCCTAACAATGTCCAATCCCAGTTCACAACATAGATTCTGCAAGCTGATATTCTGACACTGTTCCATCATTGATTGAGGGGATTAATCCTCTCATTGCCTCATCACAGTTATAGTCAGACACCGGGGCAGTCTGTTCCTATCGGAGGAGATTAACCCTCTCACCCACCTCTCCCCCAGTTACAGTCAGACACCGGGCAGCCTGTTCCTATCGGAGGGGATTAACCCTCTCACCCACCTCTTCCCCAGTTACAGTCAGACACCGGGCAGCCTGTTCCTATCGGAGGGGATTAACCCTCTCACCCACCTCTTCCCCAGTTACAGTCAGACACCGGGCAGCCTGTTCCTATCGGAGGGGATTAACCCTCTCACCCACCTCTTCCCCAGTTACAGTCAGACACCGAGCAGTCTGTTCCTATCGGAGGGGATTAATCCTCTCACCCACCTCTTCCCCCAGTTACAGCCAGACACTGGGCAGTCTGTTCCTATCTGAGGGGATTAACCCTCTCACCCACCTCTCCCCCAGTTACAGTCAGACACCGGGGCGCCTGTTCCTATTGGAGGGGATTAACCCTCTCACCTGCCTCTCCCCCAGTTACAGTCAGACACCAGGCAGTCTGTTCCTATCGGAGGGGATTAACCCTCTCACCTGCCTCTCCCCCAGTTACAGTCAGACACTGGGCAGTCTGTTCCTATCTGAGGGGATTAACCCTCTCACCCACCTCTCCCCCAGTTACAGTCAGACACCAGGGCGCCTGTTCCTATTGGAGGGGATTAACCCTCTCACCTGCCTCTCCCCCAGTTACAGTCAGACACTGGGCAGTCTGTTCCTATCGGAGGGGATTAACCCTCTCACCTGCCTCTCCCCCAGTTACAGTCAGACACCGGGCAGTCTGTTCCTATCTGAGGGGATTAACCCTCTCACCCACCACTCCCCCAGTTACAGTCAGACACCGGGCAGCCTGTTCCTATCGGAGGGGATTAACCCTCTCACCCACCTCTCCCCCAGTTACAGTCAGACACCGGGCAGTCTGTTCCTATCGGAGGGGATTAACCCTCTCACCCACCTCTCCCCCAGTTACAGTCAGACACCGGGCAGTCTGTTCCTATCTGAGGGGATTAACCCTCTCACCCACCTCTCCCCCAGTTACAGTCAGACACCGGGCAGTCTGTTCCTATCTGAGGGGATTAACCCTCTCACCCGCCTCTTCCCAGTTACAATCTGACACCTATTCTGGCTGAGGCATGGGGGCAGAGAATGGCTGTCAAATAAGTGTGGCTACGTGGAGGGGTATTAGAGATGGATAAACCGTCAGAGACTGTTCTGACCTACCACTGGGGGTGAGGAGGCTAAACTTGGTGGGGGGAGGGGGATTCATTCTCTGCTTCAATATCATTATTATAAAATGTCTTGCATTTATACAGAGCCTTTCACGGCCTCAGGACGTCCCAAATTTCTTCTACACCAGCAACTACACTTCAAAAATATATCACTGTTGTAATGTAGGGAATGGCAATTTGCGCACAGCGAGATCCCACAAACTGCAATGTGATAAATGACCAGATCATCTGTTATTTTAGTGATGTTGGTTGAGGGATAAATATTGGCCCCGGGACACCGGGGAGAACTTCCCCCTGCTCTTCTTCCAATAGTGGCCATGGCATCTTTCTCGTCCACCTGAGAGGGCGGACGGGGCCCTCGGTTTTAATGTCTCATCCGAAAGATGGCACCTCTGACAGTGCAGCACTCCCTCAGTACTGGCACTGGGAGCGTCAGCCCTGGATTATGGGGCTCGAGTCTCTGGAGTGGGACTGGAACCCACGACCTTCTGATTCAGAGGCGGGAGTGTGAGACCCGCTGACCCACGGCTGACACCTACCAGGATTGTGCAATGGATATCATGTATATGGTATATAGCAGTCAAGGAAACTACCGGTCATCATCCTGAGGCATTCTCAAGGTCAAGGGTCATCTACAGGTATAGCAAGGGTTTGAGGGCAAAGGGTAATGGAATTGGACAAAGGGGCGGGGGGGGGGACGGAGGCCAGTGGGAAGGTAGAGGCAGGATAGGGGTGGGGTGAGGAGGTTAGGGAGAGTCAGAGGGCGGAGCTGAGGAGTGGAATGAGGAGGAGTGAGGGGAGGGGAAGGACAGAGGGAGGGTCAAAGGAGAGGTAGTAGGGGGGAGAAGATGAGGGGGTAAGGGGAGATGCGGTTGGGGAGAGCAGGGAGGATGAGGCGGAGGGAGGGAGAGAAGGGATGGGGAGAGGGGAAGAGAGGAGAGATGGGGAGGGGAAGATGAGGAGGGAGGGGGAGGAAAAACGGAGAGAGGAGGGGTAGGGTTGGGGAGGAGAGGAAGGGAGACGGGGAGAGGAGGAGGGAGATGAGACAGGGAGAGGAGGAGGGAGATGGGGAGATGAGGTGAGAAGGAAAGAGAGGAGAGATGGGGAGGGGAGGATGAGGAGGGAGAGGAGAAATGGAGAGAGGAGGGGTAGGGTTGGGGAGGAGAGGAAGGGAGATTTGGAGAGGAGGGAGGGAGATGAGGAGGAGGGGAGATGAGGCGAGGAGGGAGAGAAGGGATGGGGAGAGGGGAAGAGAGGAGGGGGAAGATGAGGAGGGAGGGAGAGGAGAAATAGAGAGAGGAGGGGTAGGGTTGGGGAGGAGAGGAAGGGAGATTTGCAGAGGAGGGAGGGAGATGAGGAGGAAGGGAGATGGGATGAGCAGGGAGGGCGAGGAGGGAGATGAGGAGGGGAGATGAGGTGAGGAGAGAGGGCAAGGAGGGCGATGAGGAGAGTGGAGAGAGGAGGGGAGATAAGGAGGGAGGGAAAGATGGACAGAGGAGGGAGAGAGATGAGGAGGGAGGTAGATGGGTGATGGGGAGAAGCGGGAGGGAGATGGTGAGAGAAGGGAGGGAGGGCGATGAGAGGAGGGAAGATGAGGGAGTGAGAGGAGGGAGGGAGATGAGAGGAGGCAGAGATAAGGAGAGGAGGGAGAGAGATGAGGAGAGGAGGCAGAGATGAGGGGTGATGAGAGGGAAGATGAGGAGGGACGGAGGAGAGATGAGGTGAGGTGGGAGATGAGGAGAGGAGGTAGGGAGATGGGGAGAAGAGGAGGGAGGGAGGGAGGAGAGGAGGGAGGGAGATGAGTAAAGGAGGGAGGGAGATGAGGAGGGAGGCGAGATGGTGAGAGGAGGGAGGGAGATGAGAGGAGGCAGAGATAAGGAGATGAGGGAGGGAGATGAGGAGAGGAGGCAGAGATGAGGAGAGGAGGGACGGAGGGGAGATGTGGTGAGGTGGGAGATGAGGAGAGGAGGTAGGGAGATGAGAGATGGGGTGGTGAGGAGAGGAGGCAGAGATGAGGAGAGGAGGGACAGAGGGAAATGTGCTCAGGTGGGAGATGAGGGGAGGAGAGATGGGGAGATGAGGAAAGGAGGGAGGGAGGAGAGGAGGGAGGGAGTTGAGGAGAGGAGGGAGGGAGGAGAGGAGTGAGGGAGAGGAGGGGAGATGAGAGATGGGGAGATGAGGGAGGGAGATGAGAGGAGGGAGGGAGATGAGGGGAGGAGGAGGGGAGGAAGGAGATGAGGGGAGGAGGGAGGCAGATAAGGAGGGAGGGAGATGAGGAGTGAGGGAGGCAAATGAGTGGAGGCAGAGATAAGTAGGAGCGAGGGAGATGAGGAGAGCTAGCAGAGATGAGTGATGAGGAGAGGAGAGAAGGGAGATGAGGAGGGATGGAGGGGAGATGAGGTGAAGTGGGAGATGAGGAGAGGAGGTAGGGAGATGAGGGGAGATGAGCAGAGGAGGGAGGGAGGGAGGAGAGGAGGGAGGGAGAGGTGGAGAGGAGGGAGAGAAGTGATGGGGAGAAGGGAAGAGAGGAGAGATGGGGAGGGGAAGATGAGTAGGGAGGGAGAGGGGAAACGGAGAGAGGAGGGGTAGGGTTGGGGAGGAGAGGAAGGGAGATGGGGAGTGGAGGGAGGGAGATGAGGAGGAGGGGAGATGAGGTGAGCAGGGAGGGCGAGGAGAGAGATGAGGAGAGGAGGGGTGAGGAGTGAGGGCAAGGAGGGAGATGAGAGAGGGAGATGAGAGTGGGGAGAGGAGGGGAGATGAGGAGGGAGGGAGAAGAGGGGAGATAAGGAGGGAAGGAGAGATGGGGAGAGGAGGGAGGGAGATGAGGGACGTAGATGAGGGGTGATGGGGAGAAGAGGGAGGGAGATGAGGAGATGAAGGGAGATGGTGAGAGAAGGGAGGGAGATGAGAGGAGGCAGAGATAAGGAGAGGAGGGAGAGAGATGAGGAGAGGAGGCAGTGATGAGGAGAGGAGAGAGGGAAGATGAGGGACGGAGATGAGTAAAGGAGGGAGGGAGATGAGGAGAGGAGAGATGGTGAGAGGAGGGAGGGAGATGAGTAAAGGAGGGAGGGAGATGAGGAGAGGAGGGAGGAGAGATGGTGAGAGGAGGGAGGGAGGTGAGAGGAGGCAGAGATAAGGAGAGGAGGGAGGGAGATGAGGAGAGGAGGCAGAGATGAGGAGAGGAGGGACGGAGGGGAGATGTGGTGAGGTGGGAGATGAGGAGAGGAGGTAGGGAAATGAGGAGAGATGGGGAGATGAGGAGAGGAGGCAGAGATGAGGGATGGAGGGGAAATGTGGTGAGGTGGGAGATGAGGAGAGGAGGTAGGGAGATGAGGAGAGATGGTGGTTTGAGGAAAGGAGGGAGGAGAGGAGGGAATGAGATGAGGAGAGGAGGGAGGGAGGAGAGGAGGGATGGAGATGAGGAGAGGAGGGAGGGAGGAGAGGAGGGATGGAGATGAGGAGAGGAGGGGTGATAAGAGATGCGGAGATGAGAGGAGGGAGGGAGATGAGGGGAGGAGGGAGGGAGATGAGGGGAGGAGGGAGGGAAATGAGTGGAGGCTGAGAAGAGGAGGGAGGGAGATGAGAAGTGGCAGAGATGAGTGATGAGGAGAGAGGGGAGATGAGGAGGAATGGAGGGGAGATGAGGTGAGGTGGGAGATGAGGAGAGGAGGTAGGGAGATGAGGGGAGATGAGCAGAGGAGGGAGGTAGGGAGGAGAGGAAGGAGGGAGATGAGGAGAGGAGGGAGGAAGATGAGGAGAGGAGGGAGCAGAGATGGTGAGAGGAGGGAGGGAGAGGAGGAGAGGAGGGAGGGAGATGAGGAGAGGAGGGAGGGAGATGAGGGGAGGGAGGGAGATGAGGAGGGGAGGGAGGGAGAGGAGGGAGGGAGATGAGGGGAGGGAGGGAGATGAGGGTGGGGGATGGGGAGATGAAGAGGAGGGAGGGAGATGAGGAGGGGAGGGAGGGAGATGGGGAGATGAGAGGAGGGAGATGAGGGGAGGAGGGAGGGAGTTGAGAGGAGGGAGGGAGATGAGGAGAGGAGGGAGGGAGATAAGGGGATGAGGGAGGGAGATGCGGAGAGGAGGGAGGGAGATGAGGAGGGAGGGAGATGAGGAGAGGAGGGAGGGAGATTATGAGGGAGGGAGATGAGGGAGGGAGATGAGGGGGGGAGGGAGATGAGGAGAGGAGAGAAATGAGGAGAGGAGGGAGAGATGAGAGGGGGGAGGGGGGTGAGGAGAGGAGGGAGGATGAGAGGAGAGAGGGAGATGGGGAGAGGAGAGAGAGAGAGGAAGGAGAGGAGGGAGGGAGATGAGGAGTGGAGGGAGGGGGATGAGAGGAGGGAGGGAGATGGGGAGAGGAGGGAGAGAGATGAGGAGGGGAGGGAGGGAGATGAGGAGAGGAGCGAGAGAGATGAGAGGAGGGAGAGAAATGGGGAGAGGAGGGAGGGAGAAGAGGAGAGGAGGGATGGAATGGGGAGAGAAATGAGGGAGATGAGGAGAGGAGGGAGGGAAATGGAAAGAGGAGGGAGGGAGATGTGGAGAGGAGGGAGGGAGATGAGGAGAGGAGGGAGTGAAATGGGAAGAGGAGGGAGGGAGATGAGGAGGGAGGGAGATGAGGAGGGAGGGAGATGAGGAGAGGAGGGAGGTGAGGAGAGGAGGGAGATGAGAGGAGGGAGATGAGGAGAGGAGGGAGGGAAATGGGGGAGGGGGAGGGAGATGAGGAGAGGAGGGAGAGAGATGAGAGGAGGGATGGAGATGACTAGAGGAGGGAGGGAGATGAGGAGAGGAGGGAGAGAGATGAGGAGAGGAGGTATGGAGGTGAGTAGAGGAGGGAGGGAGATGAGGAGAGGAGGGAGATGGGGAGATGAGGGATGGACATTAGGAGAGGAGGGAGTGAGATGAGTAGAGTTGGGAGATTGATAAAGAGAGGAGTGAGAGAGATGAGAGGAGGAAGGGGGATGAAGAGAGGAGGGAGATGAGAGGAGGGAGGGAGATGGGGAGAGGTGGGGGGAAGATGAGGAGAGGAGGGAGGGAGATGAGGAGTGGAGGTGTGGAGAAGAGTAGAGGAGAGAGGGAGATCTGGAGAGGAGGGAGAGAGATGAGGATATGAGGGGAGATGTGAGAGGAGGGAGGGAGATGGGGAGGGAGGGAGAGAGATGGGGAGAGGAGGGAGGGGGATGAGTAGATGAGGGAGGGAGATGAGGATAGGAGGGAGAGAGATGAGGAGAGGAGGGAGGGAGAAGTGAGATGGGGAAAGCAGGGAGGGAGATGGGGAGAGGAGGGAAGGAGTTGGGGAGAGTAGGGAGGGAGATGGGGAGAGGGGGGAGGGAGATGAGGAGAGGAGTAAGGGAGATGAGGAGAGGAGGGAGGGAGTTGGCGAGAGTAGGGAGGGAGATGGGGAGAGGGGGAGGAAGATGAGGAGAGGAGGGAGGGAGATGAGAAGAGGGAGGGAGATGAGGACAGGAGGGAGATTATGAGGGAGGGAGATGAGGGAGGGAGATGTGGAGAGGAGAGAGGGAGATGAGGGGAGGAGGTAGGGAGATGAGGGGAGGAGGGAGGGAGATGGGGAGAGGAAGAGGGGAGATGAGGATAGGAGCGAGGGAGATAAGGAGAGGAGGGAGGTGAGGAGAGAAGGGAAATGAGAGGAGGGAGATGAGGAGAGGGGGGAGAGAGATGAGGAGAGGAGGGAGGGAGATGAGGAGAGGAGGGAGAGAGATGAGGAGAGGAGGGAGAGAAATGGGGAGAGGAGGGAGGGAGATGAGGAGAGGAGGGATGGAATGGGGAGAGAAATGAGGGAGATGAGGAGAGGAGGGAGGGGGATGGGGAGAGGAGGGAGGGAGATGTGGAGAGAATGGAGGGAGAAGAGGAGAGGAGGGAGGGAAATGGGAAGAGGAGGGAGGGAGATGAGAGGAGGGAGGGAGATGTGGAGAGGAGGGAGGGAGATGAGGAGAGGAGGGAGTGAAATGGGAAGAGGAGGGAGGGAGATGAGGAGAGGAGGGAGGGAGATGAGGAGAGGAGGGAGGGAGATGAGGAGAGGAGGGAGGGAGATGAGAAGAGGAGGGAGGGAGATGAGGAGGGAGGGAGATGAGGG
Source organism: Somniosus microcephalus (assembly GCF_052327205.1). NCBI lineage: Eukaryota > Metazoa > Chordata > Chondrichthyes > Squaliformes > Somniosidae > Somniosus > Somniosus microcephalus. Next base: position 95,737,245 of record NC_140990.1, on the reverse strand, counting down.
AGATTATGAGGGAGGGAGATGAGGAGATGAGGGAGGGAAATGAGAGGAGAGAGGGAGATGAGGAGAGGAGGGAGGGAGATGAGGGGAGGAGGGAGGTAGATGGGGAGAGGAGGGAGGGAGATGAGGATAGGAGGGAGGGAGATGAGGAGAGGAGGGAGGTGAGGAGAGGAGGGAGATGAGAGGAGGGAGATGAGGAGAGGAGGGAGGGAGATGGGGAGAGGAGGGAGGGAAATGGGGGAGGGGGGAAGGAGATGAGGAGAGGAGGGAGAGAGATGAGGAGAGGAGGGATGGAGATGAGTAGAGGAGGGAGGGAGATGAGGAGAGGAGGGAGAGAGATGAGGAGAGGAGGTATGGAGATGAGTAGAGGAGGGAGGGAGATGAGGAGAGGATGGAGATGGGGAGATGAGGGATGGACATTAGGAGAGGAGGGAGTGAGATGAGTAGAGGAGGGAGAGAGATAAAGAGAGGAGTGAGAGAGATGAGAGGAGGAAGGGAGATGAAGAGAGGAGGGAGATGTGAGGAGGGAGGGAGATGGGGAGAGGAGGGAGGGAGACGGGGAGAGGTGGGGAAGATGAGGAGAGGAGGGAGGGAGATGAGGAGTGGAGGTGTGGAGAAGAGTAGAGGAGAGAGGGAGATCTGGAGAGGAGGGAGAGAGATGAGGATATGAGGGGAGATGTGAGAGGAGGGAGGGAGATGGGGAGGGAGGGAGGGAGATGGGGAGAGGAGGGAGGGGGATGAGTAGATGAGGGAGGGAGATGAGGATAGGAGGGAGAGAGATGAGGAGAGGAGGGAGGGAGAAGTGAGATGGGGAAAGCAGGGAGGGAGATGGGGAGAGGAGGGAGGGAGTTGGGGAGAGTAGGGAGGGAGATGGGGAGAGGGGGGAGGGAGATGAGGAGAGGAGTAAGGGAGATGAGGAGAGGAGGGAGGGAGTTGGCGAGAGTAGGGAGGGAGATGGGGAGAGGGGGAGGGAAATGAGGAGAGGAGGGAGGGAGATGAGGAGAGGAGGGAGGGAGATGAGGAGAGGAGGGAGATTATGAGGGAGGGAGATGAGGGAGGGAGATGAGGAGGAAAGAGGGAGATGAGGGGAGGAGGTAGGGAGATGAGGGGAGGAGGGAGGGAGATGGGGAGAGGAAGAGGGGAGATGAGGATAGGAGCGAGGGAGATAAGGAGAGGAGGGAGGTGAGGAGAGAAGGGTGATGAGAGGAGGGAGATGAGGAGAGGAAGGAGGGAGATGAGGAGAGGACAGAGGGAGGGAGATGAGGAAAGGACAGGGGGGAGATGAGGAGAAGAGGGATTGAGATGAGGAGAGGAGGAGGGATATGGGGAGAGGAGGGAGGGAAATGAGGGGAGGGGGGAGATGAGGGGAGGATTGAGGGAGATGAGGGAGATGAGGAGTGAGGGAGATGAGGATGGGAGGGATGGAGATGAGGAGAGGATGGAAGGAGATGAGTAGAGGTGGAGGGAGATGGAGAGAAGTGGGTGGGAGATGAGGAGAGGAACGAGGGTGATGAGGAGAGGAGGGACTGAGGAGAGGAGGGAGGGAGATGAGGAGAGAATGGAGAGAGATGAGGAGAGGAGGGAGTGAGATGAGGAGAGGAGGGAGAGAGATGAGGAGAGGAGGGAGGGAAATGAGGAGAGGTGGAGGGAGATGGGGAGATGAGGGAGGGAGATGAGGAGAGGAGCGAGGGTGATGAGGAGAGGAGGGAGAGAGGAGAGAGGAGAGGAGGGAGTGAGATGAGGAGAGGAGTGAGGGAGATGGGGAGAGGAGGGAGGGAGATGAGGATAGGAGGGGAGATGTGAGAGGAGGGAGAGAGATGGGGAGAGGAGGGAGGGAGATGGGGAGAGGAGAGAAGAAAATGGGAGAGGAGGGAGATGAGGAGGGGAGGGAGGGAGATGAGGAGGGATAGAGATGAGGCAAGGAGGGAGGGAGATGAGCTGAGGAGGGAGAGAGATGAGGGGAGGAGGGAGGGAGATGGGGAGATGAGGGAGGGAGATGAGGAGAGTGGGGAGGGAGATGAGGATAGGGGGGAGATGTGAGAGGAGGGAGAGAGATGGGGAGAGGAGGGAGGGATATGGGGAGAGGAGAGAAGAAGATGGGAGAGGAGGGAGATGAGGAGAGGAGGGAGGGAAATGGGGAGAGGAGGGTGGGAGAAGAGGAGTGGAGGGAGGGAGATGAGGAGAGGAGGGAGGGAGATGAGAAGAGAAGGGAGGGAGATGTGGCAAGGAGGGAAGGAAATGAGGAGAGGAGGGAGATGAGGAGGGAGGGAGATGAGAGGAGGGAGTGAGATGAGGAGAGGACGGAGGGAGATCAGAGGAGGGAGGGAGATGAGAAGAGGAGAGAGGGAGATGAGGGGAGGATGGAGGGAGATGAGGAGAGGAGGGAGGGAGATGAGGAGAGTGGGGAGGGAGATGAGAGTAGGAAGGGAGATGAGGGGGTGACGGGAGATGAGGGGAGGAGAAGGGAGATGAGGGGTGGAGGGGGAGGTGAGCAGAGGAGGGAGAGAGATGAGGAGGGAGAGAGATGAGGCAAGGAGGGAGGGCGGTGAGCTGAGGAGGGAGAGAGATGAGGGGAGGATGGAGGGAGATGGGGAGATGAGGAGAGGAAGGAGGGAGATGAGGAGAGTGGGGAGGGAGATGAGAGTAGGAAGGGAGATTACGGGGGTGATGGGAGATGAGGGGAGGAGGGAGGGAGATGAGGAAAGGAGGGAGGGAGATGAGGAGAGGAGGGAGGGCGATGAGGGGAGGAGGGAGGATGGGGAGATGAGGCGAGGAGGGAGGGAGATGAGGAGAGGAGGGAGGGAGATGAGGAGAGGCGGGAGGGAGATGAGGAGAGGAGGGATGGACATGGGAAGAGGAGTGAGGGAGATGAGGAGAGGAGAGAGGGAGAGTGGGGAGGGAGGGAGATGAGAAGAGGAGCGATGTAGAGGAGTTGAGGAGGGAGGGAGATGAGGAGAGGAGGGAGGGAGATGAGGAGAGGCGGGATGGAGATGGGGAGAGGAGGGAGGGAGATGGGGAGAGGAGGGAGGGAGATGAGGAGAGGAGAGAGGGAGATGTGAAGAGGAGGGAGGGAGATGGGGAGAGGATGGAGGGAGATGACAGAGGGAGATGGGGAGAGGTGGGAGGAAGATGAGGAGAGGAGGGTGGGAGATGAGGAGAGGAGGGCAAGGGATGGAGAGGAGAGAGATAGATGAGGAGAGGAGGGACTGAGGAGAGGAGGGAGGGAGATGAGGAGAGAATGGAGAGAGATGAGGAGAGGAGGGAGAGAGATGAGGAGAGGAGGGAGAGAGATGAGGAGAGGAGGGAGGGAAATGAGGAGAGGTGGAGGGAGATGGGGAGATGAGGGAGGGAGATGAGGAGAGGAGCGAGGGTGATGAGGAGAGGAGGGAGAGAGGAGAGAGGAGAGGAGGGAGTGAGATGAGGAGAGGAGTGAGGGAGATGGGGAGAGGAGGGAGGGAGATGAGGATAGGAGGGGAGATGTGAGAGGAGGGAGAGAGATGGGGAGAGGAGGGAGGGAGATGGGGAGAGGAGAGAAGAAAATGGGAGAGGAGGGAGATGAGGTGGGGAGGGAGGGAGATGAGGAGGGATAGAGATGAGGCAAGGAGGGAGGGAGATGAGCTGAGGAGGGAGAGAGATGAGGGGAGGAGGGAGGGAGAGGGGAGATGAGGAGAGGAGGGAGGGAGATGAGGAGAGTGGGGAGGGAGATGAGGATAGGGGGGAGATGTGAGAGGAGGGAGAGAGATGGGGAGAGGAGGGAGGGATATGGGGAGAGGAGAGAAGAAGATGGGAGAGGAGGGAGATGAGGAGAGGAGGGAGGGAAATGGGGAGAGGAGGGTGGGAGAAGAGGAGTGGAGGGAGGGAGATGAGGAGAGGAGGGAGGGAGATGAGAAGAGGAGGGAGGGAGATGTGGCAAGGAGGGAAGGAAATGAGGAGAGGAGGGAGATGAGGAGGGAGGGAGATGAGAGGAGGGAGTGAGATGAGGAGAGGAGGGAGGGAGATGAGAGGAGGGAGGGAGATGAGAAGAGGAGAGAGGGAGATGAGGGGAGGATGGAGGGAGATGAGGAGAGGAGGGAGGGAGATGAGGAGAGTGGGGAGGGAGATGAGAGTAGGAAGGGAGATGAGGGGGTGACGGGAGATGAGGGGAGGAGAAGGGAGATGAGGGGTGGAGGGGGAGGTGAGCAGAGGAGGGAGAGAGATGAGGAGGGAGAGAGATGAGGCAAGGAGGGAGGGCGGTGAGCTGAGGAGGGAGAGAGATGAGGGGAGGATGGAGGGAGATGGGGAGATGAGGAGAGGAAGGAGGGAGATGAGGAGAGTGGGGAGGGAGATGAGAGTAGGAAGGGAGATTAGGGAGCTGATGGGAGATGAGGGGAGGAGGGAGGGAGATGAGGAAAGGAGGGAGGGAGATGAGGAGAGGAGGGAGGGAGATGAGGGGAGGAGGGAGGGAGATGGGGAGATGAGGTGAGGAGGGAGGGAGATGAGGAGAGGAGGGAGGGAGATGAGGAGAGGCGGGAGGGAGATGAGGAGAGGAGGGATGGAGATGGGAAGAGGAGTGAGGGAGATGAGGAGAGGAGAGAGGGAGAGTGGGGAGGGAGGGAGATGAGAAGAGGAGCGATGTAGAGGAGTTGAGGAGGGAGGGAGATGAGGAGAGGAGGGAGGGAGATGAGGAGAGGCAGGATGGAGATGGGGAGAGGAGGGAGGGAGATGGGGAGAGGAGGGAGGGAGATGAGGAGAGGAGAGAGGGAGATGTGAAGAGGAGGGAGGGAGATGGGGAGAGGATGGAGGGAGATGACAGAGGGAGATGGGGAGAGGTGGGAGGAAGATGAGGAGAGGAGGGTGGGAGATGAGGAGAGGAGGGCAAGGGATGGAGAGGAGAGAGAGAGATGAGGTGAGGAGGGAGGGAGATGAGGAGAGGGTGGAGGGAGATGAGGACAGGAGGGAGGGAGATGAGGAGGGAGGGAGGTGAGGAGAGGAGTGAGTGAGATGAGAAAAGGATGGAGAGAGATGAGGAGTGGAGGGAGAGAGATGAGGCGAAGAGGGAGGGAGATGAGGAGAGGATGGAGAGAGATGAGGAGTGGAGGCAGAGAGATGAGGAGAGGAGGGAGGAAGATGGGGAGAGGTGGGAGGAAGATGAGGAGGGGAGGGAGGGAGATGAGGAGAGGAATGAAGGAGATGAGCAGAGGAGGGAGGGAGATGAGGAGAGGTGGGAGGAAGATGAGGAGAGGAGGGAGGGAGATGAGGAGAGGAGGGACAAAATGAGGAGAGGAGGGACGGGGTTGAAGAGAGGATGTAGGGAGATGAGGAGTGGTGGGAGTGGGTTGAGAGGAGGGAGGGAGATGGGGAGAGGAGCGACGGAGTTGAAGTGAGGAGGGAGGGATATGAGGAGGGGAGGGAGAGAGATAAAGAGAGGAGTGAGAGAGATGAGGAGGGAGAGAGATGAGGAGAGGAGGGAGTGAGGGAGATGAGGAGAGGAGGGAGGGAGATGCTGAAAGGAGAGGAGGGAGGGAGATGAGGAGGGAGGGAGATGAGGAGGGAGGGAGATGAGGAGAGGAGGGAGGGAGATGAGGAGAGGAGTGAGAGTGATGAGGTGAGGAGGGAGGGAGATGAGGAGAGGATGGAGGGAGATAGGAGTGGTGGGAGGAGTTTGAGAGGAGGGAGAAAGATGGGGACTGGAGGGAGGTAGATGAGGAGAGGAGGGAGATGAGGAGAGGAGGGAGGGAGATGGGGAGAGGAGGAGGGAGATGGGGAGAGGAGGGAGGGTGATGAGAGGTGGGAGTGGGATGAGAGGAGGGAGGGAGATGGGGAGAGGTGGGAGGAAGATGAGGAGAGGAGGGAGGGAGATGAAGAGAGAAGGGAGAGAGATGAAGAGAGGAGGGAGAGAGATGAGGAGAGGAGGGAGGGAGATGAGGAGAGGATGGAGGGAGATAGGAGTGGTGGGAGGAGTTTGAGAGAAGGGAGAGAGATGGGGACTGGAGGGAGGGAGATGAGGAGAGGAGGGAGATGAGGAGAGGATGGAGAGAGATGAGGAGGGAGGGAGATGAGGAGAGGAGGGAGGAAGATGGGGAGAGGTGGGTGGAAGATGAGGAGGGGAGGGAGGGAGATGAGGAGAGGAATGAGGGAGATGAGCAGAGGAGGGAGGGAGATGAGGAGAGGTGGGAGGAAGATGAGGAGAGGAGGGAGGGAGACGAGGAGAGGAGGGAGAAAATGAGGAGGGGAGGGAGGGGGTTGAAGAGAGGATGTAGGGAGATGAGGAGTGGTGGGAGTGGGTTGAGAGGAGGGAGGGAGATGGGGAGAGGAGGGACGGAGTTGAAGTGAGGAGGGAGGGATATGAGGAGGGGAGGGAGAGAGATAAAGAGAGGAGTGAGAGAGATGAGGAGAGGAGGGAGAGAGATGAGGAGAGGAGGGAGTGAGGGAGATGGGGAGAGGAGGGAGGGAGATGCTGAAAGGAGAGGAGGGAGGGAGATGAGGAGGAAGGGAGATGAGGAGAAGAGGGAGGGAGATGAGGAGAGGAGTGAGAGTGGGTGAGGAGGAGGGAGATGAGGAGAGGATGGAGGGAGATAGGAGTGGTGGGAGGAGTTTGAGAGGAGGGAGAGAGATGGGGACTGGAGGGAGGAGATGAAGAGAGGAGGGAGATGAGGAGAGGAGGGAGGGAGATGGGAGAGGAGGAGGGAGATGGGGAGAGGAGGGAGGCTGATGAGAGGTGGGAGTGGGATGAGAGGAGGGAGGGAGATGGGGAGAGGTGGGGGGAAGATGAGGAGAGGAGGGAGGGAGATGAGGAGAGAAGGGAGAGAGATGAAGAGAGGAGGGAGAGAGATGAGGAGAGGAGGTAGGGAGATGAGGAGAGGATGGAGGGAGATAGGAGTGGTGGGAGGAGTTTGAGAGGAGGGAGAGAGAGATGAGGAGAGGAGGGAGATGAGGAGAGGATGGAGAGAGATGAGGAGGGAGGGAGATGAGGAGAGGAGGGAGGGTGATGAGAGGAGGGAGGGAGATGGGGAGAGGTGGGAGGAAGATGAGGAGAGGAGGGAGGGAGATGAGGAGAGGAGGGTGAGAGATGAAGAGAGGAGAGAGGGAGATGAGGAGAGGAGGGAGGGAGATGAGGACAGGATGGAGGGAGATGGGAGTGGTGGGAGGGGGTTGAGGAGAGGAGGGATGGAGAAGATTTGAGGGGAGAGGGAGATGGGGAGAGGAGGGAGGGAGATGAGGAGAGGAGGGAGGGTGATGAGGAGAGGAGGGAGAGAGATGAAGAGAGGAGGGAGAGAGATGAATAGAGGAGGGAGGGAGATGAGAGGAGTGAGGAAGATGGGAGAGGTCGGAGGAAGATGAGGAGAGGAGGGAGAGAGATGAGAGGAGGGAGAGAGATGAAGAGAGGAGGAGAGATGAGGAGAGGAGGGAGGGAGATGAGGATAGGAGGGGAGATGTGAGAGGAGGGAGGGGGATGGGGAGTGGAAGGATTGAGATGGGGAGAGGAGGGTGTTGAGGAGAGGTGGGAGGGAGATGAGGAGAGGAGGGTGGAAAATGTGGAGAGGAGGGAGAGAGATGAGTAGCGGCGGGAGGGAGATGAGGATAGGAGGGAGAGAGATGAGGAGAGGAGGCCCAGAGCCCCGAGAGAGCGGAGAGGCAGCGGACCTGTGAGGGCGCACCAGAGGCGGCAGCGGTACCTAAGGAGCAGCCCCGCGGCAGCGAGCAGTGAGGCCCAGAGCCCCAAGAGAGCGGAGAGGCAGCGGACCCTGCGAGGGAGCACCAGAGGCGGCGGAGGATAAAAGGAGCAGAGCGAGGCCCAGAGCCCCGAGAGCGGAGAGGCGGCGGACCTGCGAGGGAGCACCAGAGGCGGCTTACCAATCCAGGTTCCAGGAGAGGGAAGCAAAAAGTAATCGAAGTGTGACGTCACCAGGAAGCAGGTAAGTGATTGGTTGGTGAGTATTTTTTTCTAAATTTTTCTAAACTTAACTTTTGTGGTTTCTAAGGTCTCTGTTGTGTAGCGGGGACTACTATTAAGCAAGGGCCTTTGAGTATATCATTTAATTGAAGTGAAATTGGTGGGATTCATTTAATTTTAATTAATTAATTAAAGGGTAAGTCATGGCAGGACAGCCTAGCCCCGTAGTGTGCTCCTCCTGCTCTATGTGGGAAATCAGGGACGCTTCCTGCATCCCTGGCGACTGTGTGTGTGGGAAGTGTGTCCAGCTGCAGCTACTGACAGACCGCATTGCGGCACTGGAGCTGCGGATGGATTCATTTTGGAGTATTCGCGATGCTGAGGACGTCGTGAATATCACATTTAGCGAGTTGGTCACACCGCAGGTAAAGGGTGTACAGGCAGGAAGGGAATGGGTGACCAGCAGGCAGAGTAAGAGGCGCAGGCAGGTAGTGCAGGAATCCCCTGCGGCCACCCCCCTCTCCAACAGATATACCACTTTGAATACTGTTGGGGGGGATGACTCATCAGGGGAAGGCAGCAGCAGCCAACTTCCTGGCACCATGGGTGGCTCTGCTGCACAGGCTGGGAGGAATAAGAGCGGAAGAGCTACAGTGATAGGGGACTCAATTGTAAGGGGAATAGATAGGCGTTTTTGCGGCTGCAATCGAGAATCCAGGATGGTGTGTTGCCTCCCTTATGCAAGGGTCAAGGACGTCTCGGAGCGGCTGCAGAACATTTTGGAGGGGGAGGGCGAACAGCCAGTTGTCGTGGTGCACATAGGCACCAACGATATAGGTAAAAAATGGGATGAGGTCCTAAAAGCAGAATATAGGGAGTTAGGAGGTAAATTTAAAAATAGGACCTCAAAGGTAGTAATCTCAGGATTGCTACCAGTGCCACGTGCTAGTCAGAGTAGAAATAGGAGGATATTTCAAATGAATACGTGGCTAGAGGAATGGTACAAGGGGGAGGGATTCAAATTCCTTGACATTGGAACCGGTTCTGGGAGAGGTGGGACCAGTACAAACCGGACGGTTTGCACCTGGGCAGGGCCGGGACCGATGTCCTAGGGGGAGTGTTTGCTAGTGCTGTTGGGGAGGGTTTTAAACTAAAGTGGCAGGGGGTTGGGAACCTGAGCAGGGAGACAGAGGAAAGGGAAACAAAGAAAAAAGCAAAAGACAGGAAGGAGAAAAACAAAATTAGAAGGCAAAGAACTCAACGGTTTAAATCAAACATGGTCACAGTAAATAATAATTCATATAGGTCTGAGAGTGTTAAAAAAACAAGCCTGAAGGCTTTGTGTCTTAATGCAAGGAGCATTCGGAACAAGGTGGATGAATTAGCTGCGCAAATAGAGGTAAACGAATATGATTTGATTGGGATTACAGAAACATGGCTCCAGGGTGGCCAAGGCTGGGAACTCAACATCCAGGGGTATTCAATATTTAGGAAGGATAGGCAAAAAAGAAAGGGAGGTGGGGTAGCATTGCTGGTTAAAGAGGGGATTAACACAATAGTAAGGAAGGATATTAACTCTGATGATGCGGAATCTGTATGGGTAGAACTGAGAAATATCAAGGGGCAGAAAACGTTAGTGGGAGTGGTATATAGACCTCCAAACAGTAATACGGAGGTTGGGGATGGCATTAAACGGGAAATTAGAGAAGCGTGCAATAAGGGCACAGCAGTCATCATGGGGGACTTTAATTTACATATAGATTGGGCTAACCAAATTAGTAAAAATACTGTGGAGGAGGAATTCCTAGAATGTTTACGGGATGGTTTTCTGGAACAATATGTCGAGGAACCAACCAGAGATCAGGCCATCTTAGACTGGGTATTATGTAATGAGAGAGGATTAATTAGCAATCTTGTTGTACGAGGCCCCTTGGGTCAGAGCGATCATAATATGATAGAATTCTTCATTAGGATGGAGAGTGAAGTAGTTGACTCGGAGACTAGGGTCCTGAATTTAAATAAAGGAAACTACGATGGTATGAGGCGCGAATTGGGTAGGATTGATTGGGGAATGTCACTCAAAGGGTTGACGGTGGATAGGCAATGGCAAACATTCAAAGACCACATGGATGAATTACAGAAGTTGTTCATCCCAGTTTGGGATAAGAATAAAACAAAAAGGGTGACTCAACCATGGCTAACAAGGGAAATTAGGGATAGCATAAGATCCAAGGAGAGGGCATATAAATTGGCCAGAAAAAGCGGTAACCCTGAGGATTGGGAGCAGTTTAGGATTCAACAAAGGAGGACAAAGGGATTAATTAAGAAGGGGGAAATAGAATATGAAAGTAAGCTTGCCGGGAACATAAAAACTGACTGTAAGAGCTTTTATAGATATGTGAAGAGAAAAAGATTAGTGAAATCAAGTGTAGGTCCCTTGCAGTCAGAAGCAGGGGAAGTTATAATGGGGAACAAAGAAATGGTAGACCAATTAAATGCATTTTTTGGTTCTGTCTTCACAAAGGAGGACACAAATAACCTCCCAGAGATGTTGGAGAATATAGGGTCTGATGAGAGGGAGGAACTGAAAGAAATCAGTATTTGTAGGGAAATGGTGTTAGGGAAATTGACGGGATTGAAGGCCGATAAATCCCCAGGGCCTGATAATCTACATCCTAGGGTACTTAAGGAAGTGGCCCTGGAAATAGTAGATGCATTGCTGGTCATCTTCCAGAACTCGATAGACTCTGGAACAGTACCCATGGATTGGAGGGTAGCTAATGTTACCCCACTATTCAAAAAGGGTGGTAGAGAGAAAGCGGGGAATTACAGACCGGTAAGCCTGACATCGGTAGTGGGGAAAATGCTAGAGTCCATTATAAAGGATGTAATAGCTGAGCACTTGGAAAACATTGACAGGATCGGACAAAGTCAACATGGATTTACAAAGGGTAAATCGTGCTTGACTAATCTACTGGAATTTTTTGAGGATGTAACTGGGAAAATAGATAAGGGAGAACCAGTAGATGTGGTGTATTTGGACTTTCAAAAGGCTTTTGATAAGGTCCCGCATAAGAGATTAGCGTGTAAAGTTAAGGCACATGGGATTGGGGGCAAGGTATTGACTTGGATAGAGAACTGGTTGGCGGACAGAAAGCAGAGAGTAGGAATTAATGGGTCTTTTTCCGAGTGGCAGGCAGTGACTAGTGGGGTACCGCAGGGATTGGTCCTTGGACCCCAGCTATTCACAATATACATTAATGATCTAGATAAGGGAACTAGATGTAATATCTCCAAGTTTGCAGATGACACAAAGCTGGGTGGGCGTGTGTGCTGCGAGGAGGATACCGAGAAACGACAGGATGATTTGGACAGGTTGGGTGATTGGGCAGAAGCGTGGCAGATGCAATATAACGTGGATAAATGCGAGGTTATCCACTTTGGTGTCAAAAACAGAAAGGCAGACTATTATCTGAATGGCAATAGATTGGGGGAAGGGGAAGTGCAATGAGACCTGGGTGTCCTTGTGCACCAGTCACTGAAGGTAAGCATGCAGGTGCAGCAGGCGGTGAAGAAGGCAAATGGTATGTTGGCCTTCATAGCGAAAGGGTTTGAGTACAGGAGCAAGGATGTCCTGCTGCAGTTGTACAGGGCCTTGGTGAGACCACACCTGGAGTACTGTGTGCAGTTTTGGTCGCCTTATCTGAGGAAGGATGTTCTTGCCATGGAGGGAGTTCAGCGAAGATTCACAAGGCTGATCCCTGGGATGGCAGGAATGACGTATGAGGAGAGATTGGGTTGATTGGGCTTGTACTCGCTGGAGTTTAGAAGAATGAGAGGGGATCTCATCGAAACTTATAAAATTCTGACAGGTCTAGACAAACTAGATGCAGGTAGAATGTTCCCGATGGTCGGAGAGTCCAGAACCAGGGGTCACAGTCTAAGGATAAGGGCCATGGTGTGGAGATGCCGGAGTTGGACTGGGGTGGACAAATGTAAGAAGTCACACAACACCAGGTTATAGTCCAACAGCTTTATTTGAAGTCACAAGCTTTCGGAGCGCTGCTCCTTCATCAGGTGAAGTGGAGAGATGCATAAAGACACAGCTTATATAGTCAGAGAATAATGTCTGATGTTTACAGGTAATCTTTCTAACTGCCATTTATCACACCTCAGCAGAGAGATAATCACAGCAATCAACGGTGTGAATGGTGTCCAAACAGGTCAGTCAGGAAAACATTACATCAAAGAACAATGAGGTGGGGTCACAAGGGGTCAAATGTTGCAGATGCTGGGGTCTGTGTGAAAAACAAAAAAACAGACAAAAAACATTTTTTTTGCTGGAAATCACAGCAGGTCCGGCCGCATCTGTGTAAAGAGAACAAGCCAACGACGACTCGAGTCTGGATGACCCTACGTCAGGTGGGGTTACATGTAGCGTGACATGAACCCAAGATCCCGGTTCAGGCCGCCCTCATGGGTGCGGAACTTGGCTATCAGTTTCTGCTCGACGATTTTGCGTTGTCGTGTGTCTTGAAGGCCGCCTTGGAGAATGCTTACCCGAAGATCGGAGGCTGAATGTCCTTGACTGCTGAAGTGTTCCCCGACTGGAAGGGAACACTCCTGCCTGGCGATTGTCTGCACGGCGAGACCATGTTGGACTATAACCTGGTGTTGTGTGACTTCTTACATTTAAGAATAAGGGGTAAGCCATTTAGGACAGAGATGAGGAAGAATTTCTTCACCCAGAGAGTGGTGAACCTGTGGAATTCTCTACCACAGAAGGTGGTTGAGGCCAAGTCTTTAAATATATTCAAGAAGGAGTTAGATATATTTCTTAGAGCTAAAGATATCAAGGGATATGGGGAGAAGGCAGGTACGGGGTACTGAGTTTGGATGATCAGCCATCATCTCATCGAATGACGGAGCAGGCTTGAGGGGCCGAATGGCCTACTCCTGCTCCTATCTTCTATGTTTCTATGTTTCTATGGACAGAGATGAGTAGAGGAGGAAGGGAGATGAAGTGAGATGGGGAGAGCAGGGAGGGAGATGGGGAGAGGAGGGAGGGCGAACAGCAGAGGAGGGAGGGAGATGGGGAGAGGAGGGAGGGAGATGAGGAGAGGAGTGAGGGAGATGAGCAGAGGAGGGAGGGAGATGAGGCGAGGAGGGAGGGAGATGAGGAGTGGAGGGATGGAGAAGAGTAGAGGAGAGAGGGAGATGTGGAGAGGAGGGAGGGAGATGAGGAGAGGAGCGAGAGAGATGAAGAGAGGAGGGAGAGAGATGAGGAAAGGAGGGAGGGAGATGAGGAGAGGATGAAGGGAGATGAGGAGTGGTGGGAGGGGGTTGAGAGGAGGGAGGGAGATGGGGAGAGGAGGGATGGAGATGAAGAGAGGAGGGATTGAGATGAGGAGAGGAGGGAGAGAGATAAGGAGAGGAGAGAGAGTGATGAGGTGAGGAGGTATGTGTAATGTATGTACCTTTAAGGGGAGAACTACTTTTTACAGCTCCTGTATACTGTAGTACCGGCAGTGACCACACCTGTATATAAACCCTGAGTAGGGATCTGTATAATTAGTTCTAGAGTAACCCTCATTCAGTAAACACCTGTTGATCGTTCCCTGCAGTCTTCTGTCTAATTATTGAAGGACACAACAACAAGATACACGGATCTAACAGTATGGAGATGAGTAGTGGAGGGAGATAGATGAGGAGAGCAGGGATGGAGATGGGGAGAGGAATGAGGGAGATGAGGAGAGGAGGGAGGGAGATGAGGAGAGGAGGGAGGGAGATGAGGAGAGGAGGGAGGGAGATGAGGAGAGGAGGGAGGGAGATGGGGAGAGGAGGTAGGGAGATGGGGGAAGTGGGAGGATGATGAGGAGAGGAGGGAGGGAGATGAGGAGTGGAGGGAGGGAGATGAGCAGAGGAGGGAGGGAAATGAGGAGAGGAGGGAGAGAGATGAGGAGAGGAGGGAGGGAGATGAGGAGAGGACAGAGTGAGGGTGAAGAGGAGAGGAGGGAGAGAGATGAGGAGTGGAGGGATGGAGAAGAGTAGAGGAGAGAGGGAGATGTGGAGAGAAGGGAACAAGATGATTGGAGGGGAGCGAGAGAGGTGAAGAGAGGAACGAGAGAGATGAGAGGAGGGAGAGAGATGAGGAGAGGAGCGAGAGAGATGAAGAGAGGAGGGAGAGAGATGAGGAGAGGAGCGAGAGAGATGAAGAGAGGAGGGAGAGAGATGAGGAGAGGAGGGAGGGGGTTGAGGAGAGGATGTAGGGAGATGAGGAGTGGTGGGAGGAGGTTGAGAGGAGGGAGGGAGATGGGGAGAGGAGGGACGGAGATGAAGTGAGAAGGGAGGGATATGAGGGGGGAAGGAGAGAGATAAAGAGAGGAGTGAGAGAGATGAGGAGAGGGGGGAGAGAGATGAGGAGAGGAGGGAGGGAGATGAGAGAAGTGAGGGAGATGGGGAGAGGAGGGAGGGAGATGCGGAGAGGAGAGGAGGGAGGGAGATGAGGAGGGAGGGAGATGAGGAGAGGAGGGAGGGAGATGAGGAGAGAAGTGAGCGTGATGAGGTGAGGAGGGAGGGAGATGAGGAGAGGATAGACAGAGATGAGGAGAGGATAGATAGAGATGTGGAGAGGAGGGAGGGAGATGGGGAGAGGAGGAGGGAGATGAGGAGAGGAGGGATGGAGATGAGGAGAGGAGGGAGGGAGATGAGCAGAGGATGGAGAGAGATGAGGAGTGGAGGGAGAGAAATGAGGAGAGGAGGGAGGGAAATGAGGAGAGGCGGGATGGAAATGGGGAGAGGAGGGATGGACATGAGGAGAGGAAAGAGGGTGATGAGGAGAGGAGGGAGAGAGATAAAGAGAGGAGTGAGAGAGATGAGGAGAGGAGAGAGAGAGATGAGGCGAGGAGGGAGGGAGATGAGAGGAGTGAGGGAGATGGGGAGAGGGAGGGAGGGAGATGCGGAGAGGAGAGGAGGGAGGAAGATGAGGAGAGGAGGGAGGGAGATGAGGAGAGGAGGGAGGGAGATGAGGAGAGGAGGGAGATGAGGAGAGGATAGATAGAGATGAGGAGAGGAGTGAGAGAGATGAGGTGAGGAGGGAGGGAGATGAGTAGAGAAGGGAGAGAGATGAAGAGAGGAGGGAGAGAGATGAGGAGTGGAGGGAGGGAGATGAGGAGAGGATGGAGGGAGATAGGAGCGGTGGGAGGAGTTTGAGAGGAGGGAGAGAGATGGGGACTGGAGGGAGGGAGATGAGGAGAGGATGGAGAGAGATGAGGAGGGAGAGAGATGAGAGGAGGGAGGGAGATGGGGAGAGGATAGACTGAGATGAGGAGAGGATAGATAGAGATGTGGAGAGCAGGGAGGGAGATGGGGAGAGGAGGGAGAGAGATGAGGAGAGGAGGGAGGGAGATGAGGAGAGGACAGAGTGAGGGTGAAGAGGAGAGGAGGGAGAGAGATGAGGAGTGGAGGGATGGAGAAGAGTAGAGGAGAGAGGGAGATGTGGAGAGAAGAGAACAAGATGATTGGAGGGGAGCGAGAGAGGTGAAGAGAGGAACGAGAGAGATGAGGAGAGGAGGGAGAGAGATGAGGAGAGGAGCGAGAGAGATGAAGAGAGGAGGGAGAGAGATGAGGAGAGGAGCGAGAGAGATGAAGAGAGGAGGGAGAGAGATGAGGAGAGGAGGGAGGGGGTTGAGGAGAGGATGTAGGGAGATGAGGAGTGGTGGGAGGAGGTTGAGAGGAGGGAGGGAGATGGGGAGAGGAGGGATTGAGATGAAGTGAGAAGGGAGGGATATGAGGGGGGGAAGGAGAGAGATAAAGAGAGGAGTGAGAGAGATGAGGAGAGGGGGGAGAGAGATGAGGAGAGGAGGGAGGGAGATGAGAGAAGTGAGGGAGATGGGGAGAGGAGGGAGGGAGATGCGGAGAGGAGAGGAGGGAGGGAGATGAGGAGGGAGGGAGATGAGGAGAGGAGGGAGGGAGATGAGGAGAGGAGTGAGCGTGATGAGGTGAGGAGGGAGGGAGATAAGGAGAGGATAGACAGAGATGAGGAGAGGATAGATAGAGATGTGGAGAGGAGGGAGGGAGATGGGGAGAGGAGGAGGGAGATGAGGAGAGGAGGGATGGAGATGAGGAGAGGAGGGAGGGAGATGAGCAGAGGATGGAGAGAGATGAGGAGTGGAGGGAGAGAAATGAGGAGAGGAGGGAGGGAAATGAGGAGAGGCGGGATGGAAATGGGGAGAGGAGGGATGGACATGAGGAGAGGAGAGAGGGTGATGAGGAGAGGAGGGAGAGAGATAAAGAGAGGAGTGAGAGAGATGAGGAGAGGAGAGAGAGAGATGAGGCGAGGAGGGAGGGAGATGAGAGGAGTGAGGGAGATGGGGAGAGGAGGGAGGGAGATGCGGAGAGGAGAGGAGGGAGGGAGATGAGGGAGGAAGATGAGGAGAGGAGGGAGGGAGATGAGGAGAGGAGGGAGGGAGATGAGGAGAGGAGGGAGATGAGGAGAGGTTAGATAGAGATGAGGAGAGGAGTGAGAGAGATGAGGTGAGGAGGGAGGGAGATGAGTAGAGAAGGGAGGGAGATGAAGAGAGGAGGGAGAGAGATGAGGAGTGGAGGGAGGGAGATGAGGAGAGGATGGAGGGAGATAGGAGCGGTGGGAGGAGTTTGAGAGGAGGGAGAGAGATGGGGACTGGAGGGAGGGAGATGAGAAGAGGAGGGAGGGAGATGAGGAGGGAGGGAGATGAGGAGAGGATGGAGAGAGATGAGGAGGGAGAGAGATGAGGAGAGGAGGGAGGGAGATGGGGAGAGGAGGGAGGGAGATGAGGAGAGGAGGGTGAGAGATGAAGAGAGGAGAGAGAGATGAGGAGAGGAGGGAGGGAGATGAGGAGAGGAGGGAGGGAGATGAGGAGAGGATGAGGGAGATGGGAGTGGTGGGAGGGGGTTGAGAGGAGGGAGGGAGATGAGGAGAGGAGGGAGGGAGATAGGAGTGGTGGGCGGAGTTTGAGAGGAGGGAGAGAGATGGGGACTGGAGGGAGGGAGATGAGAAGAGGAGGGAGGGAGATGAGGAGGGAGGGAGATGAGGAGAGGAGGGAGGGAGATGAGGAGAGGAGGGAGGGAGATGAGGAGAGGATGGAGAGAGATGAGGAGGGAGGGAGATGAGGAGAGGAGGGAGGGAGATGAGAGAGGTGGGAGGAAGATGAGGAGAGGAGGGAGGGAGATGAACAGAGGATGGAGGGAGATAGGAGTGGTGGGAGGAGGTTGAGAGGAGGGAGGGAGATGTGGAGAGGAGGGAGGGAAATGAGGAGGGAGGGAGATGGGGATAGGAGGGAGTGAGATGAGGAAAGGATGGAGAGAGATGAGGAGAGGAGGGATGGAGAAGAGTAGAGGAGAGAGGGGGATGTGAGAGGAGGGAGGGAGATGGGGAGAGGAGGGAGTTGAGGAGAGGTGGGAGGGAGATGAGGAGAGGAGGGTGGGAAATGTGGAGAGGAGGGAGCGAGATGTGTAGCGGCGGGAGGGAGATGAGGATAGGAGGGAGCGAGATGAGGGGAGGAGGGAGAGAGATGAGGAGTGGAGGGATGGAGAAGAGTAGAGGAGAGAGGGAGATGAAGTGAGATGGGGAGAGCAGGGAGGGAGATGGGGAGAGGAGGGAGGGCGAAGAGCAGAGGAGTGAGGGAGATGGGGAGAGGAGGGAGGACGATGAGGAGAGGAGTGAGGGAGATGAGCAGAGGAGGGAGGGAGATGAGGAGAGGAGGGAGCGAGATGAGGAGTGGAGGGATGGAGAAGAGTAGAGGAGAGAGGGAGATGTGGAGAGAAGGGAGGGAGATGAGGAGAGGAGGGAGAGAGATGAAGAGAGGAGGGAGGGAGATGAGAGGATGAAGGGAGATGAGGAGTGGTGGGAGGGGATTGAAAGGAGGGAGGGAGATGGGGAGAGGAGGGATGGAGATGAAGAGAGGAGGAATGGAGATGAGGAGAGGAGGGAGAGAGATAAGGAGAGGAGAGAGAGTGATGAGTTGAGGAGGTATGGAAATGAGTAGTGGAGGGAGAGAGATGAGGAGAGGAGGGATGGAGATGGGAGAGGAATGAGGGAGATTAGGAGAGGAGAGAGGGAGATGGGGAGAGGATGGAGGGAGATGTGGAGAGGATGGAGGGAGATGGGGAGAGGAATGAGGTAGATTAGGAGAGGAGGGAGGGAGATGAGGAGAGGAGGGAGAGAGATGAGAGGAGGGAGGGAGATGAGGAGAGGAGGGAGGGAGATGAGGAGAGGAGGGAGGGAGATGGGGAGAGGAGGGAGGGAGATGGGGAAGTGGGAGGAAGATGAGGAGAGCAGGGAGGGAGATGAGGAGTGGAGGGAGAGATGAGCAGAGGAGGGAGGGAAATGAGGAGAGGGATGGAGATGGGGAGTGGAGGGATGGACATGAGGAGAGGAGAGAGGGAGATGAGGAGAGGAGGGGGAGAGATGAGGTGAGGAGGGAGGGAGATGAGGAGAGGAGGGATGGAGAAGAGTAGAGGAGGGAGGGAGATGAGGAGAGGAGGGTGAGAGATGAAGAGAGGAGAGAGAGATGAGGAGAGGAGGGAGGGAGATGAGGAGAGGAGGGAGGGAGATGAGGAGAGGATGAGGGAGATGGGAGTGGTGGGAGGGGGTTGAGAGGAGGGAGGGAGATGAGGAGAGGAGGGAGGGAGATAGGAGTGGTGGGCGGAGTTTGAGAGGAGGGAGAGAGATGGGGACTGGAGGGAGGGAGATGAGAAGAGGAGGGAGGGAGATGAGGAGGGAGGGAGATGAGGAGAGGAGGGAGGGAGATGAGGAGAGGAGGGAGGGAGATGAGGAGAGGATGGAGAGAGATGAGGAGGGAGGGAGATGAGGAGAGGAGGGAGATGAGGGGGAGGAGATGAGAGAGGAGGGAGGAGATGAGAGAGGTGGGAGGAAGATGAGGAGGGAGGGAGGGAGAGAGAGGATGGAGGGAGATAGGAGTGGTGGGAGGAGGTTGAGAGGAGGGAGGGAGATGTGGAGAGGAGGGAGGGAAATGAGGAGGGAGGGAGATGGGGATAGGAGGGAGTGAGATGAGGAAAGGATGGAGAGAGATGAGGAGAGGAGGGATGGAGAAGAGTAGAGGAGAGAGGGGGATGTGAGAGGAGGGAGGGAGATGGGGAGAGGAGGGAGTTGAGGAGAGGTGGGAGGGAGATGAGGAGAGGAGGGTGGGAAATGTGGAGAGGAGGGAGCGAGATGTGTAGCGGCGGGAGGGAGATGAGGATAGGAGGGAGCGAGATGAGGGGAGGAGGGAGAGAGATGAGGAGTGGAGGGATGGAGAAGAGTAGAGGAGAGAGGGAGATGAAGTGAGATGGGGAGAGCAGGGAGGGAGATGGGGAGAGGAGGGAGGGCGAAGAGCAGAGGAGTGAGGGAGATGGGGAGAGGAGGGAGGACGATGAGGAGAGGAGTGAGGGAGATGAGCAGAGGAGTGAGGGAGATGAGGAGAGGAGGGAGCGAGATGAGGAGTGGAGGGATGGAGAAGAGTAGAGGAGAGAGGGAGATGTGGAGAGAAGGGAGGGAGATGAGGAGAGGAGGGAGAGAGATGAAGAGAGGAGGGAGGGAGATGAGAGGATGAAGGGAGATGAGGAGTGGTGGGAGGGGATTGAAAGGAGGGAGGGAGATGGGGAGAGGAGGGATGGAGATGAAGAGAGGAGGAATGGAGATGAGGAGAGGAGGGAGAGAGATAAGGAGAGGAGAGAGAGTGATGAGTTGAGGAGGTATGGAAATGAGTAGTGGAGGGAGAGAGATGAGGAGAGGAGGGATGGAGATGGGAGAGGAATGAGGGAGATTAGGAGAGGAGAGAGGGAGATGGGGAGAGGATGGAGGGAGATGTGGAGAGGATGGAGGGAGATGGGGAGAGGAATGAGGTAGATTAGGAGAGGAGGGAGGGAGATGAGGAGAGGAGGGAGAGAGATGAGAGGAGGGAGGGAGATGAGGAGAGGAGGGAGGGAGATGAGGAGAGGAGGGAGGGAGATGGGGAGAGGAGGGAGGGAGATGGGGGAAGTGGGAGGAAGATGAGGAGAGCAGGGAGGGAGATGAGGAGTGGAGGGAGAGATGAGCAGAGGAGGGAGGGAAATGAGGAGAGGGATGGAGATGGGGAGTGGAGGGATGGACATGAGGAGAGGGGGAGAGATGAGGTGAGGAGGGAGGGAGATGAGGAGAGGAGGGATGGAGAAGAGTAGAGGAGGGAGGGAGATGGGGAGAGGAGGGAGGGAGATGGGGAGAGGTGGGAGGAAGATGAGGAGAGGAGGGAGGGAGATGAGGAGAGGAGGGTGAGAGATGAAGAGAGGAGGGAGAGAGATGAGGAGAGGAGTGAGAGTGATGAGGTGAGGAGGGAGAGAGATGAGGAGAGGAGGGATGGAGATGAGGAGAGGAGGGAGAGCGATGAAGAGAGGAGGGAGGGAGATAGGAGTGGTGGGAGGAGTTTGAGAGGAGGGAGAGAGAGGGGGACTGAGGGAGGGAGATGGGGAGAGGATGGAGGGAGATGTGGAGAGGAGGGAGGGAGATGAGAGAGAGGAATGAGGGAGATTAGGAGAGGGGAGAAAGATGAGAGGAGGGAGGGAGATGAGGAGAGGAGGGAGAGTGATGAGGAGAGGAGGGAGGGAGATGAGTAAAGAAGGGAGGGAGATGAAAGAGGAGGGAGAGAGATGAGAGGAGGGAGGGAGATGAGGAGAGGAGGGAGAGTGATGAGGCGAGGAGGGAGGGAGATGAGGAGAGGAGGGAGGGAGATGAGGAGAGGAGGGAGGATGAGGAGAGGAGGGAGTGAGTGAGAAGAGGGAGGAGGGAGGGAGAGTGAGTAGAAGGGAGAGAGATGAGAGGAGGAGAGAGATGAGAGGAGGGAGGCAGATGAGGAGGGAGAGTGATGAGGAGGGGAGGAGGGAGATGAGGAGAGGAGGGAGGGAGATGAGGAGAGGAGGGAGGGAGATGGGGAGAGGAGTGTGGGAATGGGGAGAGTAGGGAGGGAGATGAGGAGAGGAGGGAGGGAGATGGGGAGTGGAAGGAGGGAGTTGAGGGAGGGAGATGAGGAGAGGAGGGAGGGAGATGAGGAGAGGAGTGAGGGAGATGAGGAGAGGAGGGAGGGAGATGAGGAGAGGAGGGAGATGAGGAGAGGAGGGAGATGAGGAGAGGAGGGAGATGAGGAGAGGAGCGAGGGTGATGAGGAGAGGAGGGAGGGAGTTGAGGAGAGTTGCAGAGAGGAGGGATGGAGATGAGGAGGGAGGGAGATGAGGAGAGGAGCGAGGGTGATGAGGAGAGGAGGGAGGGAGTTGAGGAGAGTTGCAGAGAGCAGGGATGGAGATGAGGAGGGAGGGAGATGAGGAGAGGAGGGAGAGAGATGAGGGATGGAGATGAGGAGAGGAGGGAGGGAAATGAGGAGAGGAGGGAGGGAGGAGAGGAGGAAGGGAGATGAGGAGAGGATGGAGGGAGATGAGAAGGGGAGGGAGGGAGATGAGTGGAGGAGGGAGGGAGATGAGGAGTGGATAGAGGGAGATGAGGAGTGGACGAGGGAGATGAGAGGATGGTGGGAGATGAGGAAAGGAGCGAGGGAGATGAGGAGAGGAGGGATGGAGATGAGGGGAGGAGGGAGATGTGGAGAGGAGGGAGGGAAGGAGATGTGGAGAGGAGGGAGATGTGGAGAGGAGAGAGGGAGATTAGGAGAGGAGGGAGGGAGGGAGATGTGGAGAGGAGGGAGGGAAGGAGATGTGGAGAGGAGGGAGATGTGGAGAGGAGAGGAGGGAGATGAGGGAGATGGGGAGAGGAGGAACAACAAATGAGGAGAGGATGAGATGAGGTGGTTGACGTCTCCAGTGAGCTAGATGATGCTCAATGTGGGGGGAGGGGCCGGTGAGATATGTTGAGTTCCATTCAAATCCATAAAATAGTGCTGAGTGCGGGGACTGAGTTATATTTGGGTGCAAGGTTTGCATTTCCGATCCCTGTTTTTCGCTGCATTGGGTGAGTTTTCAACTGAGTTCAAAACAGGTGGAGGGTGGTGGGGGGGCACAATTGTACAATTGGTACTGAGCCCCACAGAGCAGGAAGGGCCCAGGTTCAGCACACCTTCAGCACCGCTTTGGGAGTGTCGGCCTAGACTACGGGCTTGTTATAAAGTTTGGTTCTGCCTACTGACGTAAGAAAACTACTGAGCACTTGGTTGAGTATAAAACAAGGCTTTAATCAACTGTTTCACAACCATGAGCTCTAGTTACATCACTAGTTCCTGGTTACAAAAACATCCTGGGCAAGCTGGGCCCACGCCCAAGTATTTATACTTTCCTTGGACGGCGCCACTAGCTGGCTGCCCAGTGTTATCTCATGAGTCATTTCTAAATGAATGGTAAGATTCATGACATTCTTCCCGCCTGAAAGATTTGGAAGTCCGACGACTTCCTTCTAGCGGATATAACGGACCACGAATAGCCGCAGTCGTTTCGATTTCTGTTTGTGGCCGGAAGGCACGTCTCCTCGGACCGTGTCTTGGTCCCTGGGTTGCTTGGTTTGTACAGGTAGGTTGATAGGACCCGTGTCGTCTTGATCGATTGGAGGGGGACTGGGGAGATCGTGACTCCGGGTGCGGGTCCCCACAGGCACAGAGCTGGCTTCATCTTGCTCGGTAGCTGGTGATTGTCCGGCTTCCTGGCTTCGGGTGGCCATCCCGTGGGGAGCGCTCTGCTCCCCGAGTTGATTCGGCGGAGTAGCCAGCAGATCCCTTGATGTCTCGGGTAGGGCGTCATCCTCAAAGGAACGCAGAGTGTCAGCATCATTACTATGGGTCCCTCTATCAGTTGGGTCCGTGGGACCGGTTGGACAGGGAGCCAGATCACAGAGTGAAACGGTGGACTGCCGGCCATCAGGGTACCGCACATGTGCGTATGTGGGATTAACGTCTGTTAGTTCCACCTCGTCGACGAGGGGATCATTCGATGTCGAAATGACTCATGAGATAACACTGGGCGGCCAGCTGGTGGCGCCGTCCAAGGAAAGTATAAATACTCGGGCGTGGGCCCAGCTTGCCCAGGATGTTTTTGCAGGAACTAGTGATGTAACTAGAGCTCCATGTTGTGAAACAGTTGATTAAAGCCTTGTTTTATACTCAAACCAAGTGCTTAGTTGTTTTCTTACGTCAATTTAATCAACTGTGTATCGGCGCCATGCTCTGAGTGATTTCAGGAACAGCCAGCTATGACTTCAACTGTAGAAGGGAACTCCGGTGTAGTAATCAATCCATCATGGACAAACTACTCAGACCCGCCCGTCTTGACCTGGACCCGAATTCACCTACAACCGCTAAGGTATGGAAACACTGGTATCGTACCTTCAGCAACTTCCTCAGGGTGTGTAGTGAAAATGTTCCTGATAAATTAGAGATACTTGCCAATTATGTATCTCCTCATGTGTTTGACTATATCGAAGACTGTGTAGACTATGACTCCGCTATCCTAATATTAAAGCGACTATATGTTAAGGCCCCAAACAAAATTTTTGCTCGGCATCTACTGGCCACAACTTGACAACAACCCGGGGAATCACTTGACGAATTCCTTCAAAACCTTTGCAGGCTCAGCAAGGATTGTAATCTTCAAGCTGTCACAGCTGAGCAGTACCAGGAGGAGTTAATTTGCGATTCCTTTATTAATGGGATTGCGTCTTCCTTCATACGCCAGCGTCTGTTGGAGAATAAAACCCTTGAGTTACAAGCTGCCTATGACCAGGCATGTTCTCTGGACTTAGCAAAGAGGAATGCAGATACCTATCTTTTACCACGTGCACCGGCTGCTGCTATCACTTTTAATGACTCCTTCGATAGGCCTTGGGCGGAAGCCCTCACTGATGATGACTCTAACCTAGCTGATGACAACCCTACCCTAGAAGCCTTCACTGATGAAAACCCTGCCCTAGTGGCATCTTGGCAATCTGGAAAGAAGTGTTTCTTCTGTGGAGGTGCATTCCACTATAGGAAATTTTGTCCTGCTCGTAACGCAAGCTGCAATCATTGCAGTAAGAAAGGTCACTTTTCTAAGGTATGCCAGTCAAGAGCCACTGTTTGTAAGAAAGGCCCCCTTTCTAAGGTATACTGGTCGAGAGCTCCTGTTAGTTTTGCAGCTACTATCTATAAAACTGCTCCTCCCCCAAGAGCCACTACTAAGGTTACAGCTGCTATCTATAAAACTGCTCCTCCCCCCAAGAACCACGACTAAGGTTACAGCTGTCAAGGGTAAAACTGCTCCTCCTCCCATCACAGCTGTTTTTCCCCAAAGTCTGTCCCATGCAGCCATGAAGGTTTCGGTAAATGGACACATTTTGAGTGCACTAATCAACTCATGCAGCTCTGACAGCTTCATTAGTGAGCGGGCTGTCAGTAAGTTAAAACTGCGTATTTACCCCTCGGACAGGGAAATTGCAATGGCTCTGACGACACTGACCACCAACTCTTCCGGCTTTTGTCTTGTCGACCTTATTCTCAATGGCCGCACTTATTTCTCCACCCAGCTCGGGGTGCACAAGAACCTATGCAGTGATGTGCTCCTGGGACAGGATTTCCAGAAACAACACAAAAGACTCACTTTCGAGTTTGGAGGGTCAAAGCCGGAGCTTACTGTTTCCAAAGTACCATTTTGTGCGCTTTCGGCGGCTTCGCTCGATGAGCCATCCTTGTTTGCCAATCTTTCCCCCCAATGTAAGCCCATAGTCACTAAATCACAACGTTTCAGACAAGATGATCTATCCTTTATCGAGACAGAGATCTCTCGCCTTCTAGCTGACGGTATCATTAAGCCATGTTCATCTCCCTGGCGGCACTCAAGGCCTCCATAATCAGCACCTGTGAAGAGACGCTCGGTCACTCGACCAGGAAACACCAAGACTGGTTCGACGAGAATGACCAGGAGATCCAGGAGCTAATAAGCTGCAAGCACAAGGCATTCCTGATCTGGAAACAGCAACAGAACTCGAGAGCAAGAAAGCAGCTCTACAGAAGCCTGAAGGCTGAGGTCCAACAAAAAACTCACAACCTAAAGAACAGATGGTGGGTGGAGAAAGCGCAGGAGATCCAGAAGCTAGCTGACAACCACGACGTGCGTGGATTCTTTAGCACAGTCAAGACCATCTACGGCCCAAGCACCCAAGACCCTACCCCACTGCGGGCCAAGAATGGAGAGGTACTCATCAAGGAGAGTGTTTGAAGACCAGGACCTCAAACCCAGCACTAAGCTCATGGTCTACAAAACAGCAGTGATACCCGCCCTGCTGTATGCCTCAGAGACATGGACCATGTACAGCAGGCACCTCAAAGCACTGGAGAGGTACCACCAACGGTGCCTCCGCAAGATCCTGCAAATCCATTGGCAGGATAGGCGCACCAACGTCAGTGTTCTTGCTCAGGCCAACATCCCCAACATCGAAGCTTTGACCACGCTCGATCAGCTCCGATGGACGGGTCACATTGTCCGCATGCCTGATACGAGACTCCCAAAACAAGCGCTCTACTCGGAGCTCCGGCATGGCAAGAGAGCCCCAGGTGGGCAGAGGAAACGCTTCAAGGACACCCTCAAAGCCTCCTTGAAAAAGTGTAACATCCCCATCGACACCTGGGAATCCCTGGCCCAAGACCGCACAAAGTGGAGGAGAAACATCCGGGAAGGCGCCGAACACCTCGAGTCTCTTCGCCGGGAGCAAGCGGAAGCTAAGCGCAGGCAGCGCAAGAAGCGCACGTCAACCCAAGCACCCCACTGACCCGCCCCTTCAACCACCGTCTGCCCCACCTGTGAGAGACTGTAGGTTCCGTATTGGACTCATCAGTCACCTGCAAACTCATTTTTAGTGTGGAAGCAAGTCATCCTCGGTTCTGAGGGATTGCCTAAGAGAAGAAGAGATATTGGCCATTCCTTCACCATCGCTGGGTCAAAATCCTGGAACTCCCTACATTGTAGGAGCACCTTCATCCACGTTATATTGCATCAGCCATGCTTCTGCCCAATCACCCAACCTGTCCAAATCATACTGGAGTTTCTCGGCATCCTCCTCACAGCACACACGCCCACCCAGCTTTGTGTCGTCTGCAAACTTGGAGATATTACATCTAGTTCCCTCATTAATATATATTGTGAATAGCTGGGGTCCAAGGACCGATCCCTGCAGTACCCCACTAGTCACTGCCTGCCACTCGGAAAACGACCCGTTTATTCCAACTCTTTGCTTTCTGTCTGCCAACCAGTTCTCTATCCAAGTCAATACCTTGCCCCCAATCCCATGTGCCTTAACTTTACACGCTAATCTCTTATGCGGGACCTTATTGAAAGCCTTTTGAAAGTCCAAATACACCACATCCACTGATTCTCCCTTATCTATTTTACCAGTTACATCCTCAAAAAATTCCAGTAGATTAGTCAAGCACGATTTACCTTTTGTAAATCCATGTTGACTTTGTCCGATCCTGTCACTGTTTTCCAAGTGCTCTGCTATTACATCTTTTATAATGGACTCTAGCATTTTCCCCACTACTGATGTCAGGCTTACCGGTCTGTAATTCCCCGTTTTCTCTCTATTACCTTTTTTGAATAGTGGGGTAACATTAGCTACCCTCCAATCCATGGGTACTGTTCCAGATTCCATCAAATGTTGGAAGATGATCAGCAATGCATCTACTATTTCTAGGGCCACTTCCTTAAGTACCCTAGGATGTAGATTATCAGGCCCTGGGGATTTATCGGACTTCAATCCCGTCAATTTCCCTAACACCATTTCCCTACAAATACTGATTTCTTTCAGTTCCTCCCTTTCATCAGACCCTATGTTCCCTGACATCTCTGGGAGGTTATTTGTGTCCTCCTTTGTGAAGACAGAACCAAAATATGTATTTAATTGGTCTACCATTTCTTTGTTCCCCATTATAAATTCCCCTGATTCTGACTGCAAGGGACCTACGCTTGACTTCACCAATCTTTTTCTCTTCACATATCTATAAAAGCTTTTACAGTCAGTTTTTATGTTCCCTGAAAGCTTACTCTCATATTCTATTTTCCCCTTCTTAATTAATCCCTTTGTCCTCCTTTGTTGAATCCTAAACTGTTCCCAATCCTCAGGTTAACTGCTTTTTCTGGCCAATTTATATGTCCTCTCCTTGGATCTTATGCTATCCCTAATTTCCCTTGTTAGCCGCGGTTGAGTCACCTTTTTTGTTTTATTTTTATGCCAAACTGGGATGAACAAATTCTGTAGTTCATCCATGCGGTCTTTGAATGTTTGCCATTGCCTATCCACTGTCAACCCTTTGAGTGACATTCCCCAATCAATCCTACCCAACTCGCGTCTCATACCATCGTAGTTTCCTTTATTTAAATTCAGGACCCTAGTCTCTGAGTCAACTACTTCACTCTCCATCATTGAATGGCGAAGCGGGCTCGAGGGGCCGAATGGCCTACTCCTGCTCCTATTTTCTATGTTTCTAATGCGTGACCCTCTTCGAATCCTCTACCCCGGAGGCTCGTTGAGTATATTCAAGACAGAGATTGATTGATTTTTGATTATTAAGGGAATCAAAGATATGGGGATAGTGCAGGAAAGTGGAGACGAGGTAGAAGATCAGCCATGATCTTACTGAATGGCGGAGCAGGTTCAAAGGGCCAAATGGCCTACTCCTGCTCCTATCTCTTATGTTCTTATGTTCTTATCTGCGCTAAGGGTCTCAACTGGCGAGAAGATCAGTAAAATGGTACCAGGGATGAGGGACTTCAGTTATGTGGATAGACTGGAGAAGCTGGGGTTGTTCTCCTTAGAGCAGAGAAGGTTAAGGGGAGGTTTGATAGAGGTGTTCAAAATCATGAAGGGTTTTGATAGAGTAAATAAGGAGAAACTGTTTCCATTGGCAGAAGGGTCAGTAATCAGTGAACGATGAGGAGATTTTTTTTATGCAGTGAGTTGTTATGATCTGGAATTCACTGCCTCCCCATCTCTGTAATCTCCTCCAGTCCCACAACCCTCCGAGATCTCTGCGCTCCTCCAATTCTGGCCTCTTGAGCATCCCTGATTTTAATCGCTCCACTATTGGTGGCCCTGCCTTCAGCTGCCTAGGCCCTAAGCTCTGGAATTCCCTCCCTAAACCTCTCCACCTCTCTACCTCTCGTTCCTCCTTTAAGACGCTGCTTAAAGCCTACCTCTTTGGCCAAGCTTTTGGTCACCTATCCTAATTTATCCTTATGTGGCTCGGTGTCAAATTTTGTTTGATAATCGCTCCTGTAAAGCGCCTTGGGACGTTTTAATTAATTACATTAAAGGCATTGTGTAAGTACAAGTTGTTGCCTGAAAGGGTGGTGGAAGCAGATTCAATAGTAACTTTCAAAATGGAATTGTTTAAAGGGGAAAAAATGCAGGGCTAATGGGGAAAGAGCAGGGGAATGGGACTAATTGGTGAGCTCTTTCAAAGAGCCGGCACAGGCAAGATCGTTTTGAAAGAGCAGGAAGGGCCTGGGTTCTATCTGTGCTGAGTGAGCTGATCCCAGCCGGGAGGGCGGTAGGGTGCTACAATCGGTACTGAGCCCCACACAGAGCAGGAAGAGTCCAGTTTCCACCCCCTCCCATAGTCTGTGCTGAGTGCAGTTTTGGGGGGGTGGGGAAAGGTGACAAGAGTCAGCAGTCATTGGGGGAGGCGGGTGCAAAATACAGCCAGAGTCCTTGCTCCTGATGACTGTCCAGTGCCGCCTGCTGTGAAACCCCTCCCGGTCGAATAGCCGACTGTCGGATCTCACACGCCGGGAATCAGCGTCTTCTGTTCAGGAGAGGAAGGGAGTGAAACTGGAGGAGGAAGAGAAAATAAAACAGAAAGCGCCTTTAAATTCCGCAGACTTGCCCTTTAATTGTAACCCAGCCGAGGAGAAAGTTCTTCTCCCGAGATCAATCCTTAGCGGGAATGTGCGATTCAGCCTCTCCAAAAAGTGGGTAGGGAGGGTCCCGTCTGAGCTCTGGGGTGCGAATCAACTGAACGCTGACTTCAAACTCATCTCGGTGCTTCGAAAATGTAGAAGACACTTTCCGGGACTTGCAACACCCTGCTGTGTAATCGGGGGAAAAAAGTTTGGAGTGAGTTTATAAAGTTTGGAGAAAGTTTACAAAAGTTTGGAGCGAGTTTACAAAGTTTGGAGAAAGTTTATAAAAGTTTGGAGAAAGCTTACAAAAGTTTGGAGTGATTTTACAAAAGTTTGGAGCGAGTTTACAAAGTTTTGGAAAAGTTGGCGAAGAATTCTCGCCAGCAGTTTCCGTTCTGGGTGCTTGGGTCGGACGGCGCTGCAAAGGGTGAGTGAGAGACTCAAAGCCACCCCTCTTTCTTTTTAAGCTTCCGAAAAACAGGAAATAATATAATAGTTACCTTTGCCGATAGATCTGAGACCTCACAGCCGCCCCCTTTTCTGAAACCGTGTTTCATTATTTTAAGGCTATTATTTTTACAAACATGTAGGACGTCATTTTAGCTGTTCAACTTTTTTAAAAATAGTTCAGTTTCTGGATTCTTATAGCTTTAGTGAATTCCTCAATTTTATGTAGTTTTTCTATAAATGGATTCACCAGTTTGCATTCACTAATTTATAGGAAAAGAGTACCCGGCGGTGCCGAGGGTTTTTAGAGGGCATGTTATTATGAAAAAAGTAGAAATAATTTTTATATATATAAACTAGCTGCGCGGGGGGGGGGGCGGCCGACGTTGCCAGGGCAGTTTAGAGGGCAGTGCGGTTAGAACATAAGAACATAAGAAATAGGAGCAGGAGTAGGCCAATCGGCCCCTCGAGCCTGCTCCGCCATTCAATAAGATCATGGCTGATCTGATCCTAACTGCCAATCCACTATCACAGAACCATCTCCTGAATCTAACAGAATTAGACACACGAAATAGGAGCAGGATCAGGCTACACGGCCCCTGGGCCCGCTCCGCTACCCACAGGGCCATGACCGATCCGAACCTAGACTCATGTCCAAATTCCTGCCCGCTCCCCGTAACCCTTAATTCCCTTTACTTCTAGGAAACTGTCTATTTCTGTTTTAAATTTATGTAATGATGTAGCTTCTACAGCTTTTTGGGGCAGCATATTCCATGGACCTACCACCCTCTGAGTGAAGTAGTTCCTCCTCATCTCAGTTTTGAAAGAGCAGCCCCTTAGTCTAAGACTATGTCCCCTAGTTCTAGTTTCACCCATCATCGGGAACATCTTCCCCGCATCCACCCGCTCCCCCGCTCTGTGTCTCGGGCCGCGCGGTTGACAGCCGGCCGCTGCTGCTCCCCCGCTCTGTGTCTCGGGCCGAGTGGTTGTGAGGCCCGGCCCGAGTGACCCAACTCACCTCCTGCTCCGGCGGGCCGACACAGCTGCCCCGCTCGCTGTTGAGGAAAAGCAGGGGAAAAAATGGCGGCTACATTTCGGGAGGCTGCAGGATTAGGTCCCGCCCGTGATGCACCGATTGGTCAACCATCAGGTCACTGAACTGTAGGATCGGTCAACCATCACGTCACTCAATGCTAATGAGCGGTAGGATTGGTCAACCGCTAATGAGCGGATTTTTGAAAGTTTTTTGTATACTGTCTGAACAATTTTTGTCTGACCAAAAAGTAAATATACCTATGACATTCCCCTGATCATCAGCTTTCTTTTGATATAACATATGTGTAGGTACGCTCGATAACTTTTGAGTGTATAGCGGACGGACAGACAGACAGACGGACAGACACCACTATCCTTTTTTTTAATATATAGATAGATAGATATAGATGTGTTTGTTTGTCTGTCTGTCTGTGTGGGAAGGAGAGAGAGAGAGGGAAAGAGAGAGAGAGAGGCCCGGGGATCGAGAGAGAGGCCCGGGGATCGAGAGAGAGAGACTGGGGGGAGAGAGCGACTGGGGGGGGAGAGAGAGAGAGAGACTGGGGGGGGAGAGAGAGAGACTGGGGGGAGAAGAGATGTAATGATCAGTAACATTTCATTCTAGAATGGTACACTAGGTGGAGCTGTATGTTTAGTAGTGGGCTACCCACAAGGCAGTAGTCAAGATGGATGCCTGTACACTAGTCCACATGGCTGAATAAATGACTAGCTCAAGCTAGCTGTTCATAATGAAAATGTCTATTTATTTATGAACATAACATGGTACCAGGATTGGTAATATCTGCTGAATATTGTGAAACGCGACATGGAGAATTTGAAGCCACCAGAGGGTTTGAAACTCACGGGGAATGTCGACTGCAATTGGCGGACTTTCAAACAACAATTCGAACTCTACATTGCCGCCATCGGGTTTGGTACGAAGCCAGACGCAAGGAAAATAGCGTTACTACTCACGGTTGCAGGCCCGCAGGCGATAGAGGTATTTAATACGTTTGTATTTGATCAAGAGGAAGACAGAGAAAAAATGGACGATGTGCTAAAGAAGTTTGATACACATTGTTCTCCCAAAAAGAACGAGACCTATGAGAGGTACATGTTCCGTTCACGGACACAGCAGCAAAATGAGACTTTTGATAGCTTTGTGACCGATCTGAAACTGAAAGCATAGACATGTAATTTCTTTGAACTGAAATCATCCATGATTCGTGACCAGATTGTGTTTGGTATTCATGATAAAAAAGTCAGGGAACGTTTGTTGAGAGAAACCGAACTAACATTGGAGGATGCTGTGAAAATATGCCATGCCAGTGAGCTAGCTCAACAGCACGCAAAGACTTTCAGTGAAATTAATAATAATGCGACTGTAGTGAATGATAGTGCTGCTGTCGGTGCTGTGTCCTACAAGGGGAAGAAACGTGGGCAGAACAGAAATGCAAAGCAATCGGAGAATGGAATTTTTAATTGTAAACGCTGTGGTTACCAGCACCAGTCAAGACAATGCCCTGCGTTTGGGGAAAATGTGCACAAAATATAATGGAAAGAATCACTTTGCCAAACAATGCTTTTCAAAAGTAAAAACAAAGAAAGGGCAACAAGTCAATGTGATTGAGGACACTGATTTAAGTGAGACATTTTTTTGTAGAAATGGTGTCATGTGACAATACAGAAAAGCAAACTTAATCAGTATGAGTGACATTAAAAATATGAAAGAAAAGCCCAAAATACAGAAAAAGTCAGTACTACTGAAGAACTATAATGGACAGAAAATAGATAGCTTAGGTGTATGCAGACTTAAAGTGACAGTCAAAGACAAAGTGCATCATCTCATGTTTTCTGTTGTGGCTGAAGGACTTGATTCACTACTAGGTGACAAAGCTTGTAAGGACTTAGAACTGGTCAAGAGAGTCTACCGTATAAACTGTGCCATAAGCAGACCAGATGACTCGGTGGATTCTGTAGTGAGTAATTTCCAGGATGTGTTCAAAGGATTTGGAGTTCTACCATTCACTTACAAGATC
The DNA here is from genome assembly GCF_052327205.1 of Somniosus microcephalus. Lineage (NCBI taxonomy): Eukaryota > Metazoa > Chordata > Chondrichthyes > Squaliformes > Somniosidae > Somniosus > Somniosus microcephalus. The sequence continues at coordinate 95,704,983 of NC_140990.1, read as the reverse complement.
CAGCTAAAGGAGGATGCTCAGCCAGTGGTACATGCTCCATGGAGAGTTCCAGCACCCCTGCGTGACCGGCTCAAGAAAGAACTGGACAGAATGACCACACTAGGAGTCATCAGGAAAGTCGAAGAGCCAACAGACTGGGTTAACTCCATGGTATGTGTAAAGAAAAAGAACAATGATCTAAGAATATGCATGGATCCAAAGGACTTAAATGCAAACATAAAACGTGAACACTACCAGATTCCCAAGCAAGAAGAAATCACCAGTGAAATGTCAGGTGCCAGATACTTCACAAAGCTCGATGCCTCACAAGGATTTTGGCAACTAAAACTGGATGAAGAGAGTACCAAATACTGTACCTTCAACACACCATTTGGCAGGTATTGTTTCCTCAGAATGCCTTTCGGGATAATATCTGCATCTGAAATCTTCATAGAGCGATGGAACACATAATTGAAGGTCTGGAAGGAGTTTGGGTCTATGTTGATGACATCATCATCTGGGGCTCCACACTGAAAGAACACAATGAGAGACTGACTAAAGTGCTATAGAGCATACACCGGAATGGACTGAAGCTCAACCAAGCCAAGTGTCAGTTTGGCGTCCAGTAAGTCACTTTCTTAGGAGATAATCTATCTGGTAAAGGAATAGAGCCAGATATGGAAAAAGTAAACGCCATACTCAACATGCCCCGACCCACTGACAAAAAAGGAGTGCTGCGCATCATGGGGATGATAAACTTCATTGGAAAGTTCATTCCTAACTTGTCAGCCAAGACAGCCTGTCTGCGAGACCTGCTACATAAAACAAATGAGTTTGCATGGACAGAAAGACATGAACAAGAGTGGATGAACCTCAAAACAGTGCTGACAACCACACCTGTACTCACCTTCTTTGACCCAACAAAAAGAATCAAAGTGTCAACGGATGCATCAAAAGATGGCCTAGGCACGGTCTTGCTACAAGCAGAGGGTGAAGATTGGAAGCCTGTTGCCTATGCCTCCAGGTCTATGACTGACTCTGAGTGTCGATACGCCCAGATTGAAAAGGAATGTCTAGGCTTGGTAGTTGGACTAGAAAAGTTCCATGGCTACATATATGGACTTCCCACCTTCACAGTTGAGACAGACCACTGCCCATTGGTTGCCATCATTAAAAAAAATCTGAATGAGATGTCTCCAAGGATTCAACGACTCATGATGAAGCTGCAAAGATATGACTTTGAACTGATCTACACACCAGGCAAATACATAGTGTTAGCAGATGCACTATCCCGAGCATCCACAATGAGTCATGTGAGCTCTACTGAGGAAGATGTGGATGTTCATGTGAGTATGGTCACTGCTGCGCTGCCCGTGTCGGACACAAAATCAAAGCAAATAGCAGAAGAAACAGTAAAAGATACAGTGTTACAAACAGTAATAGAGAACATTCATCATGGTTGGCCAACAGTTCCTGTCCAAAGTACTATCCCATCAGGTCAGAGTTGAGTGTCGCAAGTGGACTATTACTAAAACAGAACAAAATAGTCATTCCACAGGCTCTACGTCAAGACATGCTCAAAAGGATTCATGTGGGACACCTCGGAATTGAAAAATGCAAAAGGAGAGCAAGAGACACTGTTTATTGGCCTGGCATAAATTAGGACATTGAGAACATGATAGGCGAATGTGAGACATGTCAGAAACACCAAAACAAACAAGCAAAGGAACCAATGATAGTAGCTGACTTACCAACAGCACCATGGCAAAAGGTTGGTATGGACCTTTTTCATTTGAATGGTAAAGACTATCTATTAGTGATTGACTACTATTCTAACTATCCTGAGATGGCGCTGCTCTCAAGCACATCAGCAAGCAGTGTCATAATGCACGTTAAATCCATCTTCGCCAGACATGGAATTCCCAGGATTGCCGTTGGCGACAATGGTCCGTGCTTCAACTGTAAGGAGTGGCAACAGTTTGCAGCACATTATGACTTTCAACATATCACATCCAGTCCTCTGTATGCTCAGTCGAATGGTAAGGTAGAGAAAGGTGTTCAAGTTCTCAAACAGCTACTGAAGAAAGCAACAGAAAGCAAGTCTGATCCTTATCTCGCCCTGCTGAGCTACCGAGACTCCCCTTTAGACTGTGGTTCTTCACCTGCTGAACTCCTAATGGGTTGCAAGTTGCGCACCATGCTACCCTGCTGTGCAAAAGAAAAGCAGAGTAAGGAACTAATACAGAGACTTCCAACTGTTAAAGCTGAAACAGAAATCACACTATGACAAGTCATCCAAAACTCTGAAACCATTGACAAGGGATGATGTTGTCAGGATTGAGGATCCAAATGCATGGAACAGGAAAGCTACAGTTCTTGAGGAAGTAGGACCAAGGTCATACACCGTTAGAACTGAGGAAGGACAGATTCTCAGGAGGAACCGCCATTCCCTCCTGAAAACACAAGAAACTATCCAAGAGCAAATCGATGACAATGCCGCAACTGAATCTTGTCACTCACCACCAGAACAATCTAACACAAACACACATACAGGCTCTCATGAAAACACATCTGACTTACCTGTGCTGAGAAGATCCACACGTGAAGTAAAAAAGCCTGATAGACTTAATCTTTGAGTACAAAGAAAACTATAATAAAAGAATGAAAAGCTTAGAGTTCATAAAGTAAAGCTTTGAAAATGTGTTGACTGTTGTGAAGATGTTTATGTCGTTATGATTGATTGATATTGATTTTGTTTAACCTCTAAGGAAGGGGGATGTAATGATCAGTAACATGTCATTCTAGAATGGTATACTAGGTGGAGCTGTATGTTTAGTAGCGGGCTACCCACAAGGCAGTAGTCAAGACGATTGCCTGTACATTAGTCCACATGGCTGAATAAATGACTAGCTCAAGCTAGCTGTTCATAATGAAAACGTCTATTTATTTATGAACATAACAGAGAGACTGGGGGGGGAGAGAGAGACTGCGGGTGAAGAAGGGCGGCCGACATTTTGTGAGGTTGGCGGGAAGTTCCCTCACCCTCTCTCCCGCCCCCTCTCTCCCTGCCCCTATCTCTTCCCTCTCTCCCCGCCCCCCCCCTCCTCTCCCTCCGACTCACCACGGTACCAGAACGGAGCATATCCGACACCGGGAGTCCGAGTGCCCATCGCTCTGAAGCGAGCCTGGGGTTCCTCATGGTTAACACGGCGGGCCTTTGGACCCGGTTGGCCGGGCGGCAGTGGAACGCCTTTCGCTCCAGACTCCCATGTCCGATATCGGTCGGGGACGGCTCGTGTGAAAGCCCCAGTTTTCCCAGTCCCGCACTCGCGGCAAGAGAGAGAGGGGAAAGTGGAGAGAGAGAGAGAGAGAGGGAGAGAGAGAGAGAGGGAAGGAGAGAGAGAGGGAAGAGGAGAGAGAGAGAGCGAGGGGGGTGGAAGGAGAGAGAGAGAGAGAGAGAGAGAAATTTTTTAAGCTTCAGACCCGGCCGGTCTGTAATGGCCGCCACTCACCTCAGTAACGGCAGTTTGAAGGATTAGGCCCCACCCACAAATGCCATGAAACGCCCCCTGTGACGCACCGATTGGTCAACCATCAGGTCACTGAACTGTAAGATTGGTCAACCATCACGTCACTCAACGCTAATGAGAGGTAGGATTGGTCAACCGCTAATGAGCGGATTTTTTTCCGTTTTTTGAACGTTTTTTGTCTACAGTCCGAACAATTTTAGTCTGACCAAAAAGTAAAGATGCCTAGTAGACTCCCCTAATCATAAGCTTTCTTTTGATATAACATATGTGTAGGTACGCTCTATAACTTTTGAGTGATGCCCGGACAGACAGACAGACAGAACTATCCTTTTATATAGATAGATTTCGTGGATCTTCACACTTCAAAAGTAATTCATTGGTTGTGAAGTTGTTTGGGACCTCCGGTGAAAGGGACTTTATATAACAAGAATGTACATTTATTAATGCCTTTAACGTAGTAAAACATCCCAAGGTACTTCACAGAAGCAAAATCAGACCGCATTTGACACAGAGCCACATAAGGAGATAGGACAGATGACCAAAAGCTTAGTCAAAGAGGTAGGTTTTAAAGAGCATCTTAAAAGAGAGGCAGAGAGGTTTATGGAAGGAATTCCAGAGCTTATGGCCTAGCCAGCTGAAGGCACGGCTGCCAATGGTGGAGCGATTAAAATCGGGGATGCGCAAGAGGCCAGAATTGGAGGAGCGCAGAGATCTCAGAGGGCTGGAGGAGGTTACAGAGATAGGGAGGGGACATGGCCATGGAGGGATTTGAAAACAAGGATGTGAATTTTTTTAATCGGTGCGGTGCTTAACTGGGAGCCAGTGTCGGTCAGCAAGCACAGGGGTGATGGGTGAACGGGACTTGGTGCGAGTTAGGACACGGGCAGCCGAGTTTTGGATGACCTCAAGTTTACGGAGGGTAGAACATGGGAGGCCGGTCAGGAGTGCATTGAAGTAGTTTAGTCTCGAGGTAACAAAGGCATGGGTGAGGGTTTCAACAGCGGATGGGCTGAGGCAGGAGCGGAGTTAGGCGCTATTATTGAGGTGGAAATAGGCAGTCTTGGTGATGGAGAGGACACGGGGTCAGAAACTCATCTCAGGGTCAAATATGACACCAAGTTTGATCTGGTTCATCCTCAGACAGTGGCCAGGGAGAGGGATGGAGTTGTGGCTAAGGATCGGAGTTTGTGGTGGGGACTGAAGACAATGGCTTTGGTCTTCCCAATATTTGTTTGGAGGAGATTTCTGCTCATCCAGAACTGGATGTCGGACAAGCAGTCTGACAATTTAGAGACAGTGGAGGGGTCGAGAGTGGTGGTGATGAGGCAGAGCTGGGTGTCGTCAGTGAACATATGGAATCTGATGTGTTTTTGGATGGTGTCGCCGAGGGGAAGCATGTAGATGAGAAATGGGAGGGGGGCCAAGGATAGATCCTTGGGGGACACCAGAGGGAGTGGGAAGAGAAGCCATTGCAGGTGATTCTCTGGCTACGATTAGATAGATAAGAAAGGAACCAGGCGAGTGCAGTCCCACCCAGCTGGACAACGGTGGAGAGGAATTGTGTGGTCAACCATGTCAAAGCTCGAGAAGGACAAGGAGGGATAGTTTACCATGGTCACAGTCACACAGGATTTTTTTTAAATTAATTTTTATGGGATGTGGGTGTCGCTGGCAAGGCCAGCATTTATTGCCCATCCCTAATTGCCCTTGAGAAGGTGGTGGTGAGCCGCTTTAGTACTCCCACAGTGCTGTTAGGTAGGGAGTTCCAGGATTTTGACCCAGCGACGATATAGCCGGTGCCGAGGTCGACACAGGGTGGTCCGTCCGGTTACATTTTTATTATTTTGTTTCGTAGCGAGTGACTTGCTGGGCCATTTCAGAGAGCAATAGCTGTGGGTCTGGTGTCACATATAGGCCAGACCAGGTAAGGACAGCAGAGTTCCTTCCCTAAAGGACATTAGTGGTGGGTCTTTACGACAATTTCCATTACTGCTACTAGTAATTATTCCAGAATTATTTAATTAACTGATTGCTGGAAGTTGAACTCTCATCTCTTGGATCATTAGTCCAGTGACATTGCCACTACACTACCATTCCCATTGTGATTATTGTATATCATTTGTGACTTTGATAAGGGCCATTTCAGTGCTGTGGCGGGGCGGAAACCTGATTGGAGAGGTTCAAACACGGAGTTGCAGGAAAGATGAGCGGGGTGGGGGGGGGGGAACATAGAAACATAGAAGAAAGGAGCAGGAGTAGGCCATTCGGCCCCTCGAGCCTGCTCCGCCATTTAATGAGATCATGGCTGATCATCCAAATTCAGTACCCTGTCCCTGCTTTCTCCCCATACCCCTTGATCCCTTTAGCCTTAAGAAATATATCTAACTCCTTCTTGAATATATTTAATGAATTGGCCTCAACTGCCTTGTGTGGTAGAGAATTCCACAGGTTCACCACTCTCTGGGTGAAGAAATCCCTCCTCATCTCAGTCCTAAATGGCTTACCCCTTATCCTTAGACTGTGACCCCTGGTTCTGGACTCCCCGGCCATCAGGAACATCCTTCCTGCATCTAGTCTGTCCTAGTTCTGTTAGAATTTTATAAGTTTCAATGAGATCCCCTCTCATTCTTCTAAACTCTAGCGAATATAAGCCAAATCGACCCAATCTCTCCTCATACATCATTGCTGCCATCCCAGGTATCAGCCTGGTGAATCTTCGCTGCACTCTCTCCATGGCAAGAACATCCTTCCTCAGATAAGGCGACCAAAACCGCACACAATACTCAAGGTGTGGTCTCACCAAGGCCCTGTACAACTGCAGCAAGACATCCTTGTTCCTGTACTCGAACCCTCTCACTACGAAGGCCAACATACCATTTGCTTTCTTAACCGCCTGCTGCACCTGCATGCTTACCTTCAGCATCTGGTGCACAAGGACACCCAGGTCTCGTTGCACTTCCCCTTCTCCCAATCTATTGCCGTTCAGATAATAATCTGTCCTCCTGTTTTTGCCACCAAAGTGGATAACCTCGCATTTATCCACATTATACTGCATTTGCCATGCATCTGCCCGATCACCCAACCTGTCCAATTCATACTGGAGTTTCTCTGCATCCTCCTCACAGCACATACGCCCACCCAGCTTTGTGTCGTCTGCAAACTTGGAGATATTACATCTAGTTCCCTCGTCTAGATTATCTAGACTTAAATTGGTACTGAGCCACAAACTCCGCAGGAAGAGCCAGATTCCATTCCCACCCCACGCCCCCCTTGGCCTGTGCTGAATTAGTTGATCCCAGCTGGGGGTTGGCAGTAGGGGAGGTTACAATTGGGTTAAAGTGCCCCCTGGCCTGGGTGGGAGTTGGGAGGCAGAATCAGCCAAGGTTCCTGCTCCAAATCTCTGTCCTGCTGGGAAGTGTGTGGTGAGGACAGGGCCGGGGGCCCAGGCTGGAGAAATCTCCCCTCTCGCCTCAGGCCCGGGTCATATATCCTGCTCCCCTGACTGAGTTTGCGGACGTGTCGAATGGGCCGCTTTGATGAGGGACCGGACCGGCACCCCGAACGGCAACAACATCCGGGAGTCTATTAGTGGTTCTGGTCACGGACTGGGAACCCAGAGGCCGTGAGTTCAGCTCTCGCCAGGTGAAGTTGTGAAACCAAATTCAATAAAATCCAGTGATTTCCCTGACTGGCATCTGAAATAATGACCCTGAGAAGCTGCCAGATTGTAGTTAAAATCCCAACTGGTTCACTGATATCCTTCAGGGGAGGGAAGCTACCATGAGTCCCTGGGCTGGGCCTACAGGGGAGGGAACCTGCCACCACTCCCTAGTCTGGGACTACAGGGGAAGAAACCTGCCACCACCCCCTGGTCTGGGCCTACAGGGGAGGGAACCTGCCACCACTCCCTGGTCTGGGCCTACAGGGGAGGAAACCCACCACCACTCCCTGGTCTGGGCCTACAGGGGAGGGAACCTGCCACCACCCCCTGGTCTGGGCCTACAGGGGAGGGAACCTGCCACCACTCCCTGGTCTAGGCCTACACATCGACTTCAGTCCCACAGTAGCTGGTTGGCTCTTTGTGCCCCTCTGAAGTATCCGAGTGACACTCAGTCACTCGAGGAGAAGGCTGACCAGTAGCAGCATCGTGGGACAACTAAGGGAGAGATGGCCATTAAATGTCGGCCTTACCAGCGACGCCCACATCCTGAAGATAAAAAAGAACCGGGGAGAGAGCAGGAGAATTTTTCTTTACGCAGCAAGTTGTTGTGATCTGGAACGCACTGCCTGAAAGGGCGGTGGAAGCAGATTTGATAGTAACTTTCAAAAGGGAAATTGGATAAAATTGGAAAAAATTTGCAGGGCTATGGGGAAAGAGCGGGGGAGTGGGACTAGTTGGATAGCTCGACCAAAGTGCCGGCACAGGCCCGATGGGCCGAATGGCCTCCTTCTGTCCTGTATAAGTTTAAATGAATTTGAATTTTAATTTTGCCATCAGTCGTGGCTCGGTCGGTCTCACTCTCGCCTCGGAGTCAGAAGGTCACGGGTTCAAGTCCCCACTTCATAGATTCGAGTCCCATAATCCAGGGCCGACACTCCCGGTGCCCGTACTCGGAGTGCTGCACTGTCGGAGGTGCCGTCTTTCGGATGAGACGTTAAACCGAGGGCTCCATCTGCCCTCTCTTGGGTGGACGTAAAAGATCCCACAGCCACTATTGAAAGAGGAGCAAGGGGTGGGGGAGGGAGTTCTCCCCGGTGTCCTGGGGCCAATATATATCTCTCAACCAACATCACTTTTTAAAAAAAAAGGGATGAGCTGGTCATTTATTACATTGCTGTTTGTGGGATCTTGCTGTGTGCAAATTAGCTGCCCCCTTTCCTACATTACAACACTGACCACACTTCAAGTAAAAGTACTTCATTGGCTGTGAAGCGCTTTGGGACATGCTGAGGTGGTGAAAGACGCTGTAGAAATGTAAATTCTTTCATTTTCATTGAGTGAGTCGGGGCCTTGGCGGTGAGGCAGAATAGGGAGAGAGAGAGAAAGGGGTTGGAGTCGGGGGGGGGGGGGGGGAACTTAACTGGGATTCAAATCTAAAAATAGGGCCTGTTTACTTCAGCTACAGTTAGGCCGCAGGGTGGTTCCACGAAGCTTCGAAACCACAGAATTGGCAGTGATTTCAGGCCACAAACCTCTTTCCACCCCACCCCGTGGTGAGTCAGCTGTGTGTTCATAAGAACATAGGAACACAAGAATTAGGAGCAGGAGTCGGCCATACGGCCCCTCGAGCCTGCTCTGCCATTCAATAAGATCATGGCTGATCATCGACCACAACTCCACTTTCCTGCCCGATCTCCATATCCCTTGATTCCCCTAGAGTCCAAAAATCTACCTATCTCAGCCTTGAATATACTCAAAGACTCAGCATCCACAGCCCTCTGGGGCAGAGAATTCCAACGATTCACAACCCTCTGAGTGAAGAAATTCCTCCTCATCTCAGTCTTAAATGGCCGACCCCTTATCCTGAGACTATGCCCCCTAGTTCTAGACACTCCAGCCAGGGGAAACAACCTCTCGGCATCTACCCTGTCAATCCCCTTCAGAACCTTACATGTTTCAATGAGATCACCTCTCATTCTTCTAAGCTCCAGGGAGTATCGGCCCATTCTACACAATCTCTCATCATAGGACAACCCTCTCATCCCAGGAATCAATCTAGTGAACCTTCGTTGCACTGCCTCCAAGGCAAGTATATCCTTCCTTAGATAAGGAAAAACTGTGCCCAGTACTCCAGGTGTGGTCTCACCAAGGCCCTGTACAATTGTAGCAAGACTTCCTTACTCTTATACTCCAACCCCCTTGCAATAAAGGCCAACTTGCCATTTGCCTTCCTTATTGCTTGCTGTACCTGCATGCTAGCAATCAGTGCAGCACTGAAGGAGCGCTTCACTGTTGAAGGTGCCGTCTTTCAGATGAGACATTAAACCAAGGGCTCCGTCTGCCCCCTCAAGTAGATGTAAAAGATCCCACGGCCACTATTGGAGCAGGGGAGTTCCCCTCGGTGTCCTGGGGCCAATACTTATCCCTCAACCAACATCACTAAAAAGACAGACTATCTGGTCATTTATCATATTGCTGTTTGTGGGATCTTGCTGTGCGCAAATTGGCTGCCACGTTTCCTACGTTACAACAATGACTACACTTTATAAAGTACTTCATTGGCTGTAAAAGCGCTTTGGGACATCCTGAAGTCATAAATGCAAGTCTTGTCTTTTCTTTTATGCCCCTGTGGGGCCTTGCTACGTCGCAGGTGCCCCGTGTAGCGCCTGGTTTATCCTCTAAGCTTGAGGTCATCCAAAACACAGCGGCCCGTATACTAACTCGCACCAAGACCCCATCGCCCCTGTGTTCGCTGACCTACATTGGCTCCCGGTCCAGCAACACATCAATTTAAAAATTCTCATCCGTGTTTTCAAATCCCTCAATGGCCTCCCCCCATCGCCCCCCCCCCCCCCTCGCTCCCTATCTTTGCAATCTCCTCCAGCCCTACAACCCTCCGAGATCTCTGCGCTCCTCCAATTCTGGCCTCTTGCGCATCCCTGGTTTTAATCACTCCACCATTGGCGGCCGTGCCTTCAGCTGCCTGGACCCTGAACTCTGGAATTCCCTCCCTAAACCTTTCCACATCTCTCTCCTTATTTAAGACGCTCCTTAAAACCTACCTCTTTGACCAAGCCTTTGGTCACCTGCCCTAATATCTCCTTCTGTGGCTCGGTGTCAAATTTTGTTCGATAATCACTCCCGTGAAGCTCCTTGGGACGTTATCATTACGTTAAAGGCGTAAGTTGTTGCTGTTGTTATGGGTCCTGCCCATCGAAAGCTGGGCTGCGATTGTCCACCCTGATTGTCTCAGAGTTACCTCGGCAACCATCACCGAGGAGTTCCCTGGGTCCCAGAGTGTGAAAGGGCAGGTGGTGGGTAAATTTTTAACCCCACCCGCCTGATTTTCACCACCCGACAGACCACTTCCGGCGTGTTCCGGGGAAGTGGAACGGTGGCACAGTAAAGGGGGTTAAAATCACCATGGCCTCATCCTGCTGCCAGGTGGGCAGACCCTGACCTTTCACCCTCTGGGAGCTGGGGTCAGAGGAACGTCGGAACAAGAGTAGGAGACCATTCGGCCCCTCGAGCCTGGGCTCTTCCTGCTCTGTGTGGGGCTCGGTACCAATTGTAGCGTTCCCACCTCCCTCCCCCCACCTCCTTCCTGCTGTGTTTGCCTCAGTCCTGAGCTGGGGGTGTGGGGCGGGGGTGAGAGCATGGGCCTGTGTTGTCGAGGTCGCCTTACCCCCTCGGCTCCTGTCCCCTGATTCTCTTTTAGCTAAACAGAAACAAAGGTTCCCGATTTTAAAGGCATGTGTTGATTGAAACTATTAACTTTAAACAATCTGCTGACCGAAAGTGTTTGATTTACATTTGTCCATTTGTTTTTTTTTCTGGACGAGACTAATGTTTGGTCGATTTTTGCAGTGGGAGGTGGCTGGGTGGCGGGGGAATGGTGTCAGGGCAACCCTTCCCCTTTATAAGTGCAAGTCTTTCTTTTCCTTCTTAAAGCGCCTTTCACGACCACCGGACGTCTCAAAGCACTTCAGTCAATGAAGTACTTTTGAAGTGTAGTCATTGTTGTAATGGGGGAAACGCAGCAGCCAATTTGCGCACCGCAAGCTCCCACAAACAGCAATGTGATAATGACCAGATAATCTGTTTTTTGTTATGTTGATTGAGGGTTAACTATTGGCCAGGACACCGGGGATAACTCCCCTGCTCTTCTTCGAAATAGTGCCGTGGAATCTTTTACGTCCACCTGAGAGAGGAGATGGGGCCTTGGTTTAACGTCTCATCCGAAAGACGGCACCTCCGACAGTGCAGCACTGCACTGGGAGTATCAGCCTAGATTTTTGTGCTCAAGTCTCTGGAGTGGGACTTGAACCCACAACCTTCTGACTCGGAGGCGAGTGTGCTACCAAAAGAGCCACAGCTGACACTAAGGAGAGGAGCGTGAACAGAGCATTCCACTCCGAGACGGGGCGGGGGAAGAGGGTCCAGCGAGCAGTGGAATGTCTTGCCTTGTGATATATTATCAAATGGCTTGTCAATGTTCCGTAGACATCTGGCCCGATCTCCATTTAGAAAAATTGCTTTCTTTCGTTCATGAATGACTTTATTTTGAACGTGACTAGATGCAGGAAGGATGTTCCCGATGGCGGGGAGTCCAGAACCAGGGGTCACAGTCTAAGGATAAGGGGTAAGCCATTTAGGACTGAGATGAGGAGGAATATCTTCACCCAGAGAGTGGTGAACCTGTGGAATTCTCTACCACAGAAGGCAGTTGAGGCCAATTCATTAAATATATTCAAGAGGGAGTTAGATATATTCCTTAAGGCTAAAGGGACCAAGGGATATGGGGAGAAGGCAGGGACAGGGTACTGAATTTGGATGATCAGCCATGATCTCATTAAATGGCGGAGCAGGCTCGAGGGGCCGAATGGCCTACTCCTGCTCCTATCTTCTATGTTTCTATGTGAACATTCTCACCTGCACCTTCGGTCTCAATAATGTTATTGGCCCTAAAAAAAAGTCTCCAGCCGCTCAATGCAAGAATGGAATGGTTCGCGAGCTCGGTCATGCATGCCGAGGCTTCCGATGAATCCCATGGCCGCGGCCATGATTGTCCCGATCCCGTCGAACAGTGACTCAGCACGCTACCTGTGTACCTGTGTGAATCGGCGTCGCTGTTGCTGTGTATACATACACCCGTAGGCGAAGCACAGGTGATTCTGCACAAGCATTAACAGTAAAACATTGCAAAAATTCGGTTTAGGTGTTGCAAATTCACCTTAAACCTGTCCACTCAGAGGATGAACACTGTTCTTCCATGATCCCTAAAAATGGCTTTGGGATCCCATCCTCATCGCCAAAATTGTAATATATGTGGGTAGAACAAGTGAAGGACAGAGACAGGCTGAGTTGCTAAGTCCATGTGCTTGCTTTATTAGGCCAGAGCGAACTGAGCATGCTCATACCAAACCATGTGATAATACATTGCATGCATGAAGTGAATAGCAAAGATACAAGACTGACGAACAGAGGCAGGAGGGGGATCACAGATTATCAGCACATGGGCTAGGTGTGTGAGGGGGGGAGGGAGGTGGTTCAAAAGCCACCCCCTTTGCCCGTTGTGGTTCTACCCCACGGAGAGAACTTGTATTTATATAATAAATATAATGTGATTTAATAAGGCTAATGGGATGTTGGCCTTTATCTGAAGGGGTGGAAGAACTCTGGTTAGACCCCATCCGGAGAACTGAGGGGCTGAACGGACTCCTCCTGTTCCTGTGTAACAGTCTCAAGGGGCTGAATGGCCTCCTCCTGTTCCTGTGTAACAGTCGCGAGGGGCTGAATGGCCTCCTCCTGTACCTGTGTAACAGGCTAGAGGGGCTGAGTATCCTCCTCCTGTTCCTATGTAACAGGTTTGAGGGGCTGAATGGCCTCTTCCAGTTCCTGTGTAACAGGCTCGAGGGGCTGAACGGACTCCTCCTGTTCCTGTGTAACACGCTCAAGGGGCTGAATGGCCTCTTCCTGTTCCTGTGTAACAGGCTCGAGGGACTGAATGGCCTCCTCCTGATCCTGTGTAACAGGCTCGAGGGGTTGAATATCCTCCTCCTGTTCCTATGTAACAGGTTTGAGCGGCTGAATGGCCTCCTCCAGTTCCTGTGTAACAGGCTCGAGGGGCTGAACGGACACCTCCTGTTCCTGTGTAACAGGCTCGAGGGGTTGAATATCCTCCTCCTGTTCCTGTATAACAGGCTCGAGGGGTTGAATATCCTCCTCCTGTTCCTGTGTAATGGGCTCGAGGGACTGAATGGCCTCCTCCTGTTCCTGTGTAATGGGCTCGAGGGGCTGAATATCCTCCTCCTGTTCCTGTGTAATGGGCTCGAGGGGCTGAATGGCCTCCTCCTGTTCCTGTGTAATGGGCTCGAGGGGCTGAATGGCCTCCTCCTGTTCCTATGTAACAAGCCCGAGGTGCTGGCTGGCCTCCTCCTGTTCCTGTGTATCACATCTCTCAAGCACTGTCTGGGGGTCACACTTGGGGGAGGTATTGGAGGGCGGTTGGCGCTCGTGGAACCATCTCTCCCCTCAACCCGGGACCCCGGGCAGGGGAGGGGTGAGAAACGATGGAAGGAAAGGCTCCTTTGAGTACTAGGGATTATCGAGCCTGCGTCGGTGTGTGTAGGGAGATTGAGGGACACCTGTGGAGGGGACAGAGAGTCTGGTGAGGGGGACCTTTATACAGTGCCTTTCGTGTCTTAAGGAATTTCCTCCGTGGTCTTGCCCCCGTCCCCCACCATGTCTGTAATCTCCTCCAGCCCTTCAACCCGCCGAGATCTCGGCGCTCCCCCAATTCTGGCCTCTTGTGCATCCTCAATTTCCATCGCTCCAACATTGGTGGCCGTGCCTTCAGCTGCCTTGGCCCTTAAGCTCTGGAATTGTCTCCCTAAACCGCTCCCTACCCCTCTCTCCTTAATTCAGACGCTCCTTAAAACCTACCTCTTTGACCAAGCTTTTGGTCACCTGTCCTAATATCTCCTTCTGTGGCTCGGTGTCAAATATTGTTTGATTACAATCCCGTGAAACACCTTGGGGCGTTTTACTACGTTAAAGGTGTTAACTTGTTGTTAAAGAAAAGAAAGATGTGCATTTCTACAGCGCCTTTCACGACCTCAGGACATCCCAACGCGCTTTACAGCCAATGAAGTACTTTTTGAAGTGTAGTCACTGTTGTAATGTAGGAAACACGGCAGCCAATTTGCGCACAGCAAGCTCCCACAAACAGCAATGTGATAAATGACCAGATCATCTGCTTTTTTTAGTGAGGGATAAATATTGGTCCCAGGACAGTGGGGAGAACTCCCCCTGCTCTTCTTCCAATAGTGGCCGTGGGATCTTTAACGTCCACCTGAGAGAGCAGACGGGGCCTCGGTTTAACGTCTCATCCAAAAGACGGCACCTCCGACCGTGCAGCACTTCCCTCAGTACTGGCACCGGGAGTGTCAGCCCTGGATTATGGGGGCTTGAGTCTCTGGAGTGGGGGCGCGAGCCTACATTGTCCACAACAATGCCCTGCCTAGTGGGAGGTGCTTAGCCCCACACAGAGCAGGAAGGGCCCAGGCTGCCCCCACCCCCCGGGTCTGTGCTCAGTAAGCTGATCCCAGCCGGGGCAGGCGGGCGGTAAGGGGGCCACAGTTGGGCCTCAGTGCCCTTTGGGTTAGGGAGGGAAGGAAATCAACCTGGGGTTCCCCCGCTCTTGATCGCTATTGTTAAATCTGTGAGTTGTTCAAGTAATTAATACTCAGACTTAACCAGTAACAATAAAACAGGTCTTTACTGGTTGGAGGTAGGGACTATACGTAGGTCTTTACTTCATGCCCACAGGCGGGAACTGAGGGGAGATCAGTACCCACAGTACTATTTATACCCCTATGGCCAGGAGTGGTACTGCGTATCACTACGCCCAACAAGTAGTGCAGTCCTGTCCATAGGTTCAAAGTAGCACACGTATTACATACACAACATTCCTCCCTTCCTAGCTTTACAGTCATCTCCCCATTTAACATAACGTAATAACATATATACATATATAACTTCAGGTTTACATAACAGAATAACATAGATACATAGATAACTTCATGTCAAAACAGATCACAGATTCAGTCTCTGCGGAAAACAGTTCACAGATTCAATCTCTGTGGTGGAGTCGGTTCACGTTGCTGGAGTGACTCATTCAATAGTCCTTCCATGGATTTAACAGTTTGAACTTCCGAACTGAATTGGCTCCGTTCGGAGGGACCACGTGTGTGATCTGGTAGAGGTAATAATGGTTCAGATGGGTCATCTTCTGTTTCGACTTTTCCTTTTCTGCTTCTTGGAGACTCTCTGGGCTCCACTGTCAGCTGCCAGCTGCATGCGCAGTTCCTCCTTCTCTCCCTCCTTTTTCTGTAGTAGAGCCACCTTCTCCCGATGTTCCGTAGACTTTCGGTGCTCCTCCATGATTTCTGTATGGTGGGAGTCGAAGTTACAAGTTGGGCAGGACAGGACATAGTAATATTCGGTGTCGTCCTGATCTAGGCCAGCGAGAGGGTCTTCTATTTCCTCCATACCCAGCTGGGCGTTAGCCAGCTTTTGTTCCAAGTCCAGACATCTTTCCTGAAGAGACTTCTTCATGCGTACCTCTTCATCCAGCTTTTTCTGGGCTTTCAGCAAGTCGTTTACTAATGACCTCATTTGAGATTTTACTACTTCATCTTCTTTTGGAGATTGATTGATCGGACTATTCAATCCCTCTACCGGAGCAGCTGTTTCAGCGGTCTGTTGTTCTACGTTGACGTGAGTCAGCGTACTTTTGGCATCCAAGGGCTGCTCTGTTGCAGTCATCTCAGTCTGTGTTGCCACCTCAGCTCTTCCAATAACCTTTGAGAGCTCCGAACCCCTTTCGTTTGAATATTGAAGTTCATATTCAAGTTTTTCCCATTTCAGAGTCCTGTCCTTCAGCATATGCAGGAGTTGGCTGACCGTTAACTCCTCTGACATCAGACGTTTTGTGTGCTCCTGCTCCATTTTCTCCATCAGCTGCTTCTGTTGTCTTTCCAGATTCTCCAACTCTATATCAAAGAACTCTTTCGTTGCATTCAACTCTTGCTCACAACGGCGAAGCATTTGTTCTAATTGCTGTTGTAGTTTGAAATGGAGTTGAGTTCGAGCCCGGTGTTCCTCAGAAATGGGCACATCAGTAGACTTGCCAGACTCAGAATCCACAGTTAAACTATGTTGTTGTTGCTCAGTGGAATTCTGTGCTGAAACTTTGTCTTTTGCACCTGAGTTGGGCTTACCATCATTCGTTCCAGAGTCTGGGCCGACTATCTTCACCGAGTTCTCACTCGTTATTGTTTGTAGGAAATGCCAGTCCATATTCATTTTCCTAATCCACTCCCGTCCTAGTAGTGGAGAACCTCCTTCAGATATCACATATAAGTCCATTATTTGACTGTCTTCGCCCTTGTGGACCACTGCAACCTCTATTTTCCCGATGGGGTACACTCTTTGCCCCGTGTATGTTTTCAATATAATCCCCGTATCCTGTAGGGGAATATGTTGGAATAACTTTCCGTAATCTTTCTTATTTATGACCGTCAATGCCGATCCAGTGTCCAATTCCAGTTTTACTTGGACTCCTTCTATCTGAAGAGTGACCCAAATTGTCTGGAGGTCTGCACCCTTACCAGCGTTGAGTACTCTTAAGCTAGCCAGTTCATTACAGCTTAAGCTAGCCAGTTCATTACTGCTAGCGTCTGAATCGGACTCCTGTTCGGTCACCTTGTGTACCTTTGCGTATTTTCCTTGCGGTGACTTCTTGTTGCTGGTCTTCTTCCCTGACCTGCATACTCTAGCTATATGTCCAAGCCTACCACAAGTTCTACATTCTTGGTTTTTAAACCAACACTGGTTCTGATCATGCGTTGTCTTTCCACAACGATAACATTTGCCAGAACTCACACCCAATTTGTGTGCACTGAGCTCCGGTGACCGTAGCTGCATTACTGCCGTGCCTCTCGCTGCGGCTTCGTGTGCTGCTGCCATAGTGACCGCCTTCTCAAGCGTCAGCTCATTCTCCTCGAGCAGTCGCTTTTGTGTATCCTGTTTAAATAAACCACACACAAATTTGTCTCGAAGTGCCTCTGTCAGTCCCGTTCCAAACTGGCAATATTTCGCTAATTTACGCAATTCCAGCAAATAATCAGCATTGCTTTCATGCTGTAGCTGCCTTCTGTCGTAAAATTTAAATCGTTCCGCTAGCATCAGCGGCGTGGGGTTTAGATGATCTTTCAGGACAGTAACAATCTCATCGAACGTCTTATCCGCCGGTTCATCTGGTGATAACAGGTGTTTCAATTGCCCGTATGTCTTCGCACCCATTAAATTTAATAATGTTAGAGCTTTATCTTGGTCACGAATTTTATTGGCCTTACAATAATTTTTTACTCTTTCAACATATATGGCCCAATCTTCGAGGTCACTATCAAAGGTGCTAATATTCCCGTGTTTAGGCATTGTAGATTTGCAATTTCTCAGATTTATTTTTTTTACTGCTATCCAAGATGGCGGCTTCCCGCTCTTGCCGTCGTCCTCCGCCCACAAAATGGCGGTTTTCCCGCGCTTGGCGGTCTTCACCCGTCCCCCAACGCCGTCTCCCTTCAGCCCCCGAGTGCGGCCCTTATCTTCGCCGCGATCGCCCGAGTGCGGCCCTTATCAGCGGATGCGATCGCTGGATCGCGAAGCGGCTCTCGGCTCTTATCAGGAGATGCGATCGCTCTGTTGAAACGCCTCCCGCTCGAAGCGACTCTCGCGCCCTATTCCTCCAGCTCCCCCAGCCCCGTTCGTGCGGCCAACTGCCTATCGCGTCGCTGCCCGGCTCAGACAACGGCTTACCCACCACCAAGCTGGAGAAGAAGCTGACGGTCGCCGATGGAGGCTCCGAGGTCAGGATGTCTTCCAGTGGGGTGGAGAGGGTGGAAACCTCTCTGCAACGTCCTGGCTGTGGACAAAGCTGCCGTGGAGTGACTGCCGCAGGGTCCGAATCAGACTCGTCGCCAGTGTTAAATCTGTGAGTTGTTCAAGTAATTAATACTCAGACTTAATCAGTAACAATAAAACAGGTCTTTACTGGTTGGAGGTAGGGACTATACGTAGGTCTTTACTTCATGCCCACAGGCGGGAACTGAGGGGAGATCAGTACCCACAGTACTATTTATACCCCTATGGCCAGGAGTGGTACTGCGTATCACTACGCCCAACAAGTAGTGCAGTCCTGTCCATAGGTTCAAAGTAGCACACATATTACATACACAACAGCTATCCAGTGACTGCTGCTGGTGGGAAGCGCATGGCAGTCGGGGGGTCAAGGACGGGGCGGAGCCTCGGCTGTGACTCCCTCTGTGGCTGAATATCCTACCTACACACTCGTACGAAGACTGGGCCACTTGGGGTGAGAGGTCGGGAGGGGTCAGGGCGGACGCTTTTTAATTCTTTTTCAGTTCATATTTTTCCTTTTAATAAATTTCAGGATTGGTGTCTCTCTAAGGTTCAGGCCGGGGTGACGGGAAGCTCCGCACCCCCACCGTTCCCTACCCCCGCCCGGCGAAAAATGGTGGATCACCTCGTGGACTCGGAGGCCAACTCGCGGCGGATCGCGGCGGTGGAGCGCTGCTTCGGGGCCTCGGGCCAGCCCCTCTCCATCCCGGGTCGGGTGCTGGTGGGCGAGGGGCTGCTGACTAAAGTTTGCCGCAAGAAGCCCAAGGGCCGGCAGTTCTTCCTCTTCAACGACATCCTGGTCTACGGCAACGTGGTGCTGGCCAAGCGCAAATACAACCGGCAGCACATCATCCCGCTGGAGGACGTCTCCGTGCAGCCCTTAGAAGGCAATGGGCAGTTCAAGCACAGGTAGGGGGGTATCGTAGGGCGCACGCTTGGCAGTGAATAGACGAGTAGTGTTGTGTATGTAACCTGTTCCACCTTAAGAGAGCTTAAGCCTGTTCCACCTTAAGAGATGTACTACTTTCTCAGGCTGCTGTAGATGTAATACCGGGGGTGAACACACCAGTATATAAGCACTGTGCAGTAATCTTGTATTCAGAATAGTCCCTACCTCCAACCAGTAAAGACCTGTTTTTGATTGTTATTAATTAGTCTGTGTCTTAATTAACTAGATAACTCACAGATTTAACAAGTAGGGCTTCCATTTTACGGGGAGCCGTCTCCTGACTCAAAACCCTTCCAGAGTGCTTTGCACAGAGGCCTGTTGCCGTGTCAACCAAAATCGGAAGCCATTTTGGATCCATCGAGATCCCCAAAATTTGAGGGGGAGCTGTCTCCGACTCGAAACCCTCCCAGAGGGCTTTGCACAGAGGCCCATTGCCGTGTCGATTGAAATTGGTGGCCATTTTGGATCAGTCAAGATCCACAAAAGCGGCAATGATTTGGATAAGGATCCCTGAGTGAGGTGGAAAGACCGGAGAGGCTGGGGCCGAGATATTCGATGGCGCCGCGCCCATTTCTCTCAGCTGCAAGCCGGGCGCCTACGCATCCAACATGGCGGGTGGGGCGGGACGCGCCATATCGCGAAAGGTGGAAATGTAGGTGTCCATGGCCCGTGCCTGAAACATAGAAACATAGAAGATAGGAGCAGGAGTAGGCCATTCAGCCCCTCGAGCCTGCTCCGCCATTCAATGCGATCATGGCTGATCATCCAAATTCAGTACCCGGTCCCTGCTTTCTCCCCATACCCCTTGATCCCTTTAGCCTTGAGGAATATATCCAACTCCTTCTTGAATATATTTAATCAATTGGCCTCTACTGCCTTCTGTGGTAGAGAATTCCACAGGTTCACCACTCTCTGGGTGAAGAAATTCCTCCTCATTTCTGTCCTAAATGGCCTACCCCTTATCCTTAGACTGTGACCCCTGGTTCTGGATTCCCCGACCATTGGGAACATCCTTCCTGCATCTAGTCTGTCTAGTCCTGTCAGAATTTTATAAGTTTCAATGACATCCCCTCTCATTCTTCTAAACTCCAGCGAGTACAAGCCCAATTGACCCAATCTCTCCTTATACGTCATTCCTGCCATCCCAAGTATCAGCTTGGTGAATCTTCGCTGAACTCCCTCCATGGCAAGAACATCCTTCCTCAGATAAGGTGACCAAAACTGCACACAATACTCAAGATGTGGTCTCACCAAGGCCCTGTACAACTGCAGCAAGACATCCTTGTTCCTATACTCGAATCCTCTCGCTACGAAGGCCAACATACCATTTGCCTTCTTAACCGCCTGCTGCACCTGCATGCTTAGCTTCAGCGACTGGTGCACAAGGACACCCAGGTCTCGTTGCACTTCCCCTTCTCCCAATCTATTGCCATTTAGATAATAATCTGCCTTCCTGTTTTTGCTACCAAGTGGATAACCTCACATTTATCCACATTATATTGCATCTGCCATGCTTCTGCCCAATCACCCAACCTGTCCAAATCATCCTGGAGTTTCTCGGCATCCTCCTCACAGCACACACGCCCACCCAGCTTTGTGTCGTCTGCAAATTTGGAGATATTACATCTAGTTCCCTTGTCTAGATCATTAATATATATTGTGAATAGTTGGGGTCCAAGGACTGATCCCTGCGGTACCCCACTAGTCACTGCCTTCCACTCGGAAAAAGACCCGTTTATTCCAACTCTTTGCTTTCTGTCTGCCAACCAGTTCTCTATCCAAGTCAGTACCTTGCCCCCAATCCCATGTGCCTTAACTTTACACGCTAATCTCTTATGCGGGACCTTATCGAAAGCCTTCTGAAAGTCCAAATACACCACATCCACTGGTTCTCCCTTATCTATTTTACCAGTTACATCCTCAAAATTCCAGTAGATTAGTCAAGCACGATTTACCCTTTGTAAATCCATGTTGACTTTGTCCGATCCTGTCACTGTTTTCCAAGTGCTCTGCTATTACATCTTTTATGATGGACTCTAGCATTTTCCCCACTACCGATGTCCGGCTTACCGGTCTGTAATTCCCCGTTTTCTCTCTACCACCTTTTTTGAATAGTGGGGTAACATTAGCTACCCTCCAATCCATGGGTACTGTTCCAGATTCCATCGAATGTTGGAAGATGATCAGCAATGCATCTACTATTTCTAGGGCCACTTCCTTAAGTACCCTAGGATGTAGATTATCAGGCCCTGGGGATTTATTGGCCTTCAATCCCATCAATTTCCGTAACACCATTTCCCTACAAAGACTGATTTCTTTCGGTTCCTCCCTTTCATCAGACCCTATGTTCCCTGACATCTCTGGGAGGTTATTTGTGTCCTCCTTTGTGAAGACAGAACCAAAATATGTATTTAATTGGTCTGCCATTTCTTTGTTCCCCATTATAAATTCCCCTGATTCTGACTGCAAGTGACCTACGCTTGACTTCACCAATCTTTTTCTCTTCACATATCTATAAAAGCTTTTACAGTCAGTTTTTATGTTCCCTGAAAGCTTACTCTCATATTCTATTTTCCCCTTCTTAATTAATCCCTTTGTCCTCCTTTGTTGAATCCTAAACTGCTCCCAATCCTCAGGTTTACTGCTTTTTCTGGCCAATTTATATGTCCTCTCCTTGGATCTTATGCTATCCCTAATTTTCCTTGTTAGCCACGGTTGAGTCACCATTTTTGTTTTATTTTTATGCCAAACTGGGATGAACAAATTCTGTAGTTCATCCATGCGGTCTTTGAATGCTTGCCATTGCCTATCCACCGTCAACCCTTTGAGTGACATTCCCCAATCAATCTTACCCAACTCGCGCCTCAGACCATCGTAGTTTCCTTTGTTTAAATTCAGGACCCTAGTCTCTGAGTCAACAACTTCATTCTCCATCTTAATGAAGAATTCTATCATATTATGATTGCTCCGACCCAAAGGGCCTCGTACAACAAGATTGTTAATGAATCCTTTCTCGTTACATAATACCCAGTCTAAGATGGCCTGATCTCTGGTTGGTTCCTCGACATATTGGTCCAGGAAACCATCCCGTAAACACTCCAGGAATTCCTCCTCCACAATATTGTTATTAATTTGGTTAGCCCAATCTATATGTAGATTAAAGTCACCCATGATGAGTGCTGTGCCCTTATTGCACGCTTCTCTAATTTCCCTTTTAATGCCATCCCCAACCTCCGCATTACTGTTTGGAGGTCTATATACCACTCCCACTAACGTTTTCTGCCCCTTGGTATTTCTCAGTTCTACCCATACAGATTCCACATCATCAAAGCTAATATCCTTCCTTACAATTGTGTTAATCCCTTCTTTAACCAGCAATGCTTTACCTCCCTTTCCTTTTTGCCTATCTTTCCTGAATATTGAATACCCCTGGATGTTGAGTTCCCAGCCTTGGCCACCCTGGAGCCATGTTTCCGTAATCCCAATCAAATCATAATCGTTTACCTCTATTTACGCAGCTAATTCATCCACCTTATTATGAATGCTCCTTGCATTAAGACACAAAGCCTTCAGGCTTGTTTTTTTAACGCTCTTAGACCTATTAGAATTACTATTTACTGTGGCCATGTTTGATTTAAACTGTTGATTTCTCTGACTGCCACTTTTATTTTTCTCCTTCCTATCTTTTTCTTTTATCCTTGTTTCCCTTTCCTCTGTCCCCCTGCTCAGGTTCCCAACCCCCTGCCATTTTAGTTTAAACCCTCCCCCAGAGCACTAGCAAGCACTCCCCCCTAGGACATCGGTCCCGGCCCTGCCCAGGTGCAAACTGTCCGGTTTGAACTGGTCCCACCTCCCCCAGAACCGGTTCCAATGTCCCAGGAATTTGAATCCCTCCCCCTCACACCATTCCTCTAGCCACGTATTCATCTGAAATATCCTTCTATTTCTACTCTGACTAGCACGTGGCACTGGTAGCAATCCTGAGATTACTACCTTTTGAGGTCCTATTTTTTAATTTACCTCCTACCTCCCTATATTCAGCTTTTAGGACCTCATCCCATTTTTTACCTATATCGTTGATACCTATATGCACCACGAGAACTGGCTGTTCACCCTCCCCTTCCAAAATGTTCTGCAGCCGCTCTGAGACATCCTTGACCCTTACACCAGGGAGGCAACACACCATCCTGGAGTCTTGTTTGCGGCCGCAGAAACGCCTATCTATTCCCCTTACAATAGAATCCCCTATCACTATAGCTCTCCTGCTCTTTTTCCTCCCGTCCTGTGCAGCAGAACCACCCCTGGTGCTAGGAAGTTGGCTGCTGCTGCCTTCCTCTGATAAGCCATCCCCCCCAACAGTACTCAAAGTGGTGTATCTGTTGGAGAGGGGGATGGCCACAGGGGACCCCTGCACTACCTGCCTGCGCCTAGTACTCTGTCTGTTGGAAACAGTGCATCAGGTCCTTTGCATAGACAAATAGAGGCCCTAACGTCTGTTTGAGACCCACTTTGTCAAATTGGGCAGCCCTGAACGCTGTGACCCAAAATTGAAATCATTTTCATTAGCAAGCTGCCTGGTCCCCTGTAGATGAGGCCCGAGGCCCAATATCAGGTGTGCCTATGGCCTACCTGTTCCAGCACAGGGACCAATGTCCTGGCCTTGTCTGGAGAGGAGGTGTCTGAGCGATGCTCTTACCGAGGGAGATGAGACAGCGAATGGTGTGGGAAAGGTCAATTTGGAATATTACTTTAAATTAAACAGTGGGAGTGGGACAAGGGGATGCAGGGTCAGACTAGTAAATGGTAACTTTAGGACTGGTATCGGGCAATGGTTCTTCACGCAGAGAGTGATCGACACGCTGAATGGACTCACCGGTAGATTTGGAGAGGAGAAAACCCGCGAATCATTTCAGAAACAATTAGACGCAGCAATGGAGGGAATGTAGGGTCTGTCTGAACTAATATAGGCTGAATGGCCTGCATTGTCAGGAGTCATCTTAACAAGAATTAGGAGCAGGAGTAGGCCATTCGGCCCCTCGAGCCTGCTCCGCCATTCAATAAGATCATGGCTGACCTTCGACCTCAACTCCACTTTCCCGCCCGGTCTCCATATCTCTTGATTCACCTGGAGTCCAAAAATCTACCTATCTTAGCCTTGAATATACTCAATGATTCAGCATCCACAGCCCTCTGGGGCAGAGAATTCAAAAGATTCACAACCCTCTGAGTGAAGAAATTCCTCCTCATCTCAGTCTTCAATGGCCGACCCCTTATCCTGAGACTATGCCCCTGAGTTCTAGACTCTCCAGCCAGGGGAAACAACCTCTCGGCATCTACCCTGTCAATCCCCCTCAGAATCTTGTATGTTTCAATGAGATCACCTCTCATTCTTCTAAACTCCAGAGAGTATCGGCCCATTCTACACAATCTCTCATCATAGGACAGCCCTCTCACCCCAGGAATCAATCTAGTGAACCTTCGTTGCACCGCCTCCAAGGCAAGTATGTCCTTTCTCAAATAAGGGGACCATCTTGTGATTTTTTTTTTAGTGGTGTTGGTTACGGGCTAAATCTTGGCCCCAGGACACCAGGGAGAACTCCCCTGCTGCTCTTCTGCCAATAGTGGTTGTGGGATCTTTCTCGTCCACCTGAGAGAGCAGTCGAGGCCCCTCAGTTTAACATCTCATCTGAAAGACGGCACCTCCGACAGTGCAGCACTCCCTCAGTACCGGCACCGGGAGTGTTGGCCCTGGATTGTTGGGGCTGGAGTCCCTGGAGTGGGGAGTTAGACTAATCGACACAAAGGAAATTCGGTGCTAATGAGTCCTTTGTGAGGCCCCACAGGTGCAATTTTAACCCAAGTTTTGCTCAGTGTTAACCTCCGGTGGTCAGTTTAAAATTTCTATCAGTCAATGGGTGGAAATTTCCTCTGAGCTGCTCCCACTTTCCAGTTTGGAACCCGAACAGCTCCGAGGAAACTTTCGGCCAATAAAATATAATTGATTTGCGATATGAGCCTGCCGAGGGCCTGAGATGGAAAATCAGTGGACTTGTAATATTGGCATTTCGCCACCAGATGGTGGTACAGTGTGAGGGAGCTGGATTAACATCAGTAGAGATACAGTCAGTAACACAGGGTGCTGGGGGGAGGGGTTACTGAGTGACAGTGTGAGAGCTGGATTAACATCAGTAGAGATACAGTCAGTAACACAGGGTGCTGGGGGAGGGGTTACTGAGTGACAGTGTGAGGGAGCTGGATTAACATCTGTAGAGATACAGTCAGTAACACAGGGTGCTGGGGGAGGAGTTACTGATGTTGTGTATGTGCCTTTAAGAGAAGAACTGATTCTATACTGCAGTACCGGCAGTGACCACCCCTGTATATAAAGCCATAGCAGGCTTCTGTATTTCAGTCTTGAATTACTCTCTGTTCAGTAAATACCTGTTTTATTGTTCTCCTGCAGTCTGAGTATTATTGATCCTCGGACACTACACTGGCGACGGGCAGGTTTGAACTCACCTGCAGTACTGCATCACGAGCATGAAGAGAAGCTTCTTGGAGGTCGAAGTCAGAACGGCGGGCGTCGACTGCGGGCAACCGCCCAAGGATCCATCGGAGAGTTGCAGGGGAGGCTGTGGCGAGCTGGGCCTGGCTCCCCAGTCGAGGTGTTCCAGCAAGTCGTGCTGGTAGCAGGTAGTGCGCTGACCCTTCCGGACTGCGGCGGGCTCGGGCTCGATCGAGCGGCTCTGCAAAGGGGCCGTGCAGCGTCGTCGGGAGGAAGAGAGAGAGAGGGTGGAGCGCACAGGGCGCGGTCGGTGCTCAAGAACAGGGCAGCGTGGAGAGGATAGAACGCGGGGAAGGAAAAGTGAGACGCGCCGAAGCCGCGGGTCGCCGCCATTACCCTGTAGAACGCTAGGAGCAGCGTGGCAGCAAGGGGAAGAAGGAAAAGCGCGGGAGGCGCCATTTTATTACATTGGGGAAGAAGAAAAAGCGCGGGAGGCGCCATTTTAAATCACCCAAGATGCCGAAGAGTGGCAGTATCACTGCTTTCGACAACGAGGTAGAAGACTGGACCACGTATGTGGAAAGAATTGAAGTGTATTGCAATGCCAATGAGGTGGCCAATGGAAAGAAGGCGTCGGTATTATTAAATTTGATGGGCGTGAGAACGTATGGCCTATTGCGGAATTTAATTACCCCAGCTAAACCAATGGAGAAAAGTTTTGAAGAGATTGTTAATATCTTACAGGAACACTTAAACCCTACACCGCTGCTGATAGCAGAAAGATTCAAGTTCCATAAAAGAAACCAGCACAAAGATGAGAACAATGCTGACTATCTTACGGAACTACGCAAGTTATCGAAGCACTGCCAGTTCGGAGCAGGACTGGCAGACACCTTACGGGATAAGTTTGTCTGCGGGCTTCAGAGTGAAGGAACCCAGAAACGACTACTTTCGGAAAAGGACCTGACGCTAGAACAGGCTTTCAGCTTGGCAGTATCCTACGAAGCAGCAGCACGGGGAGCTGCGGAAATACAACAGAAACCACAAGAATACAGCGCTAACGAAATGGCGTATGGAGCCGAAACGTGCTATCGCTGCGGCAGAACAACCCATGAGCAGAAGGACTGCTGGTTTAAAGACAAAATATGCAGGCAATGCGGGAAAATGGGACATATAGCAAGAGTCTGCAGGTCGGGAAAGAAGACCAACACTACAAGAACTACTAACGAAAAGTACAAGAAAGTAAAAAAAATGACAGACAGTAGTTCGGAAGATCAGGAGAGCGATAATGACTCCGGGAGCAGGAGACTAAGTTGTCTAAAGTTACACAACGTGATCGCAAAGGAGGATCACCGAACCATTTGGGTCACCCTTGATGCGCTATCAACAATACCAAAGACTACGAGATGGACTTAAATGAAGTAGGCTTTTATTGACTAAGAACTAGAGCATGCCTCTGCTAGTGAATCCATCCTAAGAGCTCTCGGGGGAAGGGTGGTGAGTCACCTTTATACCCGGGCTTAGGGGTGGAGCCAGGGGCTGAGACATGCCTGGACTTGTACAGGGTTAACAGTGGTTTACCACACAGGCATGTACAGGTTAACAGTGGTTTACCACATTCACCCCTCGTTTAAAAAAGAGTCCGGCGGGGTGAAGTGTTTCAAAAGTTCGTATACGAAAGTCTGTCCGGTGGTCTTGTCTGCCGTAATGATCTTTGTGGTGCCGGTTGCGGCGGTTCTTTGCCCGCGGCCGCTTCTCGCGTGGGACGGAGCACTGGCGTGTCGTCCTCTCGGGGTAGGGATGGCACCGGCATGTCGTCAGTTCATGGTAGACACCCCGGTGGTGCGTCGTGGGTGGTGGAGGTAGTGGATGGTGATCGATGGTGTTTCGGGTGGTACCTGAGGGTGCGAGGTCTTGAATTGAGACTGTGTCCTCCCGCCCGTCAGGATACGCCACGTAGGCGTACTGTGGGTTGGCGTGGAGGAGGTGAACCTTTTCGACCAGGGGGTCCGTCTTATGGCTCCTCACGTGTTTCCTGAGCAGGACGGGTCCCGGAGACGTCGGCCATGGCGGTAGTGATGTCCCCGAGGTGGATTTCCTGGGGTAGACTGTAGTGTCCGTGTGTAGATAAAGACACTGAAGACAGGAGTTGGTTCATAGGTATTTACTAAGCAAGTCTGGGGGGGGTTTCTAAAGGATATACACAATACACAGGCTTATATAGCCCAAGTGGCAATTACCGGCATTACGCACACCTGGGGCTCTTAAAGGCACATACACCATAATTGCTCTTAAAGGCACATACACCACAATTCCTCCCCTTCTAGCTAACTAGTACATCATATTTTAAGTAATTATTAATTACGTTATATGCAAAATAATATACATTGCTGTATTAATTAATTATAAGTTAGTCTCTCAGGAGGCTTCCTGACTCGGTCCGGATAACGCCTCGGGGGTGTAGTAGTTTCTGGGGGTGTAGTAGGTTCTTCTGGCAAGGCTGATTCGGCTTGAAGGCCAGTGTCGGGTTCATCGGGCTCCAGTATCACCGGATCGGAGGTAGATATGGGTATCTCTACTTCATCGTTAGATGTATAGAGTGGTGGTGTAGGTTGTCCCTTTTCGGATGACATGATGATTTGGTCAGCATGGCGCCTTATTATGCTGTCTCCGATGTCCACGGTATACATCAGTGGTCCTAATCGTGTGCAGATAGTTCCAGGCTGCCATTTCTCGGTACGGTAGTCCCGGGCCAAAACCGGTTGGCCTATCTGGAAGGCCCTAGTTGGCCTTTCATTCATGCCCTGAAACTGCCGGTTCTCCACGTCCCTTCGGATGTTGGGCTTGACCAAATCCAGCCAGCATCTTAGGTTTCTATTGTAGAACATCATGGCGGGAGTTTGGTTAGTAACCATATGCGTTGCATTCCTATATGCAAATAAGAAGTTATCCACCTTGTGCTGAAGTTTTATGTCTTCATTACCCATGGCCTTGATGGCCTTCTTGAAGGTCTGGACAAACCTTTCAGCCAATCCATTGGTGGCGGGATGGTATGGGGCGGACGTGTAGTGCTTTACCCCATTGTTCTTTAAGAACTTTCTGAATTCTTCGGACATAAATTGCGGTCCATTATCAGAACATATCTGCTCCGGCAGCCCATTCCTGGCAAATATGGTCCTTAATACTGTGATGGTTTTTTCCGTGGTGGTGGAGGACATCTTTATTACCTCTGGCCACTTGGAGTGTGCATCAACTGCGATTAAGAACATTGAGTCCATAAATGGACCAGCAAAGTCGATGTGCACCTTTTGCCAGGGAGATGAGGGCCACTCCCATGGATGTAGAGGGGCCTGTGGCGGAGCATTTTGGACCTTCTGGCATCCTAGGCAGCTCTTGGTCATGTCTTCGATGTCTCCATCGATACCTGGCCACCATACAAACGCCCTAGCTAGGTTCTTCATTTTCACTCCACCCAGATGCCCCTCGTGAAGCTCCTTTGGCACTTTATCCTGGAGTTTGGGTGGAATCACCACTCTGGATCCACACATCAAGGTTCCTCGGCACACTGACAGCTGTTCTCTACTTTGCGAGAATGCTGGCAACAGTGGTTCGCCATGTGCTGGCCATCCCTTCACTGTTAAATCGTAGACCCGTGAGAGAATAGGGTCATTTCTTGTCTCCCTTTCAATGGCAGAATTTGTCACCGGTAGACATTCCACTATGGTAGAGTGGAATATCTCTACTGGGTCTACTGTAGGTGCCTCTTCTATCGTTGGCAATGGTAGGCGTGATAAACCGTCAGCATTCCCATGCTGTTTTGACCCTTTGTATTCAATGTTGTATTGGTGTGCCCCTAGAAAAAGGGACCACCTCTGTAGTCTTTGTGCCGTCATAATGGGGACACCTTTTTTAGGGTTGAATATGGAGATGAGGGGTTGATGGTCAGTCAGCAAGGTAAATTTTTGTCCGTGTAGGTAATGGTTGAATTTCTTCACTCCCCATACCAGGCTGAGTGCTTCCCTGTCTATCTGGGCATAGTTACGCTCAGCTGAGTTCAATGAGCGTGACGCAAAAGCTATCGGCCGTTCCGAGCCATCAGGGAATCTATGGGACAATACCGCTCCTATGCCGTAAGGGGATGCATCGCACGCCAGTCTGATTGGTAGTGATGGGTTGTAATGAGCCAAAATTTTCTCGGATGTGATTAAGTCTTTACATTTATGGAAGGCACGTTTACAGTCTTCGTTCCATTTCCAAATCACTCCTGTTTGTAGAAGATCATTAAGAGGGTGTAGAATAGTTGATAAGTTCGGTAAAAATTTATGATAGTAATTTATTAATCCCAGGAATGACCTTAATTGTGAAACATTTTCAGGTGCTGGGGCTTTTATAACTGCTTCAATTTTTTCAGGTGACTTATGCAACCCTTCCTTATTAATTAAGTGGCCACAATATGATATCTGATTTTGGAAAAATTCGCACTTGGGGCGATTTGCTCGTAGGCCCCGTTCTTTCAGCCTAGTGAGCACCTGTTCCAAATTGGCAAGGTGCTCGTTGTCGTTTTCTCCTGTTATAAGGATGTCGTCTAGGTAGCATTGAGTCCCCGGAATCCCTTGCAGGACTTGCTCCATAGCTCTTTGCCAGATAGCAGGAGCTGATGCTATTCCAAAAACCAGTCGATTGTACTGGTACAGGCCTTTGTGTGTGTTTATTGTGAGATACTTTTTAGAGGTCTCCTCAACCTCCATCTGTAGATATGCCTGTGCCAAGTCAATTTTTGTGAAACGTTTCCCTCCGGATAGTGAGGCGAAAATATCTTCTATCCTCGGAAGAGGATACTGTACCGTGTGAAGGACCGGGTTTACAGTCACCTTAAAGTCCCCACAGATACGAATTTTTTTCTGTTCCTCAGAGTTATTTTTCAATGTTTTTTTCATGACTGGAACGATGGGTGTTGCCCATTCGCTCCAATCTATTTTGGATAATACGCCTGCCTTTTCCAAATTCTTCAGCTCTGCCTCGACTGCCGGACGTATTGCGTATGGCACCGGTCTTGCCTTAAAATTTTTTGGAATTGCTGTATCTTCCACTTTTATTGAGGCGGTGATGCCTTTCAAGGTTCCTAGTTTCTCTTGAAACACTTCTTTGGCGTTGGCCAAGATGTCTTTTAATCGTTCAGGTATGATGTCATCATTGTTTTTTTCCTTACTGGTCACCGTCAGTGCCTGAATGGAGTGCCAGTCTAAACGTATCTTCCTTATCCATTCACGTCCCAACAACGGTGGACCACCATCTTGTAGAATGTATAAATACAACTTTTGTATTTCTTTGCCGTTGTATACCACAGGCACCCTTATTTTTCCTTTGGGGTAGACTTTCTGCCCCGTATATGTTTTTAAGATAATGGATGTGTCTTTTAGAGGTATATGCGAAAATAGCCTCTCGTAATCTCGTCGATTTATTACGGTTAGAGCTGATCCTGTATCTAGCTCCATTTTAACTGGGGACCCTGCTATTGTGAGGGTAACCCAAATGGTTTGGTAATCCTCTTTGGCAAGTACATTATGTAATTTGAGACAGCTTAGTCTCTTGTTTCCGGAGTCGCTATCGCTATTCTGGTCTTCGGAGCTACTGTCCGCCATCATTTGTACCTTCCTGTACTTTTCTTTATTGATTCTTTGTTTTCTGTCAGTGGATTTATTTTGTCCAGATTGGCATACCCGTGCAATGTGTCCAATCTTACCACATTGCCTGCATGCTTTGCCCTTGAACCAGCAGTCCCTCTGGTTATGGGTGGATCTGCCGCAGCGATAACATCTTCCGAACTCCTGTGTCATTTTATGGGTGCCGAAGTCCTGTGTCTCTTGTTGTATCTCTGCAGCTCCTTTTGCTGCTGCTTCGTATGATACAGCCATACTGAAAGCTTTGTCCAATGTTAAATCTTTTTCAGAAAGCAGTCTTTTTTGTGTTCCTTCACTTAAGAGACCGCAAACAAATTTGTCTCGAAGATAATCCGATAGTCCTGCTCCGAATTGGCAGTACTTTGATAGCTTTCTTAATTCGGTTAGGTAATCAGCGTTACTTTCATTCTTGTGTTGATTTCTCTTGAAGAACTTGAATCGTTCCGCTATCAGCAGCGGTGTTGGGTTTAAATGCTCCTGCAGGGTATCAACAATTTCTTTAAAAGTCTTGTCCTTTGGTTTGGCTGGAGTGATTAAATTTCGTAACAACCCGTATGTCTTCGCGCCCATTAAGTTCAGAAGTACTGAAGCTTTTTTTTCATCTGTTATTCCATTTGCAGTGCAATAAACCTCTACTCTTTCCACGTATGTGGTCCAATCTTCTATTTCGCCATCAAAAGCCTCAATATTACCAGATTTAGGCATTTCAGAAAAGATATGGCGCTTCCCGCGCTTTTTTTTTTTCTCTCTGTAGCAACGATATGGCGCTTCCCGCGCTTTCCCGCCGCTGCTACCGATAACAACGCTGTTTATTCACTGTTGGAGACTCGTTCCCGACGGAGGTCTAAACGCTGACCTGCTTGCCGCGCCGGCCGTCTCTCGAGTGCACCCTCCCAGTCCGTTATTGCTTGCCTCCAATTTCGCTGCCTATCTCAGCTGTAGAGCCCGCCACTGGAGCTCCAGCCTGACGCCCAGGAAGCATTAGCGCAGTACCTGTCACCAGCTTGGCCAGCTGGTGAAATCACAGTTTCTATTACTTCCTTGAGTCTTCTGGACGCTGGAGGAATCGATGTCCTTGAGGTGCTGCCGAATTGCAGGTAAGTCCGTTTCCACTTCGTCGCCACTGTAGTGTCCGTGTGTAGATAAAGACACTGAAGACAGGAGTTGGTTCATAGGTATTTACTAAGCAAGTCTGGGGGGGGTTTCTAAAGGATATACACAATACACAGGCTTATATATCCTTGCGGGGAGGTTTGCTAGCACTGCTGGGGGGGGTTTAAACTAACTTGGCAGGGGGATGGGGTACAGAGTGGAGCTATAGTAGGGGGTGATTTACAGCCACATACAGAGGAAAAAACGAGTCAGCTGGGAAGGCAGAGCAAATATGTGAAGGCAAAAGGGAATATGGCAGGGCTGGAAGGCATTTATTATAATGCAAGGAGTCTTGCAAATAAGGTGGATGAACTGAAGTTGTTGTTGAACACATGGGAGTACGATATTGTTGCTATCACGGAGACATGGTTGAGGGAGGGTCAGGACTGGCAGCTCAATATTCCGGGGTATAGAATCTTCAGGCGAGACAGAGGGGGGTGTAAAAGGGGAGGGGGTGTTGCAATATTAATTAAGGAGTCAATTACTGCTGTAAGGAGGGACGATATATTAGCGGGTTCCTCTAATGAGGCCATATGGGTAGAACTTAAAAACAAAAAGGGGGCAAGCACTTTGCTGGGAGTGTACTATAGGCCCCCAAACAGTCAGGGGGAGATAGAGGAACAGATATGTAGGCAAATCTCAGAGAAGTGCGAAAATAATAGGGTAATAATAGTGGGGGATTTCAACTTCCCCAATATAAATTGGGATAGTCAGAGTGTGAAAGGCTTAGAGGGTGCAGAATTCTTAAAGTGCATCCAGGAGAGCTTTTTGAGCCAACATGTAGAAAGTCCTACAAGAGAGGGGGCGGTACTGGACCTAATTCTGGGGAATGTAGCCGGGCAAGTGGTGGAAGTATCAGTAGGAGAGCATTTTGGCGACAGTGACCATAATTCAGTGAGATTTAAGGTGGTCATGGAAAAAGACAAAGACGGCCTGGAAATAAGGGTTCTAAATTGGGGGAAGGCCGATTTTAATATGATAAGGCAGGATCTGGCCAAAGTGGACTGGGAGCAGCTACTTATAGGAAAATCCACATCAAAACAGTGGGAGACTTTCAGAAGGGAAATAGAGAGAGTACAGCGCCAACATGTTCCTGTAAAGGTCAAGGGTGGGACCAACAAGCAAAGGGAACCTTGGATGACAAGGGATATACAAAAATGCATTAGAAATAAAAGGGGGGCTTTTGGCAGTTACAAAAGACTAAAGACGGAAGAAGCCCTAGAGGAGTATAAAAAGTGCAGGGGCATACTTAAAAAAGAAATTAGGAGGGCGAGGAGGGGCCATGAAATAACACTGGCGAGCAAAATAAAGGAAAATCCTAAGATGTTTTATAAGTATATTAAGGGCAAGAGGATAACCAGGGAAAGGGTAGGGCCCATTAGGGACCAAAGTGGCAATCTGTGTGTAGAGCCAGATGATGTAGGCGGGGTTTTAAATGAATTTTTTGCATCTGTGTTCACTATGGAGAAAGACGATGCAGACATAGAAATCGGGCAAGGGGACTGTGACATACTTGAACATATTAGCATCGAGAGGGAGGAGGTGCTAGCGGTTTTAGCAGGCCAAAAAGTGGATAAATCCCCAGGCCCGGACGAGATGTATCCCAGGCTGCTGTGGGAGGCAAAGGAGGAGATTGCAGGGGCTCTGACACAAATTTTCAGAACCTCTCTGGCCACAGGGGATGTACCAGAGGACTGGAGAACAGCTAATGTAGTACCATTATACAAGAAGGGTAGCAGGGATAAACCAGGGAATTACAGGCCAGTGAGCCTAACCTCTGGTAGGGAAATTATTGGAAAAAATTCTGAGGGACAAAATTAGTCTCCACTTGGAGAGGCAAGGATTAATCGGGGATAGTCAGCATGGCTTTGTCAAGGGTAAATCATGTCTGACAAATCTGATTGAATTTTTCGAGGGGGTGACTAGGGGGGTGGATGAGGGAAATGCTGTGGATGTGGTTTACATGGACTTCAGTAAAGCCTTTGGCAAAGTCCCGCATAGGAGACTGGTCAAGAAGGTAAGAGCCCATGGGATCCAGGGTGCCTTGGCGCGTTGGATCCTAAACTGGCTGAGTGGCAGGAGGCAGAGGGTGATGGTCGAAGGTTGCTTTTGTGACTGGAAGCCTGTGTCCAGTGGGGTACCTCAGGGATCGGTGCTGGGTCCCTTGTTGTTTGTGATCTACATAAATGATTTGGATGAGAATGTAAAAGGTATGATCAGCAAGTTCGCAGATGATACGAAAATTGGTGGGGTGGTCAATTGCGAGGAGGAAAGCCTCAGGCTACAGGACGATATAAACGGGTTGGTCAGATGGGCGGAAAAGTGGCAAATGGAATTTAACCCTGAAAAGTGCGAGGTGATGCATTTTGGACGGACAAATAAGGCAAGGGAATACACAATGAGTGGTAGGACCCTAGGAAGTACAGAGGGTCAGAGGGACCTTGGTGTACACGTACATAGATCCCTGAAGGCAGCGGAACAGGTAGATAAGGTGGTTAAAAAGGCATATGGGATACTTGCCTTCATTAGCCGAGGCATAGAATATAAGAGCAGGGAGGTTATGATGGAGCTGTACAAAACACTGGTGAGGCCACAGCTGGAGTACTGTGTGCAGTTCTGGTCGCCTCACTATAGGAAGGATGTGATTGCTTTGGAGAGGGTGCAGAGAAGATTCACCAGGATGTTACCTGGGATGGAGCGCCTCAGCTATGAAGAAAGACTAAACAGGCTGGGGTTGTTTTCCTTGGAGCAAAGAAGGCTGAGGGGGGACCTGATTGAGGTATACAAAATGATGAGGGGCATAGATAGGGTAGACAAAGAGGAACTTTTCCCCTTAGTAGGGGGGTCAATAACAAGGGGGCATAGATTCAGGGTAAGGGGCAGGAGATTTAGAGGGGATTTGAGGAGGAACTTTTTCACCCAGAGGGTGGTTGGAATGTGGAACTCAATGCCCAAAAGGGTGGTAGAGGCAGGAACCCTCACAACATTCAAGAAGCATTTGGATGAGCACTTGAAATGCCATTGCATACAAGGCTATGGACCAAATGCTGGAAAATGGGATTAGACTGGACAGGGATGGATGGGCGGCGCAGACACGATGGGCTGAAGGGCCTCTTTCTGTGCTGTAAAACTCTATGACTCTATGACTAAGTGGCAATTACCGGCATTACGCACACC
Source organism: Somniosus microcephalus (assembly GCF_052327205.1). NCBI lineage: Eukaryota > Metazoa > Chordata > Chondrichthyes > Squaliformes > Somniosidae > Somniosus > Somniosus microcephalus. The sequence continues at coordinate 95,669,366 of NC_140990.1, read as the reverse complement.
TGGGGCTCTTAAAGGCACATACACCATAATTGCTCTTAAAGGCACATACACCACAGGGAAGACGAACATCTTCTCGTGAGGGGTGGCGTTTGTGGCAGTACAGAGCAGTGATCGTATGGAGTGGAGCGCATCGGGGAGGACATCTTGCCAGCGGGAGATTGGGAGGCCCTTGGATTTTAGGGCGAGCATGGCGGTCTTCCACACCGTTGCGTTCTCCCTCTCTACCTGTCCGTTACCCCGGGGGTTGTAGCTGGTAGTCCTGCTCGTGGCTATGCCCTTCTCGAGCAGGTACTGGCGCAGCTCGTCGCTCATGAACGACAAGCCCCTGTCGCTGTGGATGTAATTGGGGAAGCCAAATATGGCGAACAGGTCGTGGAGGCACCTGATGACTGTGGCGCTGGTCATGTCCGGGCAGGGGATGGCGAAGGGGAAACGGGAGTACTCGTCAATAATATTGAGGAAGTACGTGTTGCGGTCAGAGGAGGGAAGGGGCCCCTTGAAATCGACGCTGAGACGTTCGAAGGGGCGGGTGGCTTTAATCAGGTGTGCCCTGTCTGGCCTATAAAAATGCGGTTTGCATTCGGCGCAGACCTGGCAGTTCCTGGTCATGGTCCTGACCTCCTCGATGGAGTAAGGCAGGTTGCGAGCTTTAATAAAGTGGAAGAACCTGGTGACCCCCGGGTGGCAGAGATCATTGTGGAGGGTCCGCAGCCTATCGACTTGTGCGTTGGCACATGTCCCACGGGATAGGGCGTCTGGGGGCTCATTAAGTTTCCCGGGCCGGTATAAGATATCGTAGTTGTAGGTGGATAACTCGATCCTCCACCGCAATATCTTATCATTTTTGATTTTCCCCCTTTGTCTGTTGTTAAACATAAATGCTACTGACCGTTGGTCAGTGAGCAGGGTGAAACGTTTACCGGCCAGGTAATGTCTCCAGTGCCGTACAGCCTCCACTATCGCCTGGGCCTCCTTCTCGACTGAGGAGTGTCGAATTTCGGGGCCCTGGAGGGTCCGTGAAAAGAAGGCCACGGGTCTCCCCGCCTGGTTAAGGGTTGCGGCTAGGGCGAAGTCGGATGCATCGCTCTCCACTTGGAAAGGGATGGACTCATCCACTGCATGCATTGTGGCCTTCGCAATGTCCTCTTTTATGAGGGTGAAGGCCGCACAGGCCTCTGCCGTCAGGGGGAAGGAGGTTGACTTGATGAGGGGCCGGGCTTTGTCCGCATAGTTGGGCACCCACTGGGCGTAGTAAGAGAAGAACCCTAGGCATCTCTTCAGGGCTTTTAGGCAGTGGGGGAGGGGTAGTTCCAGGAGGGGGCGCATTCGGTCGGGGCCGATGACTCCGTTTTCCACCACGCAGCCAAGAATAGCGAGGCGCGCGGTGCGGAACATACATTTTTCTCTGTATGTCAGATTCAGCCGTTGGGCCGTACGGAGGAATTTTTCTAGGTTGGCGTCGTGGTCCTGCCGGTCATGGCCGCAGATGGTGACGTTGTCTCGATAGGGGAAGGTGGCCTGCAGCACGTTCTGGTCAACCATCCGGTCCATCTCCCTTTGGAAGACCGAGACCCCGTTGGTGACGCCGAAGGGGACTCGGAGGAAGTGGTAGAGGCGACCGTCAGCCTCGAAGGCCGTGTACTGGCAGTCCTCCGGCCTGATGGGGAGCTGGTGGTATGCCGACTTCAGATCAATCGTCGAGAATACCCGGTATTGTGCTATCTGGTTGACCATGTCAGATATGCGGGGAAGTGGGTATGCGTCTAATTGCGTGTATCGATTGATCGTCTGGCTGTAATCAATAACCAGGCGCTGTTTTTCGCCGGTCTTTACTACCACCACTTGGGCTCGCCATGGGCTGGTGCTGCCCTCGATAATCCCTTCCCTCAGGAGTCTTTGTACTTCTGATTTAATAAAGCTCCTATCCCCGGCACTGTACCGCCTGCTTTTAGTAGCAATTGGCTTGCAGTCTTTGGCGAGGTTAGCGAACAACGGGGGGGGGTTTGACCTTCAGGGTGGACAGGCTGCATACTTTGCGCGGCGCCGTGTTTAAATTCTGCTGGCTGCAGACTATAAGTGGGGGCAGGGGCCCGCCATATGCCATCGTGACGCTCTCCAGATGGCACTGGAAGTCTAATCCTAGCAGTACGGGAGTGCAGAGCTGTGGCAGGACAAGGAATTTAAACTCTCTGTACTCCACGCCGTTCACTGTCAGAGTCGCTATACAGTAGCCGCCGACGTCCGCCGTATGGGACTTTGAGGCCATAAAGACCTGGTGGCGTGTGCGCATAACCGATAGGGAGTAGCGTCGTACCGTGTCGGGGTGGATGAAGCTCTCCGTGCTTCCGCAGTCGAAAAGGCAATTTGTGGCATGGCCATTTACCTTTACGTTCATCATGGACCTGGCTAGTTGATGGGGCCTAGATTGGTCCAGGGTGATGGAGGCCATCGTCGAGGTCGGTGGGTCGCTGTAGTATTCGCCCGCGCCGAGGGCCTGGTCCCGAGATGGTGCCCAAGATGGCGGCTCCCCCTCGGCTGGTGGTGTCCAAAATGGCGGCCCGCACGGCTCACACGTGGTTGGTGGGGTCCAAAATGGCGGCCTGTACGGTTCACACGCGGCGTTGCTGGAATTGGGGGTCGATTTCGCCTTGCACACACTCGCGTAGTGGCCTTTCTTGCCGCATTTGGAGCAGGTCGCGTCCTTTGCTGGGCATTGCTGTCTGGGGTGCTTGGCCTGGGCGCAGAAATAGCATTTCTGGCCTCTGGTCATTGCAGCTGTAGTTGGGCTGCTGGCGGCTTGTGGCCTTACCGGGTCCCAAGATGGCTGTTCCCGTGGCATCCACGTGGCCATCCGGTCAGGGGGGTAGGCGTCCATGTTCTGGAGGGCCACGTCTAACAAGTTAGCGAGGGCCACCGTCTTCTGCAGGTCGAGCCCCCTCTGTTCCAGCAGCCTCTGCCGAGTATAGTTGGACCTGATGCCGGCTACGTAGGCGTCTCGGATCAGGTCTTCCGTGCATTCCTTGGCCGTCACCGCTTTGCAATTACAGTCCCGGCCGAGGACTCTCAGTGTCAGTAAATATTCAGCGCCCGATTCCCCAGGGCGCTGTTTTCAGGTAGCCAGGAGGTGTCTGGCGTAGACCTCGTTAACAGGCCTCACGTATTGTTCCTTAGCGTCGCGATGGCGGCCGCGTAAGTAGTGGCGTCTCGGATGATCGAGTAGACTCGGTGGCTCACCCGTGAGTTCAAGACGAGCCGTTTCGCGTCATCTGTAGTGACAGTAGTGCTGGAGGCTTCCAGGAAGGCTTCGAAACAGCTCAGCCAGCGTTCAAAGTTATTGGCTGCATCTGCTGCTTGAGGATCCAGGTCTAAACGTTCCGGCTTCAAGATTTGCTCCATGTTGAAAATTAGTCAATAAAATTGATGCGCTATCAACAATACCAAAGACTACGAGATGGACTTAAATGAAGTAGGCTTTTATTGACTAAGAACTAGAGCATGCCTCTGCTAGTGAATCCATCCTAAGAGCTCTCGGGGGAAGGGTGGTGAGTCACCTTTATACCCGGGCTTAGGGGTGGAGCCAGGGGCTGAGACATGCCTGGACTTGTACAGGGTTAACAGTGGTTTACCACACAGGCATGTACAGGTTAACAGTGGTTTACCACAACCCTCATGATAGCAGAGTCCCAAGTAAAGATGGAATTGGATACAGGATCAGCCCTAACTGTCATGAATCGACGAGACTATGAGCGGCTATTCTCACGCATACCCTTGAAGGACACGTCCATTGTATTGAAGACATACACGGGGCAAAATGTCTACCCCAGAGGAAAAATAAGGGTGCCAGTTGAATACAACGGCAAGGAAACACAGAAACTGTATCTATATATACTACCGGATGGAGGACCACCACTATTGGGACGTGAATGGATCCGAAAAATACAATTGGATTGGCATTCCATTCAGGCGCTAACTGTGACTGATAAAAAGGATGATGACGTCACACCTGGACGACTGTAAAAAATTCTAACTGACATGAAAGAGGTGTTCCAACAAGGACTTGGGACTCTAAAAGGAGTAACGGCAATGATAAAAAATCGAAGATAACGCAAACCCCAAAATTTTTAAGGCCAGACCGGTACCTTACGCAATCCGCCCAGCCGTTGAAGCAGAGCTGGAGCATTCGGGTGTGCTGTCCAAGGTGGACTGGAGCGAGTGGGCCACACCCATCGTTCCTGTAATGAAGAAATCATTGAGCAGCACGCCTGGGGAACCGAAGAAGGTTCGCATCTGCGGGGACTTCAAGGTAACTGTGCACCCAGTCCTGCACACAGTACAATATCCACTTCCCCGGATAGAAGATATTTTCGCCTCACTATCTGGAGGGAAACGCTTTACAAAGATTGATCTGGCCCAAGCCTATCTACAAATGGAGGTGGAAGAAGCATCTAGGAAATACCTCACGATAAACACTCACAAAGGCCTTTACCAGTACAATCGACTGGTATTCGGGGTAGCATCAGCCCTGGCTATTTGGCAGAGGGTGATGGAACAAGTCCTGCAAGGGATCCCGGGGACCCAGTGTTATTTGGACGACATCCTGGTTATGGGCGAAAATGACAGTGAACACCTTGCCAACCTGGAGCAGGTGCTCATGAGATTACAGGAATATGGGCTACGAGCCAACCGCCCCAAATGCGAGTTCTTCAGGAGACAAATCTCGTATTGTGGCCACATGATTGATGAGGAAGGGTTGCATAAGTCGCCGGACAAGATTGAGGCTGTAGTCAAGGCTCCAGCACCAGAAAATGTGTCGCAACTGAGGTCGTTCCTCGGGTTGGTGAACTACTACCATAAGTTCTTGCTGAATTTATCTACAATTCTGCACCCACTGAACACCCTACTGCAAACTGGAGTAACATGGAAATGGAGTGATGAGTGTAAGCATGCCTTTCAGAAATGTAAATGCCTAATCACTTCAAAAGAAGTATTGGCCCACTACAATCCAATACTACCGATTCGGTTAGCATGTAATGCGTCTCCCTACGGCATCGGAGCGGTGCTGTCACACAAATTCCTTGACGGTTCAGAGAGGCCAATAGCCTTTGCGTCGCGCTCGATAACCTCAGCCGAGCGTAACTACACCCAGGTTGACAGGGAGGCCCTCAGCCTGGTGTGGGGGGGTGAAGAAGTTCAATCACTATCTGCACGGGCAGAAATTCACCCTACTGACTGATCATCAGCCCCTGGTCTCCATTTTTAACCCAAAGAAGGGCGTTCCGGTGATGACGGCGCAACGGCTGCAAAGATGGTCACTTTTTCTAGGGGCACATCAGTACGACATAGAGTACAAGGGTACGAAACAGCATGGAAACACTGATGGGCTGTCGCGCCTACTGTTGCCTACGGTAGAGGAAGCACCTGCAGTGGACCCTGTTGAGATATTCCATGCGACCATAGTCGAATGTCTACCTGTTACAGACTCAAGTATAGAGAAGGAAACCCGAAATGACCCGACACACTCTCGGGTCTATGATTTGACGGTGAAGGGATGGCCAGCACATGGCAACTCACTGTTGCCAGCATTCTCGCCAAGGAGAGAACAGCTGTCAGTGTGCCGGGGGACCTTGATGTGTGGATCCCGAGTGGTAATTCCACCCAAGTTGAGAGATAGAGTGCTCAATGAGCTTCATGAGGGTCATCTGGGAGGGGTAAAAATGAAGAGCCTAGCCAGGGCGTTTGTGTGGTGGCCGGGAATCGATAAAGAAATCGAGGATATGACCGAGATGCACAGGATGCCAGAAGATCCAAAACGCTCCACCACAGGCCCCGCTACATCCATGGGAGTGGCTCTCATCTCCATGGCAACGGGTACACATTGATTTTGCTGGTCCATTTATGGACTCAATGTTCCTAATCGCTGTGGACGCCCATTCGAAATGGCCAGAGGTCATCAAAATGTCCTCCACCACCACGGAGAAAACTATTGCAGTCCTACGGACCATCTTCGCCAGGAATGGCTTGCCAGAACAGATTTGCTCCGACAATGGGCCACAGTTTGTGTCAGAGGATTTCCGGAGGTTTCTGAGGAATGATGGGGTGAAGCATTACACATCTGCCCCATATCATCCAGCCACAAATGGATTGGCTGAGAGGTTTGTTCAGACCTTTAAAAAGGCCATACAGGCAATGCATAATGACGACATACCACTACAACACAAGGTGGATAATTTCTTGTTTGCTTACCGGAATGTGACACATGCAGTCACCAACCAAGCTCCAGCCATAATGTTCTTCAACCGAAGGCTAAGATGTCGCCTGGATTTGCTCAAACCAAACATAAGACGAGATGTTGAGGATAAGCAATTCCAGCACATAAATGAGAAGCCAACCAGGAGCTTCAAGATAGGGCAACCAGTCTTGGCCCGCGACTACCGAACAGAAAAATGGCAGCCAGGAACGATATGCACACAGCAGGGACCACTAATGTACACAGTGGACATTGGAGAGAGCATCGTGAGACGCCATGCTGACCAGATTCTAGAGTCACAGGAACAAGCCAAACCCATACCACGAGCAGGTGCACCTGGTAATCAACCCGAAGTACAGATTGCGTCTACCTCAGAAGCAGTGGTATTGGAAGCTGACGAACCAACCAATGACAATGAGCCAGAATCAACTCCACCGCAAGAACAGGATACTCGAGAAAGACGCTATCCAGTCAGGATCAGGAAGCCTCCTCAAAGACTGAACTTATAAATGATTATTTCAGTTGATGTATATAGTACAGAGAAAATTGTAATTGTAATTAGTTATTATTTAGTTGTTAAATGAATGTTATGTACTGTTTATCTAAAAGGGGAGGAATTGTTGTGTATGTGCCTTTAAGAGAAGAACTGATTCTATACTGCAGTACCGGCAGTGACCACCCCTGTATATAAAGCCATAGCAGGCTTCTGTAATTCAGTCTTGAATTACTCTCTGTTCAGTAAATACCTGTTTTATTGTTCTCCTGCAGTCTGAGTATTATTGATCCTTGGACACTACAACTGAGTGACAGTGTGAGGGAGCTGGATTAACATCAGTACAGATACAGTCAGTAACACAGGGTGCTGGGGGAGGGGTTACTGAGTGACAGTGTGAGGGAACTGGATTAACATCAGTAGAGATACAGTCAGTAACACTGGGCGGACGGGGTTTCAAATATTTTGAAAGTAATGGATGTGGACTTTGGTCCTAAGTTTTTTGGTAAATGTTTAAAATTACTGCTGTTTTTCCCCAATGGCTCAGTATTTAAGTGCCCCATTCAACGTGGTTCTGAGCCCCACACAGAGCAGGAAGGCACCCAGGTTCCTTCCCTTGGTCTGTGCTGAGTTAGCATGATCCCAGCCGGGGGCGGGTGGTAAGTGTGAGGTGAGGTGGGGCGGATGGCTAGGCTGGGTGTTCCTGCTGCAGCTCACGAGCTGGTGCAGGATCAGGATGCTCAGTTGTTGACTATATTCAAGGCGGAGATAGATGAATTTTTGGTCTCTTGGGGAATGAAGGGATATGGGGATCAGGCTGGAAAGTGGAGTTGAGGCCGAAGATCAGCCACGATCTTACTGAATGGCGGAGCAGGCTTGAGGGGCCGTTCGGCCTGCACCTGCTCCTAATTCTTGAGTTCTGACGAAGGGTTCGACCCGAAACGTTGACTCCGTTTCTTCTCTCCTCGATGCTGCCTGACCTGCTGAGTGTTTCCAGCACTTTCTGTTGTTATTTCAGATATCCAGCATCCGCAGTATTTTGCTATTGTCTTAATGTTCATGTGATGCCTTTTATAGTCGAATATCACCTCCCGCTGAGCTAAGAATGGCAGGGGTGGGGAGGGGGGGGAGTATACTGGAGGGAGGCCTAGCAAAGTAACCTCAAATTTGAGGTTTTTGGGGGGTGGGGGGGCGAGTCTGTAAAGGCAACAGCAGCAGGTGAAAAGGTCATGACCCTCTCTCTCTCTCTCTCTCTGCCCTTTGACCCCCCCCTCCATGGCAGGTGGCTGATCGAAACCTCGACCAAGTCCTTTGTGGTCTGCGCCGCGACCTCCCTGGAGAAGACTGAGTGGATGACGCACATCAACCGCTGTGTGCGTGAGCGGCTGGTGCGCGGCGGCCGATCGCCCGGGAGCGAGCACGCCGCCGTGTGGGTGCCGGACGCCGAGGCCGCCCGCTGCATGCGCTGCGGCGTGACGCGCTTCTCGGCCGTCAGCCGCCGCCACCACTGCCGGGCCTGCGGCTACGTGGTGTGCGCCGCCTGCTCGGCCGCCCGCTTCCTGCTGCCCAAGATGTCATCCAAGCCGCTGCGGGTCTGCGGGCCCTGCCATCAGCAGCTGGCGGCGGGGGAGCGGGCAGCCGGCGATGGCAGTGGATGCGCCTGGACGAGCGAGGAGCGGGGAAAGGACAATCACCACGACGGCGGCGTTGACAGCGCCGGCGACAGCTCCTCCTGCGGCAGCGCCCAGCAGAGCAAGGCCGACACCTACTGAGCCCGACCTGGCCACACATTCCGCCAACCCGGATTGACCTCGCCTATGTGGATCTCTGCTTTTTTTGGGGGGGGGGGGGGGGGGGGGAGGTAAGAGGAAGTTTTTGGGATCATACTCTGCGGAAAGAGAAACACAACCCCCGCCCCAAGTGTCAGTTGTGGCTCAGTGGGTAGCACTCTCCTCTTACCCAGAAGGTTGTCCCACTCCAGAGACTTGAGCACATAAAGCTAGGCTGACACTCAAGTGCCGTGCTGAGGGAGCGCTGAACTGTCGGAGGGGCCGTCTTTTGGATGAGACGTTAAACCGAGGCCCCGTCTGCTCTCTCGGGTGGATGTAAAAGATCCCACGGGCACTATTTCGAAGAAGAGCAGGGGAGTTATCCCCGGTGTCCTGGCCAATAGTTATCCCTCAATCAACATCAGTGAAACAGATTATCTGGTTATTGTCACATTGCTGTTTGTGGGAGCTTGCTGTGTGCAAATTGGCTGCTAATTTTCCCACATTACAACAGTGATGACACGCCAAAAAAAATACTTCATTGGCTGTACAGTGCTTTGAGACCTCTGGTGGTCGTGAAAGACGCTATATAAATGTAAGTCTCCTTTCTTTCTTCCCCCACTGCTCCTTCCATCACCCCGTAAATTGGTCAATCCCGACACTGAATGGGAGGCTGCTTTCAAGTTGACCCTGGCTTTGAACTCTCCTCCTTGACCCTCTTGGACCCAGAAGGATTTTGGTGTGGACTTGTGGGGAACAGGAAGGAAGACTTGCATTTCTACAGCGCCTTTCACCACCTCAGGACATCCCAAAGCGCGTTACAGCCAATGATGTACTTTTGAAGTGCAGGCGCTGTTGTACTGTGGGAAACGCAGCAGCCAATTTGCACACAGCAAGCTCCCACAAACAGCAATGAGATAATGCACCAGATTATCTGTTTTTGTGATGTTGATTGAGGGATAACTTCACCCCCCCCCCCCCCCCATTCTTCCAAATAGTACCATGGGATCTTTTAGGTAGATGGGGCCTCGTTTTAACGTCTCATCCAAAAGACGGTACCTCCAACAGTGCAGCGTTCCCTCAGTACTGCACTGGAGTGTCCACCTAGATTTTTGTGCTCAAGTCTCTGGCGTGGAACTTGAACCCACAACCTTCTGACACAGAGGCGAGTGTGCTACCCACTTTTTAAAAACATTTTTTTTATTGAACATTAAAAACATTTACAGCATCGTGATCATTCCATCGTATCATACAAATCCAGTTCGCCACTCTGCACCACATATTAACATCAAAACCCGGAAGTTTAATTTGTCTCACGTAACATATATTAATCTATTGTACTTTAAAAATTGATCATAAAATACTATCTTTCAATTCCTTTCTGAATAAAACATCCACAAAGCCTTATAATGATCTTTTAGCTCATATTTAAAATACTCTTAGGTTTATTCTCCTCCCCTTATAAAACAGAGTATTCCTCCTTTGCATATTCACGAATCTAGCCAAACCGAACATTAAATTAATTGCCGCTCCGCTAGACTCGGGCAGACTCTCCTGCAATCCCCATCTCAAAATTGAGTCCCACGGGATTCCCATTCCCACCCAGCAAAAAAACCTCACACAACTGTCGAACATAGTACTTAAAGTCATTTAACTGCGGACATAACACCAGTAAATGGGACAGAGTCTCATCCCCTGTCCCACACACTGGGCAAGTTGCCGCCTCCACTCGCCCAATCTTACAAAAGATCGTCACGGTAAATAATCCAGTTATGAGCCAATTTGAAATCCAGTTCAATCCACTCTGGACATTTAAAATTTGCCCACAGTCCTTTCCAAATCCTGTTGAAGTCCAGCTGTGGGTATATACTCTACCAAAACTCCTAACCAGCAGGTGCCTTGCATCTCCATTCTCTAAATACCCGATAGAAATCTCGAGTATTACAGTTGTCAAATTGGACCAACTCCTCCCCTTTCTCCAACAGAAAGTTTGGAAAAGCGGGAAGCATTTTACTTCCTTTGGAGATTTGCACATTTATTTATATCATCCAATCCTGTGGCATTGCCCTCACAATCTTCTCATACATGATCCCTATTGCTTTTTCCTCCACCTCCTGATCCTCCTCCCACACCATGTCCCTCACTATCGCTTCCGGCAACCAACCTGGAATTACCTCATATAATACATCTTTCACACATATAATACCAGCTTTTATAAAAGCTTGATTAAATAAAACCTCTCCTTCAATGTTGACCCACCTGTTCAAAAATAAGGGTGGTTCTAAAAATGTCTCCGCGCCCTTAGGCATATACTGCACACTTTTTAAAAATTGGGCTCAAGTCTCTACAACCCCCTTATAAAACCTAGGGAGAGGTTTAATCGATTTCAAAAACATATTATTGTATTCCATATACAATATCCCCTGCCCTCCTATCCCACTTCATTTTTTAAAAAAATGCTCAGAACAACTCTTCCAAAACCTTGTATTTGACTTCTGAATAAATCTCTTCGCCCATTTGATTCTAAAAGATTTTTTCTTCAAATCAATATCTGGGAAATTGAGTCCTCCCTGATTTCTCTGTCCAATGATGGTATTGTAAGCCACCAAGGCTGGTTTCCCTTCCCATAAAAACCTCACACAAGCCTCTCGGATGGACTTTTCTGCCCACTCAGGAATATCCTCCACTGTCAATAAGTCCCTGCTGCAATTTCTTCTCATCCCTCAGTCCATTCACATTAATCGAGACTAATGTAACCATGGCTCCGAATAAGGGAAGTGTGCCTGGTAATCTCCCCATCATTTAAACTCCGGCCCTTCCCTCTCATTCTCCTTCCCAACTTTTCGGGCAGCTGTTGCATTCTTCTGCAGCCTCCGGCTCTTTTTCACCTCCTGTTTGAACCTTCCCTGCAGTTTCAGCCTCTTCCTTACATTAAGTTTGGGCTGAGGAGCTGCCCCTTCTTCCTCTTTCTGCCCCTCACTAACCTCTCACTTTCCACACGATACCACCCCACCCCCCACTTCCATGTCTCTGTCCCCCTCTGATTCCTCACTCTCGAGCTCTTCTGTAACTTCCCGTCAGCTACATCATCTCCGTTAGAGAGTCTTCCTGCTATCACGGTTTCTCCAACAGTGCCGCTCCCTTCGGCCTCATCTCCACCACTGACCCTCGCTCCCCGTTTCTTCTCTCTCTGGGACAATGGCGCGTCTTCACCTATATTGCTCTCTTCTGGTGTCTTTGTCTCCCCGCTCCTGTCCTGCTGCCCCTTTAAGGCTCCTGCCTCTTGCACCCTCTCCTTGTCTTGCTTCCTCCTGCTCTCCGAGATGTCCGACTCCCCGTCTTTCTTTGGAGTACTTACACTTACCCCGCGCCCTGCTCCCGCCTCCTCTCCCCCCGCGGACACCAGATTCTTTAGGGAGAGTCGAGCCGTTTATTGGTTCGACTCTGCCCTCGACCCGTGCTGCCCTCCGCTGTCTTTGCCCTTTTCCATCGTACTCTGTGTTTCCCACCATCTCCATCCCGTTCTCTGCTCCGCAGTTTTCTACCTCTTCCTGTGCTCTTTTCTCCTTCCATTCACCAGCTGTGTCCTCCGCCTGCTCCGCTCCTCCGGCCATTCCACTCACACCTCCTGCTCCTTCTCCCATCTCCTCGCCACTCAAGGGGCTTCCTTCTGCCTCACACTCACAGCGGGTGGGGCCTTTGTGACACACCCCACAGCTCTCCGCCTTGCAGCTCCAAGTGAGGTGTCCAGACTCGCTGCAGTTATAACAGAACAGGTCTGGACAGCTTCTTACAAGATGGTCGTGTCCAAGACAATAATAACAAACCTTCACCTGGTTATCATGCAGTACTCGGAAGTACTGCACTCCTTCCATTGTCTCGAATTTCATGCTATACGGCAATGACCCCACCCCCTCTGGGAACCGCACCTTTACATAACAGGTTCCATCTGCTACCAATAGTATCTCTTTATTGATGAGCAAATTTTAATGTCCCATGACTCCAACTTTTTTACTAGCACATTGTCCTCAATATAAACTGTCAGGTTTAAGAATGAGCCCATCACCTCTTCAGAAGATAGCGAGATACCTCCAAGAACTTATCGCCAACCTTCAAACTCAATAAAAGTCTTTCCACCTCCTCTCGGCCACTGACCGTCACCTCGAACCCAACATTCGGCTTTGGTCGGCCGGCGAAGCAGCTTCCCTCGCCGCAGTTCTCATGCACAGCCTGGATAATATCCCAGGCTCGTATCTCCTTATCCTCGCACTGAACCACCACCGTGTTTTCTTTTCCAAACCTCCTGAGGTCCCGGCCCGAACCTATGGGCCTTTTATTCTCCCTTCCCCCAACATTTTCGCCCCTGATTAAATTCACCCTGGGAACATTGTCCTCTGAGGGGCCCGGCCCGCTGAGCCCCTCTGCTGTTTATGGACCAAAAAGGCCCTAAAACCCACCACCAACTTTTCCCAAACTCACTCCAACTCCCTGCAGTAATCAAGCAACCAGCAGCACCTGCTCACTCCGAGACCCTCCCACCCAGAGAGTGCTGCCCACTGAGCCACTGGCTGACACTGAACGGGGGAAGGGGGGTGTTGCCGAGAGACACCGGTTCATTGTTCCAATTTTTGTTTTTGTCAAATTTTGTTTTGCAACGCTCTTGTGAAGCTCCTCGGGATGTTTTGCTACGTTAAAGGCGCTATATAAATACAAGTTGTTGATTCTTCTTGGATCCTGAGTTCCTCATGGAGAATTGTCATTGGGATTTGTTTGTGCGTGAGAGAGAGAAAGAGAGACTGGCCATTGGTGGGAAAGAGAAGGTAAGGGAGATCATTGGAGAGAGAGAGAGAAACCATTCATTGCAAGGGAGAAGGGAGGGTGAGATAGGCCATCCATTGGAGGGTGGTGAGGGTGAGATAGGCCATCCATTGGAGGAGGAGGGTGAGACAGGCCATCCATTGGAGGAGGAGGGTGAGAGAGACCATCCGTTGGAGGGGGAGCATGAGAGACCATCCATTGGGGTGGGGGGGGAGGGAGGGCGAGACCATCCATTGGGGGGGAGGGGAGAGGGTGAGACCATCCATGGGGGGGGTGGGGGGCGAGGCCATCCATGGGGGGGGGGTGAGACCATCCATTGGAGGAGGAGGGTGAGAGAGATCATCCATTGGAGGAGGAGGGTGAGAGAGATCATCCATTGGAGGAGGAGGGTGAGAGAGACCATCCATGGGGGCGGGGGGGGGGGGGAGCATGAGAGACCATCCATGGGGGGGAGGGGGGGAAGAGTAAGAAAACCATCCATTAGCGGGGGGAGGATGAGGGAGACCATCATTGAAGTGAAAAGAGAAAAAGTGAGATGGGGCCGCCATTGATGATACGGTTTAAGGAGAGAACAAGACCATCCATTGGTGGAGTGAGATGATGAGGGAGCCCATGCCATTGGAGAGGGGCAGAGAGAGAGAGAGAGAAAGATGTTAAATGGAGGGAGGGGAAGATAAAGACCATCGATTGGAGGAGAGAGAGAGATGTTACATGGGAGGGAAGAGATAAAGAGAGAGAGACCAGCCATTGGAAGAGAAAGAGCTACAGAGAGAGGTAATTGGAGAGGGTGAGAGAGGGAGAACCCATTCCCTGGGGTAAGAGGGAGAGATGAGAGATAGGTTGGCCAATCATTGGAGAGCAGGGATAGCGAAGCTGTGTTCCCATTGGCCTTGAATGCACCATCCTGGCTGCACTTTTCTCTGGAATGTGTTAGGTTTAAGTCTGTTGCACTCTGCAGGCGCTGGGCGTCTCTCCCACAATGACCCATGTTCTGTATTATTTTTGACTTTCTGTGCACTTGTATTTATAATAAACTTAATCTTTGCTGCATTCGCACCCTCTGGAGTCCAGTGACTCTTGACTGCCCAAGACCTGGATTATCAGCAAGGGAGGAAATTCATTCAGGGGAACGTATTCAGATCCAGACTCTCCCCTTCGCCGCTGCCCTCAATGTGTGTATATCTCTCTCACTTTGTCTCTCTGTACCTGTGTGTGTCTCTTTCCATCTATGTCTATCTGTCTACCAGTTTCTCTCCGATTTCCCCTCATGACCTCTCTGCACTCACCTTGTCCATGAGACCCACTTCCTGCTCCCTTGACCCTATTCCCACCAAACTGCTAACCACCCAACTTCCTTTTCTGGCTCCCATGTTAGCTGACATTGTTAATGGTTCTCTCTCCTTAGGTACAGTCCCCCTCTCCCTCAAATCTGCCGTCATCACCCCTCTCAAAAAACCAACCCTCGACCCCTCCGTCCTTGCAAACTACCGTACCATCTCCAACCTCCCTTTCCTCTCCAAAGTCCTTGAACGTGTTGTCACCTCCCAAATCCGTGCCCATCTTTCCCGCAATTCCATGTTTGAATCCCTCCAATCAGGTTTCCGCCCTTGCCACAGTACCAAAACGGCTCTCATCAAAGTCACAAATGACATCCTTTGTGACTGTGACAAAGGTAAACTATCTCTCCTCATCCTTCTTGACTTGTCTGCAGCCTTTGACACGGTCAACTACTCCATCCTCCTCCAACGCCTCTCCACCGTCATCCAGCTGGGTGGGACTGCACTCAACTAGTTCCATTCTTATCTATCTAATCGTAGCCAGAGAATCACCTGCAACGGCTTCTCTTCCCGCTCCCACATCGTTACCTCTAGTATCCCCCAAGGATCTATCCTTGGCCCCCTCCTATTTCTCATCTACACGTTGCCCCTTGGCGACATCATCCGAAAACACAGCGTCAGTTTTCACATGTACACTGATGACACCCAGCTCTACCTCACTACCACTTCTCTCAACCCCTCCACGGTCTCTAAATTGTCAGACTGCTTGTCCGACATCCAGTTCTGGATGAGCAGGAATTTTCTCCAATTAAATATTGGGAAGACCGAAGCCATTGTTTTCGGTCCTAGCCACTGACTTCATCCCTCTCCCTAACATCTGTCTGAGGCTGAATCACACTGTTCGCAACCTTGGTGTCATATTTGACCCTGAAATGAGCTTCCGACCACATATCCGCAGCATAACAAAGACCGCCTACTTCCACCTCCGTTACATTGCCCGTCTCCGTCCTTGCCTCAGCTCATCCGCTGCTGAAACCCTCATCCATGCCTTTGTTACCTCTAGACTTGACTATTCCAACACACTTCTGGCTGGCCTCCCACATTCCACCCTACGTAAACTTGAGGTCATCCAAAACTCGGCTGCCAGTGCCCTAACTTGCACCAAATCCCGTTCGCCCATCTCCCCTGTGCTCGCTGACCTACATTGGCTTCCGGTTAAGCAACGCCTCGATTTCAAAATTCTCATCCTTGTTTTCAAATCCCTCCATGGCCTCGCCCCCCTCCCTATCTCTGTAATCTCCTTCAGCCCCACAACCCCTCGAGATATCTGCGCTCCTCTAATTCTGCCCTCTTGAGCATCCCTGATTATAATCGCTCAATCTTTGGTGGTCGTGACTTCTGTTGCCTCGGCCCTAAGCTCTGGAATTCCCTGCCTAAACCTCTCCGCCTTGCTACCTCTCCTCATTTAAGACGCTTCTTAAAACCTACCTCTTTGACAAAGCTTTTGGTCACCTGCCCTAATTTCTCCTCATGTGGCTCGGTGTCAAATTTTTTGTCTCTTAATACTCCCGTGAAGCGCCTAGGGAAGTTTTACTACGTTAAAGGCGTTATATAAATACAAGTTGTTGTTGTCTCTATCTCTGTGTCCCTGCTTAAGTATCTGTGTCAGTCTGTTCTGGTCTCTATTATAAAAAGGACATAGAGGCAGAGGAGAAGGTACAAAAAAGATTCACTAGGATGATACCAGAACTGAGAGGTTATGCCTATCAACAACAACAGCAGGAGAAACCTCTTTACCCAGAGAGTGGTGAGAATGTGGAACTTGCTACCGCATGGAGTGTTTGAAGTGAATAGCGTAGGTACATTTAAGGCAAAGCAAAATAAACACGAGTCGGAAATGAATAGAAGGATAGGCTGATAGGGTGAGGTTAAAGTAAGGTGGGAGGGGGCTCGTGTGGAGCGTAAACACCGACATGGACCAGTTGGGCCGAATGGCCTGTTTCCGTGCTGTAATCACTCTTTAATATTTTGTATGTATTTCTCTGTCTATCTTTTCTCACTCCCCGTCCCCTTGCTGTGTGTGTCTTTCCACCTCTGTGCAGCACTTTCCATCTGTAGGTGTCTCTATCCTTGTGTTCCTCTCTCAATCTGTTTCCGTTTCCCTGAGTGTCTTTCAACTTATATGTGTCTCTCTGGATATCACTCTCTCATCTGTCTGTCTATCTCCCTCTCTGTGATCAGCTTCCGACTACATATCCGCGCCATCGCTAAGACCACCTCCGTAACATCATCCAACTCTGCCCCTGCCTCAGCTCATCTGCTGCTGAAACCCTTATCTGTGCCTTTGTTACCGCTAGACTTTGGTTTGGTGCCTTGGTGAGACCACACCTGGAGTACTGGGCACAGTTTTGGTCTCCTTATCTAAGGAAGGATATACTTGCCTTGGAGGCGGTGCAACGAAGGTTCACTAGATTGACCCCTGGGATGAGAGGGCTGTCCTATGATGAGAGATTGTCTAGAATGGGCCTGTACTCTCTGGAGTTTAGAAGAATGAGAGGTGATCTCATTGAAACATACAAGATTCTGAGGGGGATTGACAGGGTAGATGCGGAGAGGTCGATTCCCCTGGCTGGAGTGTCTTGAACTAGGCATAGTCTCAGGATAAGGGGTTGGCCATTTAAGACTGAGATGAGGAGGAATTTCTTCACTCAGAGGGTTGTGAATCTTTGGAATTCTCTGCCCCAGAGGGCTGTGAATGCTGAGTCTTTGAGTATATTCAAGGCTGAGATAGATGGATTGTTGGACTCTAGGGGAATCAAGGGATGTGGAGATTGGGCAGGAAAGTGGGGCTGAGGTCGAAGATCAGCCATGATTTTATTGAATGGCGGAAGAGGCTCGAAGGGCCGAATGGCCTACTCCTGCTCCTAATTCTTATGTTCTTATGACTTGACTATTCCACTCCTGGCCGGCCTCCCACATTCTGCTCTCTGTAAACTTGAGCTCACCCAAAACTCTGCTGCCCGTGTTCTAACCCGTTCACCCATCTCCCCTGTGCTCGCTGACCTACATTGGCTCCCAGTTAAGCAACGCCTCGATTTTAAAATTCTCATCCTTGTTTTCAAATCCCTCTGTGGCCTCGCCCCTCCCTATCTCTAATCTCCTCGAGCCCTACAACCCTCCGAGATCTCTACGCTCCTCCAATTCTGGCTTCTTGAGCATCCCCGATTTTAATCGCTCCACCATTGGCGGCCGTGTCTTCAGCTGCCAAGGCCCTAAGCTCTGGAATTCCCTCCCTAAACCTCCCTACCCCTCTTTTCTCCTTTAAGATGCTCCTTAAAACCTACCTCTTTGACCAAGCTTTTGGTCATCTGCCCTAATATCTCCTTATGTGTCTCGGTGTCAAACTTTTGTTTGATAACACTCCTGTGAAGCACCATGGGATGTTTTAAGATCATAAGAAATAGGAGCAGGAGGAGGCCATTCGGCCCTTCGAGCCTGCTCCGCCATTCAATGAGATCATGGCTGATCTTCTGCCTCAACTCCATTCACCGGCCCTATCGCCATAACCCTTGATGCCCTTACTAGTCAGAAATCTATCAACTTCTGTTTTGAATATACCCAATGACGGAGCCTCCACCACCCTCTGGGGTAGAGAATTGCAAAGATTTGCCACCCTCTGTGTGAAGAAATGTCTCCTCATCTCAGTCCTGAATGGCCTACCCTTTATCCTGAGGATGTGGCCCCTGGTTCTAGACTCCCCAGCCAAGGGAAACATTCTCCCAGCATCCATCCTATCAAGCCCTGTAATAATTTTGTATGCTTCAATGAGATCCCCTCTCATTCTTCTGGCGTTAAAGGTGCTATATAAATGCAGGTTGTTGTTGCATTCTGTCTCTCTCTCTTTTCTCCCTGCCTCCTCTTCTATCTCTGTGTATCTCTCTCCCGTGCCAATATAGAAAGAAGGGAAATCTGCCAGAATAAGACAATAATGCTTTAATAATTAATAAATTGTGTTTAATGAATCCGTTGTTATTGTATTATATCTTCTAATAATTGACCAGACAATAACTCTAGAAGAAATAGAAAATTTCTTAAGCCGACATTTCCCCTCCTCCGAGGACACCAACTCCTCGTTTTCAGTACCTCACCCAAGTGGTCCATTCTGCGTGTGTGGGCTCCCGGCTACTATCAGCTAACTCAGCACAGACCAAGGGGAATGGAAACTGGGCCCATCCTGCTCTGGGTGGGGCTCAGTACCAATTGTAGCCCTCCCGCTACCACCCGTCCCTGGCTGGGAGCGGCTCACTCAGCACAGACTGGAGAATGGAACCTGGGCTCTTCCTGCTCTGTGGGGCTCAGTGCCACACCGGGCAGGGCAATTAAACACCGAGCCATGTACATAGATCCCTGAAGGCAGCAGGACAGGTAGATAAGGTGGTTAAAAAGGCATATGGGATACTTGCCTTCATTAGCCGAGGCATGGAATATAAGAGCAGGGAGGTTATGATGGAGCTGTACAAAACACTGGTTAGGCCACAGCTGGAATACTGTGTGCAGTTCTGGTCGCCACACTATAGGAGGGATGTGATTGCATTGGAGAGGGTGCAGAGGAGATTCACCAGGATATTACCTGGGCTGGAGCGCTTCAGCTATGAAGAGAGACTGGACAGGCTGGGGTTGTTTTCCTTAGAGCAGAGAAGGCTGAGGGGGGACCTGATTGAGGTGTACAAAATTATGAGGGGCATAGATAGGATAGATAGAAAGGAACTTTTCCCCTTAGTAGAGGGGTCAATAACCAGGGGGCATAGTTTCAAGGTAAGAGGCAGGAGGTTTAGAGGGGATTTGAGGAAGAACTTTTTCACCCAGAGGGTGGTTGGAATCTGGAACTCACTGCCTGAAAGGGTGGTAGAGGCAGGAACCCTCACAACATTCAAGAAGCATTTAGATGAGCACTTGAAACGCCATAGCATACAAGGCTACGGACCAAGTGCTGGAAAATGGGATTAGAATAGACGGCTTGATGGCCAGCGGGGACACGATGGGCCGAAGGGCCTCTTTCTGTGCTGTATAACTCTATGACTTCTATTGGCCAGGGACGCTGCGCGTGTTAACATTGGACTGATGTCCCTTGTGAGTGAAATTTTGGAGTGCGAGACGAAAATGGATTTAACGAGATGCTGAAGAACGTTCTGGACCTCCTTTTCACCCTCTGGGGGAGTTTCGACACGGTCGTCCACTCTTAATTTAGAGAACAATTCACCTTTTTTTAAAACAAAAGCGGGGTCCGTCACGCCTGTCCATATTGCAAAGAAGGAGAATTTTTTTGGAAAGCAGAAAGCCAATCATTTGTGAGCAACGGAGCCCCAGCAACAGGCACGACGGGCTGAATGGCCGCCTTCTGTGCTGTACGTTTCTTATGATTTTATGAACAAACTACTCCGTTGCCACTGGTGCCAGAATATCTGTAACCTCTACCTGACCTTAATAAGCCAGGTATTTTCTCTCCTGGGTTCTGATCTGCAGCTTGAAACCTTCTTCCACTAAAGAGCAATTAAACTCTGGCTGACCTCACCCAGTGTTTACTTAACAGCAGTTAGATTTTCTGGCCTCAAACGGAGACCGATCTGCTGTAGCAGCAGTAACATCACATGGTAGCGTTTTCTGCCCTTGTATCATCAGGCTGACAATGACCAACACCATGGGAGGTCTGCTAATATTTAATACAAAGCATCACATTACGAAAATTCTTACATAATAAATCTTAATTCATGACAGCAGTCACATCAATTCAAGACTGGAATCTTAGTTATGCATCTCGGGAGGCCCCTCTAGCCCCACTCTCACACTCCTGTATCTCGGGAGGCAACTCTAGCCCCTCCCTCACGCTCCTGTATCTGGGGAGACCCCTCTAACTCCTCTCTCACACTCCTGTATCTGGGGAGGTCCCTCTAACCCCTCTCTCACACTCCTGTATCTGGGGAGGTCCCTCTAACCCCTCTCTCACTCTCCTGTATCTGGGGAGGTCCCTCTAACCCCTCTCTCACACTCCTGTATCTGGGGAAGCCCCTCTAACCCCTCTCTCACTCTCCTGTATTTGGAAGGCCCCTCTAGCCCCACTCTCACACTCCTGTATCTCTGGAGGCAACTCTAGCCCCTCCCTCACACTCCTGTATCTGGGGAGACCCCTCTAACCCCTCTCTCACACTCCTGTATCTGGGGAGACCCCTCTAAACCCTCTCTTCACACTCCTGTATCTCGGGAGGCAACTCTAACCCCTCTCACACTCCTGTATCTGGGGAGGTCTCTCTAACCCCTCTCTCACACTCCTGTATCCGGGGAAGCCCCTCTAAACCCCTCTCTCACACTCCTGTATCTGGGGAGGTCCCTCTAGCCCCTCTCTCACTCTCCTGTATCTGGGGAGGTCCCTCTAGCCCCTCTCTCACTCTCCTGTATCTGGGGAGGTCCCTCTAACCCCTCTCTCACACGCCTGTATCTGGGGAGGTCCCTCTAACCCCTCTCTCACACTCCTGTATCCGGGGAAGCCCCTCTAAACCCCTCTCTCACACTCCTGTATCTGGGGAGGTCCCTCTAGCCCCTCTCTCACTCTCCTGTATCTGGGGAGGTCCCTCTAACCCCTCTCTCACACTCCTGTATCTGGGGAAGCCCCTCAAAGCCCTCTCTCACTCTCCTGTATTTGGGAGGCCCCTCTAAACCCTCTCTTCACACTCCTATATGTGAGGAGGTCCCTCTAACACCTCTCTCACTCCTGTATCTGGGCGGCCCCTCTAACCCCTCTGTCACACTCCTGTATCTGTGGAGATCCCTCTCACCCCACTCTCACACTCCTGTATCTGGGGTGTTCCCTCTAACCCCTCTGTCACACTCCTGTATCTGGGGAGGTCCCTCTAACCACTCTCTCTCACTCCTGTATCTGTGGAGATCCCTCTAACCACCCTCTCACACTCCTGTATCTGTGGAGATCCCTCTCACCCCTCTCTCAAACTCCTGTATCTGGGGAGTTCCCTCTAACCCCTCTCTCACACTCCTGTATCTGGGGAGTTCCCTCTAACCCCTCTGTCACACTCCTGTATCTGGGGAGGTCCCTCTAACCCCTCTGTCACACTCCTGTATCTGTGGAGATCCCTCTCACCCCACTCTCACACTCCTGTATCTGGGGAGGTCCCTCTAACCCCTCTGTCACACTCCTGTATCTGGGGAGGTCCCTCTAACCCCTCTCTCACAGTCCTGTATCTGGGGAGGCCCGTCTAACCCCTCTCTCACACTCCCACACACTGCTACAGTCAGTCCTTCTCTAAACTATCCTCTCTTGTCCTTCCTTGGCTACAACCCCCCACCTGCGCACACACGCTCCCTCATCTTCACTGTGTTGATATCGAGGCTCCATCTTCTACTCTCCCTCATTCTTTCCCAGGAACCCTAACACTGTGCAACTCCTCCCCTCCCTCAACCCACCGTCCCCCAACAGCACACAGGCTTTTAAAAACCATGCTTGGCCTTCAACTGAACACTAATCCCTGAGTTACCTTGACAACCTTGGTGAGGCCTCGGCCTTCAACTAGCTTCTCAAAATAGTATGATTTCAATGCCTTGTCCTCTTTAACCCGCTGCAGAAACTGTTTCCAGTGGCAGGAGGGGTCGGTAACTGGAGGACACACAGATTAAAAAATAATCGGCAGAAGGACCAGAGGGGAGGAGAGGAGAAAAGTTTTTTTTTTAACGCAGCGAGTTGTGGTGATCCAGAATGCACTGCCTGAAGCCGATTCAAAAGGGAATTGGATAAATACTTGAAAAGTAGTTTTTAAATCTTTTTACAGGGCTACAGGGAAAGAGCAGAGGGGTGTGGGACTAATTGGATAGCCGGCACAGGCACGATGGGCCGAATGGCCGCCTTCTGTGCTGTAAGGCCCTCTCTCCATCCTGATTTCCCTATCTTATTCCAAATGTACTTCGCTTTTAACGCTTGTCCTCTGGGATTTGAACCCTACAGTACCGGGTTCAAATTACCATACGTAATCTCCAAAATCTTCCAGCGGGGTCTCCTCAAGGCCTCCTCTCTTCCCACAGCCCAGCTTCCGTCAACCGTTCCTCAGAACGCCATCCCCATATCCGGAACCGTCACCTCTCCTTTGGGAATGAAGAGCTTTGACGGGAGAGAAGGGACGAGGCAGGGACACCAGAGAGGGCGGTGGACGGCTGAAGACCGGGCACGGAGGGAGTGGGACGGGGAGTGGCGGGGGAGGGAATCGCTGACTCTCAAATCTTTTAAAGATTCATTCTGGGGATGTGGGCATCGCTGGCAAGGCCCCTGGTGATTATTGGCCATCCCTAGTTGCCCCTTGAAAAGGTGGTGCTGGGTCAAGTTCTTGAATCAGTTTTGGATACAACCGAGTGGCTTGCTCGGCCACTTCAGAGGGTAGTCTAAGAGTTGACCGCGTTGGTGCAGGACTGGAGTCACGTATAGGCCCAGACCGGGTAAGGGTGCCAGGTTTCCTTCCCCAAAATGGACACATGAGTGAACCGGTTGGATTTTTTTTTTTAATGACAACCCGTGGCCACGTTTACTGATACCAGATTTATATTTCGAAATTGAGAATTCGTATTCTCAAACTACCACGGCGAGGGCCGGACTGGGGGGGGATTTTAACTCGCGGCCTCTGCATTACTAGTCCAGTAACAGAACCAGTACTACACCACCGTACCCACGGAATTGGGAAATCCCTCGTCCCAGCTGGCCCACTTCCGACAGTCATTCATCAGACTCCAAGGGGGGGCCGGGGGGTGAAAGAAATTCCCTTGAGAATTCTGTGCTGCCACTTTGCTGTTCCATCTTGTTCCTTCTTGTTCCCTCGCTCACTCTAAGAGTGCTCTTTCGTTCTCTCTCTCTCTCCTGTTGCCTGGTTACCACGTAAACTTCTTCTGGGTGGAGCCTTTTTGGAAAGAGACATTGACAAAAGTTTAGAATACAGGAGAAGGAGGAGGCCATTCAGCCCCTCGGGCCTGTTACATAGGAACAGGAGGAGGCCATTCAGCCCCTTGGGCCTTTTACCATAGGAACAGGAGGAGGCTATTCAGCCCCTCGGGCCTGTTACATAGGAACAGGAGGAGGCCATTCAGCCCCTCGGGCCTGTTACCATAGAAACAGGAGGAGGCCATTCAGCCCCTTGGGTCTGTTACATAGGAACAGGAGGAGGCCATTCAGCCCCTTGGGCCTTTTACCATAGGAACAGGAGGAGGCCATTCAGCCCCTTGGGCTTGTTACACAGGAACAGCAGGCGGCCATTCAGCCCCTCGGGCCTGTTACAAAGGAACAGGAGGAGGCCATTCAGACCCTCGGGCCTGTTACCATAGGAACAGGAGGTGGCCATTCAGCCCCTCGGGCCTGTTACAAAGGAACAGGAGGAGGCTATTCAGCCCCACGGGCCTGTTACCATAGGAACAGGAGGAGGTCATTCAGCCCCTCAGGCCTGTTACATAGAAACAGGAGGAGGTTATTCAGCCCCTCAGGCCTGTTACACAAAAACAGGAGGAGGCCTTTCAGCCCCTCGGGCCTTTTACTATAGGAACAGGAGGAGAACATTCAGCCCCTCGGGCCTGTTACAAGGAACAGGAGGAGGCCATTCAGTCCCTTGACCCTGTTACACAGGAACAGAAGCAGGCCATTCAGCCCCTCGGGCCTGTTACAAAGGAATAGGAGGAGGCCATTCAGCCCCTCGAGTCTGTTACACAGGAACAGGAGGAGGCCATTCAGCCCCTCGGGCTTGATACAGAGGAACAGGAGGAGGCCATTTAGCCCCTCTGACCTGCTACATAGGAACAGGAGGAGGCCATTCTGCCCCTCGGGACTGTTACAATAGGAACAGGAGGAGGCTATTCAGCCCCTAGGGCCTGTTACACAGGAACAGGAGGAGGCCAATCAGCCCCTCGGGCCTGTTATACAGGAACAGGAGGCGGCCATTCCGCCCCTAGGGCCTGTTACACAGGAACAGGAGGAGGCCATTCAGTCCCTCGGGCCTGTTACCATAGGAACAGGAGGAGGCCATTCAGGCCATTGAACCTATTACATAGGAACAGGAGCAAGCCATTCAGCCCCTCGGGCCTGCTACACAGCAACAGGAGGAGGC
The DNA here is from genome assembly GCF_052327205.1 of Somniosus microcephalus. NCBI lineage: Eukaryota > Metazoa > Chordata > Chondrichthyes > Squaliformes > Somniosidae > Somniosus > Somniosus microcephalus. The sequence goes on along the minus strand of NC_140990.1, from coordinate 95,644,620 downwards.
CATTCAGCCTCTTGGGCTTGTTACACAGGAAGAGGAGGAGGCCATTTAACCCCTTGGGCCTATTATATAGGAACAGGGGGTGGCCATTCAGCCCCTCGAGCATGTTACATAGGAACAGGAGGAGGCCATTCAGCCCCTCGGGCCTGTTACAAAGGAACAGGAGGAGGCCATTCAGCCCCTCGAGCCTGTTACACAGGAACAGGAGGAGGCCATTCAGCCCCTCGGGCTTGATACACAGGAACAGGAGGAGGCCATTTAGCCCCTCTGACCTGCTACATAGGAACAGGGGGTGGATTCAGCTCCTCGAGCCTGTTACATAGGAACAGGAGGAGGCCATTCTGCCCCTCGGGACTGTTACAATAGGAACAGGAGGTGGCCATTCAGCCCCTCAGGCCTGTTACAGAGGAGCAGGAGGTGGCCATTCAGACCCGCCGGCCTGTTACATAGGAACATCAGGGGGCCATTCAGCCCCTCGGGCCTTTTACCATAGGAACAGGAGGAGGCTATTCAGCCCCTAGGGCCTGTTACACAGGAACAGGAGGCGGCCATTCTGCCCCTAGGGCCTGTTACACAGGAACAGGAGGCGGCCATTCAGCCCCTCGGGCCTGTTACCATAGGAACAGGAGGAGGTCATTCAAGCCACCGAGCCTGTTACATAGGAACAAGAGCAGGCCATTCAGCCCCTCGGGCCTGTTACCATAGGAACAGGAGGAGGCTATTCAGCCCCTAGGGCCTGTTACACAGGAACAGGAGGCGGCCATTCTGCCCCTAGGGCCTGTTACACAGGAACAGGAGGCGGCCATTCAGCCCCTCGGGCCTGTTACCATAGGAACAGGAGGAGGCCATTCAAGCCACCGAGCCTGTTACATAGGAACAAGAGCAGGCCATTCAGCCCCTCGGGCCTGTTACCATAGGAACAGGAGGAGGCCATTCAGCCCCTCGAGCCTGCTACACAGCAACAGGAGGAGGCCATTCAGCCTCTCGGGCTTGTTACACAGGAAGAGGAGGAGGCCATTTAACCCCTCGGGCCTATTACATAGGAACAGGGGGTGGCCATTCAGCCCCTCAAGCCTGTTACATAGGGACAGGAGGAGGCCATTTAGCCCCTCGAGCCTGTTACATAGGGACTGGAGGAGGCCATTCAGCCCCTCGAGCCTGTTACATTAGAAACAGGAGGAGGCCATTCAGCCCCTTGAGCCTGTTACATAGGAACAGGGGATGGACATTCAGCCCCTCGAGCATGTTCTTCCATTCAATCAGATGATGGTTGATCTGCACATCAACCCCTTTTACCTGCTCCCCCCATCCCGGCCACTCCGCTGGTGTCCATTTTCCGATACCCCCACTGAGGACCCTCCACTGGGGAGGGGTTTGGGTTCGTAACTGGGACCCCAGGAAATGGCGGTGTGGCGAGTCAGAACCCAACCGCACCCCTGCATTCTCCCCGCGGTCCCTGTTCCAAACCGCCACTCCCCTCCCTGGAGTCCCTGTTCCAATCCCCCCTCCCCTGGGGTCACTGTTCCGAACAACCCCTCCCCCGGGGTCCCTGTTCCAAACCGCCACCCCCTCCCCCGGGGTCCCTGTTCCAATCCCCCCCTCCCCCGGGGTCCCTGTTCCAATCCCCCCCTCCCCCGGGGTCCCTGTTTCAATCCCCCCCCTCCCCCGGGGTCCCTGTTCCAATCCCCCCTCCCCCGGGGGCCCTGTTCCAATCCCCCCCTCCCCCGGGGTCCCTGTTTCCAATCCCCCCTCCCCCGGGGTCCCTGTTCCAATCCCCCCTCCCCCAGGGTCCCCTGTTCCAATCCCCACTCCCCCGGGGTCCCTGTTCCAATCCCCCCTCCCCCGGGATCCCTGTTCCAATCCCCCCTCCCCCAGGGTCCCTGTTCCAATCCCCCCTCCCCCGGGGTCCCTGTTCCAATCCCCCCCTCCCCCGGGATCCCTGTTCCAATCCCCCCTCCCCCGGGGTCCCTGTTCCAAAACCCCCTCCCCCGGGGTCCCTGTTCCAATCCCCCCTCCCCCGGGGTCCCTGTTCCAATCCCCCCTCCCCCGGGGTCCCTGTTCCAATCCCCCCTCCCCCGGGGTCCCTGTTCCAATCCCCCCCTCCCCCGGGGTCCCTGTTCCAATCCCCCCCCTCCCCCAGGGTCCCTGTTCCAATCCCCCCCTCCCCCGGGGTCCCTGTTCCAATCCCCCCTCCCCCGAGGTCCCTGTTCCAATCCCCCCTCCCCCGGGGTCCCTGTTCCAATCCCCCCTCCCCCGGGGTCCCCTGTTCCAATCCCCCCCTCCCCCTGTTCCAATCCCCCCTCCCCCGGGGTCCCTGTTCCAATCCCCCCTCCCCCGGGGTCCCTGTTCCAATCCCCCCTCCCCCGGGGTCCCTGTTCCAATCCCCCCTCCCCCGGGGTCCCTGTTCCAATCCCTCCCTCCCCCGGGGGCCCTGTTCCAATCCCCCCTCCCCCGGGGTCCCTGTTCCAATCCCCCCTCCCCCGGGGTCCCTGTTCCAATCCCCCCCTCCCCCGGGGTCCCTGTTCCAATCCCCCCCTCCCCCGGGGTCCCTGTTCCAATCCCCCCTCCCCCGGGGTCCCTGTTCCAATCCCCCCTCCCCCGGGGGCCCTGTTCCAATCCCCCTCCCTCAGGGTCCCTGTTCCAATCCCCCTCCCCCGGGGGCCCTGTTCCAATCCCCCTCCCTCAGGGTCCCTGTTCCAATCCCCCTCCCCCGGGGGTCCCTGTTCCAATCCCCCTCCCTCAGGGGCCCTGTTCCAATCCCCCTCCCCCGGGGTCCCTGTTCCAATCCCTCCCTCCCCCGGGGTCCCTGTTC
>NC_140990.1:95620995-95641311 GCF_052327205.1 Somniosus microcephalus | reverse complement strand
CACCCAGTCTAATCCCACTCTCCCCCTCACTCATTCCCCACCCAGTCTAATCCCACTCTCCCCTCACTCACTCCCCACCCAGTCTAATCCCACTCTCCCCCTCACTCCCCACCCAGTCTAATCCCACTCTCCACCTCACTCCCGACCCAGTCTAATCCCACTCTCAGCCTCACTCCCCACCCAGTCTATTCCCACTCTCCCCCTCACTCCCACCCAGTCTAATCCCACTCTCCCCCTCACTCCCCATCCAGTCTAATCCCACTCTCCCCCTCACTCACTCACCACCCAGTCTAATCCCACTCTCCCCCTCTCACTCCCCACCCAGTCTAATCCCACTCTCCCCCTCACTCCCCACCCAGTCTAATACCACTCTCCCCCTCACCCCCCACCCAGTCTAATCCCACTCTCCCCCTCACTCCTCACCCTGTCTAATCCCACTCTCCCCCTCACTCACTCCCCACCCAGTCTAATCCCCCTCTCCCCCTCACTTCCCACCCAGTCTAATCCCACTCTCCCCCTCACTCCCCAAATTTTAATCCCATTTTCCCCCTCACTCCCCACCCAGTCTAATCTCACTCTCCCCCTCACTCCCCAGTATGTCACTTCCCCCTCACTCCCCAACCAGTCTATTCCCACTCTCCCCTCACTCCCCACGTAGTCTAATCCCACTCTCCCCATCACTCCCCACCCAGTCTAATCCCACTCTCCTCCTCACTCCCCACCCTGTCTAATCCCACTCTCCCCCTCACTCACTCCCCACCCCAGTCGAATCCCACTCTCCCCCCTGCACTCCCCCACCCAGTCTAATCCCACATTCCCCCTCACTCCCCCACCCAGTCTAATCCCACTCTCCCCCTCACTCATTCCCCACCCAGTCTAATCCCAATCTCCCCCTCACTCACTCCCCACCCAGTCTAATCCCACTCTCCCCCTCACTCACTCCCCACCCACTCTAATCCCCCTCACTCTCCACCCAGTCTACTCCCACTCTCCCCCTCACTCCCCACCCAGTCAAATCCACTCTCCCCCCTCACTCCCCAGTCTAATCCCATTTTCCCCCTCACTCCCCACCCGCTCTAATCTCACTCTCCCCCTCACTCCCCACTCTAATCCCACTTCCCCCTCACTCCACAACCAGTCTAATCCCACTCTCCCCACTCCCCACCCAGTCTAATTCCACTCGCCCCTCGCTCCCCACCCAGTCTAATCCCACTCTCCCCCTCACTCCCCACCCAGTCTAATCCCACTCTCCCCCCTCACTCCCCACCCAGTCTAATCCCACTCTCCCCCCTCACTCCCCACCCTGTCTAATCCCACTCTCCCCCTCAGTCACTCCCCACCCAGTCTAAACCCACTCTGCCCCTCACTCCCCAACCAGTCTAATCCCACATTCCCCCTCACTCCCCACCCAGTCTAACCCCACTCCCCCCCTCACTCCGCACCCAGTCTAATCCCACTCTCCCCCTCACTCCCCACCCAGTCTAATCCCACTCTCCTCACTCCCCACGCAGTCTAATCCCACACTCCCCCTCACTCCCCACCCAGTCTAATCCCACTCTCCCCCTCACTCACTCCCCACCCAGTCGAATCCCACTCTCCCCCTCACTCCCCACCGAGTCTAATCCCACTCTCCCCCTCACTCCCCCACCAGGTCTAATCCCACTCTCCCGCTCACTCCCCACCCAGTCTAATCCCACTCTCCCCCTCACTCCCCACCCAGTCTAATCCCAGTCTCCCCCTCACTCCCCACCCAGTCAAATCTCACTCTCCCCCCTCACTCCCCACCCAGTCTAATCCCACTCTCCCCCTCACTCCCCACCCAGTCTAATCTCACTCTCCCCCTCGCTCCCCACCCAGTCTAATCCAACTCGCCCCTCGCTCCCCACCCAGTCTAATCCCACTCTCCCCCCTCACTCCCCACCCAGTCTAATCCCACTCTCCACCTCACTCCCGACCCAGTCTAATCCCACTCTCAGCCTCACTCCCCACCCAGTCTATTCCCACTCTCCACCTCACTCCCCACCCAGTCTAATCCCACTCTCCCCCTCACTCCCCACCCAGTCTAATCCCACTCACTCCCCACCCAGTCTATTCCCACTCTCCCCCCAGTCTAATCCCACTCTCCCCCTCACACCCCACCCAGTGTAAACCCACTATTCCCCTCACTCCCCACCCAGTCTAATCCCACTCTCCCCCTCACTCCCCACCCAGTCTAATCCCACTCTCCCCTCACACCCCACCCAGTGTAAACCCACTATTCACCTCACTCCCCACCCAGTCTAATCCCACTCTCCCCCTCACTCATTCCCCACCCAGTCAAATCCCACACTCCCCCTCACTCACTCCCCACACAGTCTAATCCCACTCTCCCCCTCACTCACTCCCCACCCAGTCTAATCCCACTCTCCCCCTCACTCCCCACCCAGTCTAATCCCACTCTCCACCTCACTCCCGACCCAGTCTAATCCCACTCTCAGCCTCACTCCCCACCCAGTCTATTCCCACTCTCCCCCTCACTCCCACCCAGTCTAATCCCACTCTCCCCCTCACTCCCCACCCAGTCTAATCCCACTCTCCCCCTCACTCCCCACCCAGTCTCATCCCACTCTCCCTCTCACTCCCCACACAGTCTAATCCCACACTCCCCCTCACTGCCCACCCAGTCTAATCCCACTCTCCCTCTCATTCCCCACCCAGTCCAATCCCCCTCTCCCCCTCATTCCCACCCAGTCTAATCCCACTCTCCCCCTCACTCCCCACCCAGTCTAACCCCACTCTCCCCCACTCCCCACCCAGTCTAATCCCACTCTCCCCCTCATTCCACACCCAGTCTAATCCCACTCTCCCCTCACTCCCCACCCAGTCTAATCCCACTCTCCCCCTCACTCCCCACCTCGTCTAATCCCACTCTCCCCCTCACTCCCCACCCAGTCTAATCCCACTCTCCACCTCACTCCCCACCCAGTCTAATCCCCCTCTCCCCCTCACTTCCCACCCAGTCTAATCCCACTCTCCCCCTCACTCCCCAAATTTTAATCCCATTTTCCCCCTCACTCCCCACCCAGTCTAATCTCACTCTCCCCCTCACTCCCCAGTATGTCACTTCCCCCTCACTCCCCAACCAGTCTATTCCCACTCTCCCCTCACTCCCCACGTAGTCTAATCCCACTCTCCCCATCACTCCCCACCCAGTCTAATCCCACTCTCCTCCTCACTCCCCACCCTGTCTAATCCCACTCTCCCCCTCACTCACTCCCCACCCAGTCGAATCCCACTCTCCCCCTCACTCCCCACCCAGTCTAATCCCACATTCCCCCTCACTCCCCACCCAGTCTAATCCCACTCTCCCCCTCACTCATTCCCCACCCAGTCTAATCCCAATCTCCCCCTCACTCACTCCCCACCCAGTCTAATCCCACTCTCCCCCTCACTCACTCCCCACCCACTCTAATCCCCCTCACTCTCCACCCAGTCTACTCCCACTCTCCCCCTCACTCCCCACCCAGTCAAATCCACTCTCCCCCTCACTCCCCACAGTCTAATCCCATTTTCCCCCTCACTCCCCACCCGCTCTAATCTCACTCTCCCCCTCACTCCCCACTCTAATCCCACTTCCCCCTCACTCCACAACCAGTCTAATCCCACTCTCCCCACTCCCCACCCAGTCTAATTCCACTCGCCCCTCGCTCCCCACCCAGTCTAATCCCACTCTCCCCCTCACTCCCCACCCAGTCTAATCCCACTCTCCCCCTCACTCCCCACCCAGTCTAATCCCACTCTCCCCCTCACTCCCCACCCTGTCTAATCCCACTCTCCCCCTCAGTCACTCCCCACCCAGTCTAAACCCACTCTGCCCCTCACTCCCCAACCAGTCTAATCCCACATTCCCCCTCACTCCCCACCCAGTCTAACCCCACTCCCCCCTCACTCCCCACCCAGTCTAATCCCACTCTCCCCCTCACTCCCCACCCAGTCTAATCCCACTCTCCTCACTCCCCACGCAGTCTAATCCCACACTCCCCCTCACTCCCCACCCAGTCTAATCCCACTCTCCCCCTCACTCACTCCCCACCCAGTCGAATCCCACTCTCCCCCTCACTCCCCACCGAGTCTAATCCCACTCTCCCCCTCACTCCCCACCAGGTCTAATCCCACTCTCCCGCTCACTCCCCACCCAGTCTAATCCCACTCTCCCCCTCACTCCCCACCCAGTCTAATCCCAGTCTCCCCCTCACTCCCCACCCAGTCAAATCTCACTCTCCCCCCTCACTCCCCACCCAGTCTAATCCCACTCTCCCCCTCACTCCCCACCCAGTCTAATCTCACTCTCCCCCTCGCTCCCCACCCAGTCTAATCCAACTCGCCCCTCGCTCCCCACCCAGTCTAATCCCACTCTCCCCCTCACTCCCCACCCAGTCTAATCCCACTCTCCACCTCACTCCCGACCCAGTCTAATCCCACTCTCTGCCTCACTCCCCACCCAGTCTATTCCCACTCTCCCCCTCACTCCCCACCCAGTCTAATCCCACTCTCCCCCTCACTGCCCACCCAGTCTAATCCCACTCACTCCCCACCCAGTCTATTCCCACTCCCCCCCAGTCTAATCCCCCTCTCCCCCTCACACCCCACCCAGTGTAAACCCACTATTCCCCTCACTCCCCACCCAGTCTAATCCCACTCTCCCCCTCACTCCCCACCCAGTCTAATCCCACTCTCCCCTCACTCCCCACCCTGTCTAATCCCACTCACCACCTCACTCCCCACCCAGTCTAATCCCACTCTCCCCCTCACTCCCCACCCAGTCTAATCCCACTCTCCCCTCACTCCCCACCCAGTCTAACCCCACTCTCCCCCTCACTCCCCACCCAGTCTAACCCCACTCTCCCCCTCACTCCCCACCCAGTCGAATCCAACTCTCCCCCTCACTCACCACCCAGTCTAATCCCACTCTCCCCCTCACTCCCCACCCAGTCTAATCCCACTCTCCCCCTCACTCTCCACCCTGTCTAATCCCACTCTCCCCCTCACTCACTCCCCACCCAGTCTAAACCCACTCTGCCCCTCACTCCCCACCCAGTCTAATCCCACATTCCCCCTCACTCCCCACCCAGTCTAATCCCACTCTCCCCCTCACTCATTCCCCACCCAGTCAAATCCCACACTCCCCCTCACTCACTCCCCACACAGTCTAATCCCACTCTCCCCCTCATTCACTCCCCACCCAGTCTAATCCCACTCTCCCCCTCACTCCCCACCCAGTCTATTCCCACTCTCCCCCTCACTCCCACCCAGTCTAATCCCACTCTCCCCCTCACTCCCCACCCAGTCTAATCCCACTCTCCCCCTCACTCCCCACCCAGTCTCATCCCACTCTCCCTCTCACTCCCCACACAGTCTAATCCCACACTCCCCCTCACTCCCCACCCAGTCTAATCCCACTCTCCCTCTCATTCCCCACCCAGTCCAATCCCCCTCTCCCCCTCATTCCCACCCAGTCTAATCCCACTCTCCCCCTCACTCCCCACCCAGTCTAACCCCACTCTCCCCCACTCCCCACCCAGTCTAATCCCACTCTCCCCCTCATTCCACACCCAGTCTAATCCCACTCTCCCCTCACTCCCCACCCAGTCTAATCCCACTCTCCCCCTCACTCCCCACCTCGTCTAATCCCACTCTCCCCCTCACTCCCCACCCAGTCTAATCCCACTCTCCACCTCACTCCCCACCCAGTCTAATCCCCCTCTCCCCCTCACTTCCCACCCAGTCTAATCCCACTCTCCCCCTCACTCCCCAAATTTTAATCCCATTTTCCCCCTCACTCCCCACCCAGTCTAATCTCACTCTCCCCCTCACTCCCCAGTATGTCACTTCCCCCTCACTCCCCAACCAGTCTATTCCCACTCTCCCCTCACTCCCCACGTAGTCTAATCCCACTCTCCCCATCACTCCCCACCCAGTCTAATCCCACTCTCCTCCTCACTCCCCACCCTGTCTAATCCCACTCTCCCCCTCACTCACTCCCCACCCAGTCGAATCCCACTCTCCCCCTCACTCCCCACCCAGTCTAATCCCACATTCCCCCTCACTCCCCACCCAGTCTAATCCCACTCTCCCCCTCACTCATTCCCCACCCAGTCTAATCCCAATCTCCCCCTCACTCACTCCCCACCCAGTCTAATCCCACTCTCCCCCTCACTCACTCCCCACCCACTCTAATCCCCCTCACTCTCCACCAAGTCAACTCCCACTCTCCCCCTCACTCCCCACCCAGTCAAATCCACTCTCCCCCTCACTCCCCACAGTCTAATCCCATTTTCCCCCTCACTCCCCACCCGCTCTAATCTCACTCTCCCCCTCACTCCCCACTCTAATCCCACTTCCCCCTCACTCCACAACCAGTCTAATCCCACTCTCCCCACTCCCCACCTAGTCTAATTCCACTCGCCCCTCGCTCCCCACCCAGTCTAATCCCACTCTCCCCCTCACTCCCCACCCAGTCTAATCCCACTCTCCCCCTCACTCCCCACCCAGTCTAATCCCACTCTCCCCCTCACTCCCCACCCTGTCTAATCCCACTCTCCCCCTCAGTCACTCCCCACCCAGTCTAAACCCACTCTGCCCCTCACTCCCCAACCAGTCTAATCCCACATTCCCCCTCACTCCCCACCCAGTCTAATCCCACTCTCCCCCTCACTCATTCCCCACCCAGTCTAATCCCACTCTCCCCCTCACTCCCCACCCAGTCTAATCCCACTCTCCACCTCACTCCCGACCCAGTCTAATCCCACTCTCAGCCTCACTCCCCACCCAGTCTATTCCCACTCTCCCCCTCACTCCCACCCAGTCTAATCCCACTCTCCCCCTCACTCCCCATCCAGTCTAATCCCACTCTCCCCCTCACTCACTCCCCACCCAGTCTAATCCCACTCTCCCCCTCACTCCCCACCCAGTCTAATACCACTCTCCCCCTCAATCCTCACCCAGTCTAATCCCACTCTCCCCCTCACTCCTCACCCTGTCTAATCCCACTCTCCCCCTCACTCACTCCCCACCCAGTCTAATCCCACTCTCCCCCTCATTCACTCCCCACCCAGTCTAATCCCACTCTCCCCCTCACTCACTCCCCACCCAGTCTAATCCCACTCTCCCCCTCACCCCACACCCTGTCTAATCCCACTCTCCCCCTCACCCACTCCCCACCCAGTCTAATCCCACTCTCCCCCTCACTCCCCACCCAGTCTAATCCTACTCTCCCCCTCACTCCCCACCCAGTCAAATCCCACTCTCCCCCTCACTCCCCACCCAGTCTATTCCCGCACTCCCCCTCACTCCCCACCCAGTCTAATCCCACTCTCCCTCTCACTCCCCACCCAGTCTAATCCCACTCTCCCCCTCACTCCCCACCCAGTCTAATCCCACTCTCCCCCTCACTCCCCACCCAGTCGAATCCCACTCTCCCCACCCAGTCTAATCCCACTCTCCCACTCACTCCCCACCTAGTCTAACCCCACTCTCCCCTCACTCCCCACCCAGTCTAATCCCACTCTCCCCCTCACACCCCACCCAGTCTAATCCCACTCTCCCCTCATTCCGCACCCAGTCTAATCCCCCTCTCCCCCTCATTCCCACCCAGTCTAATCCCACTCTCCCCCTCACTCCCCACCCAGTCTATTCCCACTCTCCCCCTCACTCCCCACCCAGTCTATTCCCACTCTCCCCCTCAATCCCCACCCAGTCTAATCCCACTCTCCCCCTCACTCCCCACCCAGTCTAATCCCACTCTCAGCCTCACTCCCCACCCAGTCTATTCCCACTCTCCCCCTCACTCCCCACCCAGTCTAATCCCACTCTCCCCCTCACTCCCCACCCAGTCTAATCCCACTCACTCCCCACCCAGTCTATTCCCACTCTCCCCCCAGTCTAATCCCACTCTCCCCCTCACACCCCACCCAGTGTAAACCCACTATTCACCTCACTCCCCACCCAGTCTAATCCCACTCTCCCCCTCACTCCCCACCCAGTCTAATCCCACTCTCCCCTCACTCCCCACCCAGTCTAATCCCACTCTCCCCCTCACTCATTCCCCACCCAGTCTAATCCCACTCTCCCCTCACTCACTCCCCACCCAGTCTAATCCCACTCTCCCCCTCACTCCCCACCCAGTCTAATCCCACTCTCCACCTCACTCCCGACCCAGTCTAATCCCACTCTCAGCCTCACTCCCCACCCAGTCTATTCCCACTCTCCCCCTCACTCCCACCCAGTCTAATCCCACTCTCCCCCTCACTCCCCATCCAGTCTAATCCCACTCTCCCCCTCACTCACTCACCACCCAGTCTAATCCCACTCTCCCCCTCACTCCCCACCCAGTCTAATCCCACTCTCCCCCTCACTCCCCACCCAGTCTAATACCACTCTCCCCCTCACCCCCCACCCAGTCTAATCCCACTCTCCCCCTCACTCCTCACCCTGTCTAATCCCACTCTCCCCCTCACTCACTCCCCACCCAGTCTAATCCCCCTCTCCCCCTCACTTCCCACCCAGTCTAATCCCACTCTCCCCCTCACTCCCCAAATTTTAATCCCATTTTCCCCCTCACTCCCCACCCAGTCTAATCTCACTCTCCCCCTCACTCCCCAGTATGTCACTTCCCCCTCACTCCCCAACCAGTCTATTCCCACTCTCCCCTCACTCCCCACGTAGTCTAATCCCACTCTCCCCATCACTCCCCACCCAGTCTAATCCCACTCTCCTCCTCACTCCCCACCCTGTCTAATCCCACTCTCCCCCTCACTCACTCCCCACCCAGTCGAATCCCACTCTCCCCCTCACTCCCCACCCAGTCTAATCCCACATTCCCCCTCACTCCCCACCCAGTCTAATCCCACTCTCCCCCTCACTCATTCCCCACCCAGTCTAATCCCAATCTCCCCCTCACTCACTCCCCACCCAGTCTAATCCCACTCTCCCCCTCACTCACTCCCCACCCACTCTAATCCCCCTCACTCTCCACCCAGTCTACTCCCACTCTCCCCCTCACTCCCCACCCAGTCAAATCCACTCTCCCCCTCACTCCCCAGTCTAATCCCATTTTCCCCCTCACTCCCCACCCGCTCTAATCTCACTCTCCCCCTCACTCCCCACTCTAATCCCACTTCCCCCTCACTCCACAACCAGTCTAATCCCACTCTCCCCACTCCCCACCCAGTCTAATTCCACTCGCCCCTCGCTCCCCACCCAGTCTAATCCCACTCTCCCCCTCACTCCCCACCCAGTCTAATCCCACTCTCCCCCTCACTCCCCACCCAGTCTAATCCCACTCTCCCCCTCACTCCCCACCCTGTCTAATCCCACTCTCCCCCTCAGTCACTCCCCACCCAGTCTAAACCCACTCTGCCCCTCACTCCCCAACCAGTCTAATCCCACATTCCCCCTCACTCCCCACCCAGTCTAACCCCACTCCCCCCTCACTCCGCACCCAGTCTAATCCCACTCTCCCCCTCACTCCCCACCCAGTCTAATCCCACTCTCCTCACTCCCCACGCAGTCTAATCCCACACTCCCCCTCACTCCCCACCCAGTCTAATCCCACTCTCCCCCTCACTCACTCCCCACCCAGTCGAATCCCACTCTCCCCCTCACTCCCCACCGAGTCTAATCCCACTCTCCCCCTCACTCCCCACCAGGTCTAATCCCACTCTCCCGCTCACTCCCCACCCAGTCTAATCCCACTCTCCCCCTCACTCCCCACCCAGTCTAATCCCAGTCTCCCCCTCACTCCCCACCCAGTCAAATCTCACTCTCCCCCCTCACTCCCCACCCAGTCTAATCCCACTCTCCCCCTCACTCCCCACCCAGTCTAATCTCACTCTCCCCCTCGCTCCCCACCCAGTCTAATCCAACTCGCCCCTCGCTCCCCACCCAGTCTAATCCCACTCTCCCCCTCACTCCCCACCCAGTCTAATCCCACTCTCCACCTCACTCCCGACCCAGTCTAATCCCACTCTCAGCCTCACTCCCCACCCAGTCTATTCCCACTCTCCACCTCACTCCCCACCCAGTCTAATCCCACTCTCCCCCTCACTCCCCACCCAGTCTAATCCCACTCACTCCCCACCCAGTCTATTCCCACTCTCCCCCCAGTCTAATCCCACTCTCCCCCTCACACCCCACCCAGTGTAAACCCACTATTCCCCTCACTCCCCACCCAGTCTAATCCCACTCTCCCCCTCACTCCCCACCCAGTCTAATCCCACTCTCCCCTCACACCCCACCCAGTGTAAACCCACTATTCACCTCACTCCCCACCCAGTCTAATCCCACTCTCCCCCTCACTCCCCACCCAGTCTAATCCCACTCTCCCCTCACTCCCCACCCAGTCTAATCCCACTCTCCCCCTCACTCATTCCCCACCCAGTCTAATCCCACTCTCCCCTCACTCACTCCCCACCCAGTCTAATCCCACTCTCCCCCTCACTCCCCACCCAGTCTAATCCCACTCTCCACCTCACTCCCGACCCAGTCTAATCCCACTCTCAGCCTCACTCCCCACCCAGTCTATTCCCACTCTCCCCCTCACTCCCACCCAGTCTAATCCCACTCTCCCCCTCACTCCCCATCCAGTCTAATCCCACTCTCCCCCTCACTCACTCACCACCCAGTCTAATCCCACTCTCCCCCTCACTCCCCACCCAGTCTAATCCCACTCTCCCCCTCACTCCCCACCCAGTCTAATACCACTCTCCCCCTCACCCCCCACCCAGTCTAATCCCACTCTCCCCCTCACTCCTCACCCTGTCTAATCCCACTCTCCCCCTCACTCACTCCCCACCCAGTCTAATCCCCCTCTCCCCCTCACTTCCCACCCAGTCTAATCCCACTCTCCCCCTCACTCCCCAAATTTTAATCCCATTTTCCCCCTCACTCCCCACCCAGTCTAATCTCACTCTCCCCCTCACTCCCCAGTATGTCACTTCCCCCTCACTCCCCAACCAGTCTATTCCCACTCTCCCCTCACTCCCCACGTAGTCTAATCCCACTCTCCCCATCACTCCCCACCCAGTCTAATCCCACTCTCCTCCTCACTCCCCACCCTGTCTAATCCCACTCTCCCCCTCACTCACTCCCCACCCAGTCGAATCCCACTCTCCCCCTCACTCCCCACCCAGTCTAATCCCACATTCCCCCTCACTCCCCACCCAGTCTAATCCCACTCTCCCCCTCACTCATTCCCCACCCAGTCTAATCCCAATCTCCCCCTCACTCACTCCCCACCCAGTCTAATCCCACTCTCCCCCTCACTCACTCCCCACCCACTCTAATCCCCCTCACTCTCCACCCAGTCTACTCCCACTCTCCCCCTCACTCCCCACCCAGTCAAATCCACTCTCCCCCTCACTCCCCAGTCTAATCCCATTTTCCCCCTCACTCCCCACCCGCTCTAATCTCACTCTCCCCCTCACTCCCCACTCTAATCCCACTTCCCCCTCACTCCACAACCAGTCTAATCCCACTCTCCCCACTCCCCACCCAGTCTAATTCCACTCGCCCCTCGCTCCCCACCCAGTCTAATCCCACTCTCCCCCTCACTCCCCACCCAGTCTAATCCCACTCTCCCCCTCACTCCCCACCCAGTCTAATCCCACTCTCCCCCTCACTCCCCACCCTGTCTAATCCCACTCTCCCCCTCAGTCACTCCCCACCCAGTCTAAACCCACTCTGCCCCTCACTCCCCAACCAGTCTAATCCCACATTCCCCCTCACTCCCCACCCAGTCTAACCCCACTCCCCCCTCACTCCGCACCCAGTCTAATCCCACTCTCCCCCTCACTCCCCACCCAGTCTAATCCCACTCTCCTCACTCCCCACGCAGTCTAATCCCACACTCCCCCTCACTCCCCACCCAGTCTAATCCCACTCTCCCCCTCACTCACTCCCCACCCAGTCGAATCCCACTCTCCCCCTCACTCCCCACCGAGTCTAATCCCACTCTCCCCCTCACTCCCCACCAGGTCTAATCCCACTCTCCCGCTCACTCCCCACCCAGTCTAATCCCACTCTCCCCCTCACTCCCCACCCAGTCTAATCCCAGTCTCCCCCTCACTCCCCACCCAGTCAAATCTCACTCTCCCCCCTCACTCCCCACCCAGTCTAATCCCACTCTCCCCCTCACTCCCCACCCAGTCTAATCTCACTCTCCCCCTCGCTCCCCACCCAGTCTAATCCAACTCGCCCCTCGCTCCCCACCCAGTCTAATCCCACTCTCCCCCTCACTCCCCACCCAGTCTAATCCCACTCTCCACCTCACTCCCGACCCACCAGTCTAATCCCACTCTCAGCCTCACTCCCCACCCAGTCTATTCCCACTCTCCACCTCACTCCCCACCCAGTCTAATCCCACTCTCCCCCTCACTCCCCACCCAGTCTAATCCCACTCACTCCCCACCCAGTCTATTCCCACTCTCCCCCAGTCTAATCCCACTCTCCCCCTCACACCCCACCCAGTGTAAACCCACTATTCCCCTCACTCCCCACCCAGTCTAATCCCACTCTCCCCCTCACTCCCCACCCAGTCTAATCCCACTCTCCCCTCACTCCCCACCCTGTCTAATCCCACTCACCACCTCACTCCCCACCCAGTCTAATCCCACTCTCCCCCTCACTCCCCACCCAGTCTAATCCACTCTCCCCTCACTCCCCACCCAGTCTAACCCCACTCTCCCCCTCACTCCCCACCCAGTCTAACCCCACTCTCCCCCTCACTCCCCACCCAGTCGAATCCCACTCTCCCCTCACTCCCCACCCAGTCTAATCCCACTCTCCCCCTCACTCTCCACCCTGTCTAATCCCACTCTCCCCCTCACTCACTCCCCACCCAGTCTAAACCCACTCTGCCCCTCACTCCCCACCCAGTCTAATCCCACATTCCCCCTCACTCCCCACCCAGTCTAATCCCACTCTCCCCCTCACTCATTCCCCACCCAGTCAAATCCCACACTCCCCCTCACTCACTCCCCACACAGTCTAATCCCACTCTCCCCCTCATTCACTCCCCACCCAGTCTAATCCCACTCTCCCCCTCACTCCCCACCCAGTCTAATCCCACTCTCCACCTCACTCCCGACCCAGTCTAATCCCACTCTCAGCCTCACTCCCCACCCAGTCTATTCCCACTCTCCCCCTCACTCCCACCCAGTCTAATCCCACTCTCCCCCTCACTCCCCACCCAGTCTAATCCCACTCTCCCCCTCACTCCCCACCCAGTCTCATCCCACTCTCCCTCTCACTCCCCACACAGTCTAATCCCACACTCCCCCTCACTCCCCACCCAGTCTAATCCCACTCTCCCTCTCATTCCCCACCCAGTCCAATCCCCCTCTCCCCCTCATTCCCACCCAGTCTAATCCCACTCTCCCCCTCACTCCCCACCCAGTCTAACCCCACTCTCCCCCACTCCCCACCCAGTCTAATCCCACTCTCCCCCTCATTCCACACCCAGTCTAATCCCACTCTCCCCTCACTCCCCACCCAGTCTAATCCCACTCTCCCCCTCACTCCCCACCTCGTCTAATCCCACTCTCCCCCTCACTCCCCACCCAGTCTAATCCCACTCTCCACCTCACTCCCCACCCAGTCTAATCCTCACTTCCCACCCAGTCTAATCCACTCTCCCCTCACTCCCCAAATTTTAATCCCATTTTTCCCCCTCACTTCCCCCACCCCAGTCTAATCTCACTCTCCCCCTCACTCCCAGTATGTCACTTCCCCTCACTCCCCAACCAGTCTATTCCCACTCTCCCCTCACTCCCCACGTAGTCTAATCCCACTCTCCCCATCACTCCCCACCCAGTCTAATCCACTCTCCTCCTCACTCCCCACCCTGTCTAATCCCACTCCTCCCCCTCACTCACCTTCCCCACCCAGTCGAATCCCACTCTCCCCCTCACTCCCCACCCAGTCTAATCCCACATTCCCCCTCACTCCCCCACCCAGTCTAATCCCACTCTCCCCCTCACTCATTCCCCACCCAGTCTAATCCCAATCTCCCCCTCACTCACTCCCCCACCCAGTCTAATCCCACTCTCCCCCCTCACTCACTCCCCACCCACTCTAATCCCCCTCACTCTCCACCCAGTCTACTCCCACTCTCCCCCTCACTCCCCACCCAGTCAAATCCACTCTCCCCCTCACTCCCCACAGTCTAATCCCATTTCCCCCCTCACTCCCCACCCGCTCTAATCTCACTCTCCCCCTCACTCCCCACTCTAATCCCACTTCCCCCTCACTCCACAACCAGTCTAATCCCACTCTCCCCACTCCCCCACCCAGTCTAATTCCACTCGCCCCTCGCTCCCCCCACCCCAGTCTAATCCCACTCTCCCCCTCACTCCCCACCCAGTCTAATCCCACTCTCCCCCTCACTCCCCACCCAGTCTAATCCCACTCTCCCCCTCACTCCCCACCCTGTCTAATCCCACTCTCCCCCTCAGTCACTCCCCACCCAGTCTAAACCCACTCTGCCCCCCTCACTCCCCAACCAGTCTAATCCCACATTCCCCCTCACTCCCCACCCAGTCTAATCCCACTCTCCCCCTCACTCATTCCCCACCCAGTCTAATCCCACTCTCCCCCTCACTCCCCACCCAGTCTAATCCCACTCTCCACCTCACTCCCGACCCAGTCTAATCCCACTCTCAGCCTCACTCCCCACCCAGTCTATTCCCACTCTCCCCCTCACTCCCACCCAGTCTAATCCCACTCTCCCCCTCACTCCCCATCCAGTCTAATCCCACTCTCCCCCTCACTCACTCCCCACCCAGTCTAATCCCACTCTCCCCCTCACTCCCCACCCAGTCTAATACCACTCTCCCCCTCACTCCTCACCCAGTCTAATCCCACTCTCCCCCTCACTCCTCACCCTGTCTAATCCCACTCTCCCCCTCACTCACTCCCCACCCAGTCTAATCCCACTCTCCCCCTCATTCACTCCCCACCCAGTCTAATCCCACTCTCCCCCTCACTCACTCCCCACCCAGTCTAATCCCACTCTCCCCCTCACCCCACACCCTGTCTAATCCCACTCTCCCCCTCACCCACTCCCCACCCAGTCTAATCCCACTCTCCCCCTCACTCCCCACCCAGTCTAATCCTACTCTCCCCCTCACTCCCCACCCAGTCAAATCCCACTCTCCCCCTCACTCCCCACCCAGTCTATTCCCGCACTCCCCCTCACTCCCCACCCAGTCTAATCCCACTCTCCCTCTCACTCCCCACCCAGTCTAATCCCACTCTCCCCCTCACTCCCCACCCAGTCTAATCCCACTCTCCCCCTCACTCCCCACCCAGTCGAATCCCACTCTCCCCACCCAGTCTAATCCCACTCTCCCACTCACTCCCCACCTAGTCTAACCCCACTCTCCCCTCACTCCCCACCCAGTCTAATCCCACTCTCCCCCTCACACCCCACCCAGTCTAATCCCACTCTCCCCTCATTCCGCACCCAGTCTAATCCCCCTCTCCCCCTCATTCCCACCCAGTCTAATCCCACTCTCCCCCTCACTCCCCACCCAGTCTATTCCCACTCTCCCCCTCACTCCCCACCCAGTCTATTCCCACTCTCCCCCTCAATCCCCACCCAGTCTAATCCCACTCTCCCCCTCACTCCCCACCCAGTCTAATCCCACTCTCAGCCTCACTCCCCACCCAGTCTATTCCCACTCTCCCCCTCACTCCCCACCCAGTCTAATCCCACTCTCCCCCTCACTCCCCACCCAGTCTAATCCCACTCACTCCCCACCCAGTCTATTCCCACTCTCCCCCCAGTCTAATCCCACTCTCCCCCTCACACCCCACCCAGTGTAAACCCACTATTCCCCTCACTCCCCACCCAGTCTAATCCCACTCTCCCCCTCACTCCCCACCCAGTCTAATCCCACTCTCCCCTCACTCCCCACCCAGTCTAATCCCACTCTCCCCCTCACTCATTCCCCACCCAGTCTAATCCCACTCTCCCCCTCACTCACTCCCCACCCAGTCTAATCCCACTCTCCCCCTCACTCCCCACCCAGTCTAATCCCACTCTCCACCTCACTCCCGACCCAGTCTAATCCCACTCTCAGCCTCACTCCCCACCCAGTCTATTCCCACTCTCCCCCTCACTCCCACCCAGTCTAATCCCACTCTCCCCCTCACTCCCCATCCAGTCTAATCCCACTCTCCCCCTCACTCACTCACCACCCAGTCTAATCCCACTCTCCCCCTCACTCCCCACCCAGTCTAATCCCACTCTCCCCCTCACTCCCCACCCAGTCTAATACCACTCTCCCCCTCACCCCCCACCCAGTCTAATCCCACTCTCCCCCTCACTCCTCACCCTGTCTAATCCCACTCTCCCCCTCACTCACTCCCCACCCAGTCTAATCCCACTCTCCCCCTCACTCACTCCCCACCCAGTCTAATCCCACTCTCCCCCTCACTCACTCCCCACCCAGTCTAATCCCACTCTCCCCCTCACCCCACACCCTGTCTAATCCCACTCTCCCCCTCACCCACTCCCCACCCAGTCTAATCCCACTCTCCCCCTCACTCCCCACCCAGTCTAATCCTACTCTCCCCCTCACTCCCCACCCAGTCAAATCCCATTCTCCCCCTCACTCCCCACCCAGTCTATTCCCGCACTCCCCCTCACTCCCCACCCAGTCTAATCCCACTCTCCCTCTCACTCCCCACCCAGTCTAATCCCACTCTCCTACTTAGTCTAATCCCACTCTCCCCCCACACTCCCCACCCAGTCTAATCCCACTCTCCCCCTCACTCACACCCCACCCAGTCTAATCCCACTCTCCCCCTCACTCCCCACCCAGTCTAATCCCACTCTCCACCTCACTCCCGACCCAGTCTAATCCCACTCTCAGCCTCACTCCCCACCCAGTCTATTCCCACTCTCCCCTCACTCCCACCCAGTCTAATCCCACTCTCCCCCTCACTCCCCACCCAGTCTAATCCCACTCTCCCCCTCACTCCCCATCCAGTCTAATCCCACTCTCCCCCTCACTCACTCCCCACCCAGTCTAATCCCACTCTCCCCCTCACTCCGCACCGTCTAATCCCACTCTCCCCCTCACTCCCCACCCAGTCTAATCCCACTCTCCCCCTCACTCCCCACCCAGTCTAATACCACTCTCCCCCTCACTCCCCACCCAGTCTCATCCCACTCTCCCCCTCACTCCTCACCCTGTCTAATCCCACTCTCCCCCTCACTCACTCCCCACCCAGTCTAATCCCACTCTCCCCCTCACTCAATTTACAATTTTACAATTTAAATCGCTTTATTGGCATGATAAGTTACATCTTATGTTGCCAAAGCATCAAAATACATTTATGGTTTAGCACATAAACGCAGTTCTATTCATACAGTGTATAAACAGGTATATCCCTGAGTGTATAAATATACATTCGCATTGTTTATATATATTTTTTTCTTAGTTTACTGGTTGTCCCTCTGTTCATGGCAAGCTGTAACATAGTGCGCCGCCAGTGTTATACAGCTTCTCTCCTCTCCCAGTAGGAATGGGAGTTTTTGGTTGTCATTCAGATTTCTGAAATCAGGGCATATTTGTGAGAATTTTTGGTAGAAATTCTCCCTGATGCCCTGATATTTTCCACAAGCTGTGAGGAAGTGCATCTCTGTCTCCACCACTCCCTGACTGCAGTGAGAGCATATCCTGTCCTCTCTTGGCAGCCTGGTCTGCCTGTGTCTGCCTTTTTCGATCGCTAGGCTATGTTCGCTAAGTCTGTACCTTGTCAAGGTTCTTCTCAGTTTGTTATCCTTTACCATGGTCAGGTAATCAGCTATGTTGTATTGTCTGTTTAGGCCAAGTAGCAATTGAGTTTGCTCCCACCCAGTCTAATCCCACTCTCCCCCTCACTCACTCCCCACCCAGTCTAATCCCACTCTCCCCCTCACCCCACACCCTGTCTAATCCCACTCTCCCCCTCACCCACTCCCCACCCAGTCTAATCCCACTCTCCCCCTCACTCCCCACCCAGTCTAATCCTACTCTCCCCCTCACTCCCCACCCAGTCAAATCCACTCTCCCCCTCACTCCCCACCCAGTCTATTCCCGCACTCCCCCTCACTCCCCACCCAGTCTAATCCCACTCTCCCTCTCACTCCCCACCCAGTCTAATCCCACTCTCCTACTTAGTCTAATCCCACTCTCCCCCACACTCCCCACCCAGTCTAATCCCACTCTTCCCCTCACTCCCCACCCAGTCGAATCCCACTCTCCCCACCCAGTCTAATCCCACTCTCCCACTCACTCCCCACCTAGTCTAACCCCACTCTCCCCTCACTCCCCACCCAGTCTAATCCCACTCTCCCCCTCACACCCCACCCAGTCTAATCCCACTCTCCCCTCATTCCGCACCCAGTCTAATCCCCCTCTCCCCCTCATTCCCACCCAGTCTAATCCACTCTCCCCCTCACTCCCCACCCAGTCTATTCCCACTCTCCCCCTCACTCCACACCCAGTCTATTCCCACTCTCCCCCTCACTCCCCACCCAGTCTAATCCCACTCTCCCCCTCACTCCCCACCCAGTCTAATCCCACTCTCAGCCTCACTCCCCACCCAGTCTATTCCCACTCTCCCCCTCACTCCCCACCCAGTCTAATCCCACTCTCCCCCTCACTCCCCACCCAGTCTAATCCCACTCACTCCCCACCCAGTCTATTCCCACTCTCCCCCCAGTCTAATCCCTCTCTCCCCCTCACACCCCACCCAGTGTAAACCCACTATTCCCCTCACTCCCCACCCAGTCTAATCCCACTCTCCCCACCCAGTCTAATCCCACTCTCCCCTCACTCCCCACCCAGTCTAATCCCACTCTCCCCCTCACTCATTCCCCACCCAGTCTAATCCCACTCTCCCCCTCACTTTCTCCCCACCCAGTCTAATCCCACTCTCCACCTCACTCCCGACCCAGTCTAATCCCACTCTCAGCCTCACTCCCCACCCAGTCTATTCCCACTCTCCCCCTCACTCCCACCCAGTCTAATCCACTCTCCCCCTCACTCCCCATCCAGTCTAATCCCACTCTCCCCCTCACTCACTCCCCACCCAGTCTAATCCCACTCTCCCCCTCACTCCCCACCCAGTCTAATCCCACTCTCCCCCCACTCCCCACCCAGTCTAATCCCACTCTCCTCCTCATTCCACACCCAGTCTAATCCCACTCTCCCCTCACTCCCCACCCAGTCAAATCCCACTCTCCCCTCACTCCCACCCAGTCTAATCTCACTCTCCCCCCTCACTCCCCACACAGTCTAATCCCACTCTCACCGTCACACCCCACCCAGTCTAATCCCACTCTCCCCTCACTCCCCACCCAGTCTAACCCCACTCTCCCCCTCACTCCCCACCCAGTCTAATCCCACTCTCCCCCTCACTCCCCACCCAGTCTAACCCCACTCTCCCCCTCACTCCCCACCCAGTCTAATCCCACTCTCCCCCTCACTCCCCACCCAGTCTAATCCCACTCTCCCCCTCACTCCCCACCCAGTCTAATCTCACTCTCCCCCCTCACTCCCCACACAGTCTAATCCCACTCTCACCGTCACTCCCCACCCAGTCTATTCCCACTCTCGCCCTCGCTCCCCACCCAGTCTATTCCCACTCTTCCCCTCGCTCCTCACCCAGTCTATTCCCACTCTTCCCCTCGCTCCCCACCCAGTCTATTCCCACTCTCCCCCTCATTCCCCACCCAGTCTAATCCCACTCTCCCTCTCACTCCCCACCCAGTCTAATCCCACTCTCCCCCTCACTCCCCACCCAGTCTAATCCCACTCTCCCCCTCACTCCCCACCCAGTCGAATCCCACTCTCCCCACCCAGTCTAATCCCACTCTCCCACTCACTCCCCACCTAGTCTAACCCCACTCTCCCCTCACTCCCCACCCAGTCTAATCCCACTCTCCCCCTCACACCCCACCCAGTCTAATCCCACTCTCCCCTCATTCCGCACCCAGTCTAATCCCCTCTCCCCCTCATTCCCACCCAGTCTAATCCCACTCTCCCCCTCACTCCCCACCCAGTCTATTCCACTCTCCCCTCACTCCCCACCAGTCTATTCCCACTCTCCCCCTCAATCCCCACCAGTCTAATCCCACTCTCCCCCTCACTCCCCACCCAGTCTAATCCCACTCTCAGCCTCACTCCCCACCCAGTCTATTCCCACTCTCCCCCTCACTCCCCACCCAGTCTAATCCCACTCTCCCCTCACTCCCCACCCAGTCTAATCCCACTCACTTCTCTCTCT
>NC_140990.1:95379714-95620495 GCF_052327205.1 Somniosus microcephalus | reverse complement strand
AGGGAGGGGGAAAAGGGAGGGAGGGAGGGGGGAAAAGGGAGGGAGGGAGGGAGGGGGAAAAGGGAGGGAGGGAGGGAGGGAGGGGGAAAAGGGAGGGAGGGAGGGAGGGGGAAGAGGGAGGGAGGGAGGGGGAAAAGGGAGGGAGGGAGGGAGGGGGAAAAGGGAGGGAGGGAGGGAGGGGGAAAAGGGAGGGAGGGAGGGGGAAAAGGGAGGGAGGGAGGGGGAAAAGGGAGGGAGGGAGGGAGGGGGAAAAGGGAGGGAGGGAGGGGGAAAAGGGAGGGAGGGAGGGAGGGGGAAAAGGGAGGGAGGGAGGGGGAAAAGGGAGGGAGGGAGGGGGAAAAGGGAGGGAGGGAGGGGGAAAGGGAGGGAGGGAGGGGGAAAGGGAGGGAGGGAGGGGGAAAGGGAGGGAGGGAGGGGGAAAGGGAGGGGGGAAAGGGAGGGTGGGAGGGGGGAAAGGGAGGGTGGGAGGGGGGAAAGGGAAGGTGGGAGGTGGGAAAGGGAGGGTGGAAGGGAGAAGTTGGAGGAGAGGGAGGGTGGAGGAGAGGAGGGAGGGTGGAGGAGGGGGGAGGGGGAGAGAGAGGGAGAGGGGGAGGGGAGAGAGAGGGAGAGGGGGGAGGGAGAGAGAGGGAGAGGGGGGAGGGGGAGAGAGGGAGGGGGGAGGGGGAGAGAGAGGGAGGGGGGAGGGGGGAGAGAGAGGGAGGGGGGAGGGGGAGAGAGAGGGAGAGGGGGGGAGGGGGAGAGAGAGGGAGAGGGGGGGGAGGGGGAGAGAGAGGGAGAGGGGGGGAGGGGGAGAGAGAGGGAGAGGGAGGGGGGAGGGAGAGGGAGGGGGGAGAGAGAGGGAGAGGGAGGGGGGAGAGAGAGGGAGAGGGAGGGGGAGAGAGAGGGAGAGGGAGGGGGAGAGAGAGGGAGAGGGAGAGGGAGGAAGAGGGAGAGGGAGGAAGAGGGGGAGGGAGAGGGAGGAAGAGGGAGGGGTAGGGAGGGGAGAGAGAGGGAGAGGGAGGAAGAGAGAGAGGGAGAGGGAGGAAGAGAGGGAGAGGGAGGAAGAGAGGGAGGGAGAGGCTGGAGGGAGAGGGAGGGGTAGGGAGGGAGAGATAGAGGGAGGACGAGAGAGGGAGGAAGAGAGAGAGAGGAAGAGGGAGAGGGTGGGAGGAAGAGAAAGAGTGGGAGGGTGAGATAGGGTAGAGGCTGAGATAGGAGAGAGGCAGAGAGATTGGAGAGAGAGAGGGAGAGGAGACAGGCAGTGGAGGTGAAATGGGGATTAATTGAACGTTGATAAGTAACTCACATGATTGGGTTGGGAAAAAAAAGTCCAGCCCTCTGATAGAGAAAAAAACTCAATCTCAATAAAAAGCACGGATAGTTTGACGCCGGAATAATTCAAGGCACCAGAGATGGGGAGGGGGAGATAAGTGCCTACCAATAGATATTCATACATAATCTTGAAACCAAATGAATCATCCCAGGTCAAAGAATGAATGAAAACAGGGGGTGCTGGGGGAACACACAAGTGTGCTGTTGGGGCTCTGGTAAGGTGTGCTTAAGTTGCAGGAGTGAGGGGAGGGAGGTGGAGGGGAGGGTGTCAGGGTGTATGTGTGTGTGACTAGTGACAAACCCGCTCTTTCTAATATGTCTTAATTTACTTGGCAATGAAGGGGCTTAAAAAAAACGCAAGTGTGACGCGCTTGTTAATCTCTCTGGGTTGGCGCTCTGACTGTGAGTACTATTTCCTCCGCTCTCTCTCCTCTTTTTTTGGGAAAAGAAAAAAAATCCACCTCGCTCCCAACTTTCGGAGGTTTTGATATGATTTATATTTTCTCTCTCTCTCGTTCCTCCTTGCAAAGTTGCAAGGTGGAGATTGCACCCAGTCCCATCTCTATGTGTCCCCGATGTGTCTGTACACACACATACTGTATATATAAATCTCTGTTTTGTTTAATGTCAAGTTGAAAATATTTCTGAGCCGCAACGCCAATCGTAAAAAACTTTTGTTTAAAAAAAAACAAGGGGGTGGGATTGATTTGGGTGGGATTTTTGTACACTCACCTCCCCCCCCCCACACACACACCCACACACACAGAGAACTTGAGGCTAAAAGGACACATTTTCCTCAAGCAAGCAACAGCCTTCGATACTGCGTTTTTCTCTCTCTCGTGTTCGTTCATCCCGCTGTTTTATTTTCTTTAGGAGAGAGAGGGCAGAAAAAACCCCAATAAACACTCTGGGGTTACCGGGATGCAGCAGACGGGAGAGATTGGGGCAAATAAGGCGAGCAGGGATTCTTATTCCTGCAGGGAAGATTATGCCCTTTACTGGCGCGTTTTATTATTTTTTTGGCGGGGGGCGGGTGGGGGCGCTGTATTGAGCTGTGTGTGTGTCTCTGAGTGTGTGTATGTGTACATCTGTGAGTGTGTGTGCCTCTGAGTGTGTGTATGTGTATATCTGTGAGTGTGTGTGTCTCTGAGTGTGTGTATGTGTATATCTATCTGTGAGTGTGTGTGTCTCTGAGCGTGTGTATGTGTATATCTGTGAGTGTGTGTATCTGACTGAGTGTGTGTATGTCTGTCTGTGCCTGTGTGTGTGCCTGAGTGTTCTGTCTGTGTCTGTATGTGTAGCTCTGTGAGTATGTGTCTCTGGGAGTCTGTCTGTGTGTCTCTGAGTCTGTCTATGTCTCTCTCTGTGAGTATGTGTGTCTGTCTGTGAGTGTGTCTGTCTGTTTCTGTGTGAGTGTGTGTGTCTCTGAGTCTGTGTGTCTATCTGTGGGTCTGTCTGTTTGTGTCTGTGTCTCTCCGTGAGTCTGTTTGTGTGTGTGTGAAATTGACAGCCATCCTGCATTGTGAAATCAACACACGCACCCCCTCCCCTCCCCTCTGTATGAAATCTACATAAGAGAAAGATATTGACACTTGGGCTCAATTTACATGTTTACATTAAAAAAAAACAATCGCGATTTATTTAAGAAACGTTTATTTATTTCTTTAAAAAAAAGTTTAGCAGGCTCTATTTGGAAATTCGTTTATTTTTTCAAATCGTAACCAGAATATTAAGGGGAAAAAACACGGTGATGAAAAATTTCCTTCCTTATTTTTTGCAAAAAAATGTTGGGAAAATGCAAAGTTACAATGTGTGTGTGTGAGAGAGAGAGAGAAAAGAAGAGAAAGTTTGTTCGGAAGAAGTTTTCCGTGAGAAAGCACTTGCTCCGGCTCTCAGCTGCAGAGAGACATGGATATATTTTGGTTTGTTTTTTTGTCTCGTCATTACTATAATTCGTTTGGTTGTGGTATAAAGGTGTTAA
Source organism: Somniosus microcephalus (assembly GCF_052327205.1). Classification (NCBI taxonomy): domain Eukaryota; kingdom Metazoa; phylum Chordata; class Chondrichthyes; order Squaliformes; family Somniosidae; genus Somniosus; species Somniosus microcephalus. Next base: position 95,617,203 of record NC_140990.1, on the reverse strand, counting down.
TTGTGCGGGGCGTTTATTTATTTGCAAGAGAGATTTTTGCAATAGGTGAAAGATATTTTTTTTAAATATGTATCTGTTCCAGCTTATTCTCCCTCCTGGATCTCGATTTATTGCCCACCCCGCCCCACTGGTTCGGCTGTAGCAAGAGCAGCGACGGTCTCTCGGCCTTCTCCCTATTTACATTCTGCCTGTTCCCCCATCGCAGTGCAGTGTGCGATGATTGACTTTAAGAATGGCTGCTGATTTGATTATTACATGCATGGCTGGAGCGAAGTTGATAAATAGAAGACGTTGTGGGGGAGGAGGAGGGGGGGGGGGAGGGGTGTGGTGAAAGGAGAGAGTCAGCCAGAGAATGACAACCAGAGAGAAAATGCGACGGAGAATCAGATATTGACAGGGAGAGGATGTTACAGAGAAACAGATATTGACAGTCAGAGAGACGGGGAATGCAATAGAGAATCTGACATACTAACAGAGAATGCAAGGCAATTACATATTGATAGAGAGAGAGAAGCTAACACAGACAATCAGAGATATTGACAGGGAGAGAATGTTACAGAGAAACAGATATTGACAGAGAGACGGAGAATGCAATACTGCACCTGACATACTGAGAGAATGTATGGGACTCACATATTGAGAGAGAGAGTGGGACCAACACAGAGAATCGGATATATTGACAGAGAATGTAAGACAGAAGAGAAAATGCGACAGGATCAGATATTGACAGAGAGAATGTTACAGAGAAACAGATATTGACAGGGAGAAAGAAAGACTTGCATTTATATAGAGCCTTTCATGAACACCGGATGTCTCAAAGCGCTTACAGCCAATGAAGTACTATTTGAAGTGGAGTCACTGTTGTAATGTGGGAAACGCGACAACCAATTTGCGCACAGTAAGGTCCCACAAACAGCAATATGATAATAACCAGATAATCTTTTTTGTTATGTTGGTTGAAGGATAAATATTGGCCAGGACACCGGGGATAACTCCTTTGCTCTTCTTCGAAATAGTGCCATGGGATCTTTTACGTTCACCGGAGAGAGCAGACGGGACCTCAGTTTAAATACGGCACCTCCGACAGCGCAGCACTCCCTCAGCTCTGCACTGGAGCGTCAGCCTAGATTTATGTGCTCAAGTCCATGGAGGCGAGTGTGCTACCCACTGAGCCACTGTTGAGAGAATGGTACAGAGAATCAGAGAGTGACAGAGACAGAATGTTAGAGAATCAGATAGTGACAGAGACAGAATGTTAGAGAATCAGATATTGACAGGGAGAGAATGTTAGAGAATCAGATATTGACAGAGAGAGAATGTTAGATAATCAGATATTGACAGGGAGAGAATGTTAGAGAATCAGATATTGACAGGGAGAGAATGTTAGATAATCAGATATTGACAGGGAGAGAATGTTAGATAATCAGATATTGACAGGGAGAGAATGTTAGATAATCAGATATTGACAGGGAGAGAATGTTAGATAATCAGATATTGACAGGGAGAGAATGTTAGAGAATCAGATATTGACAGGGAGAGAATGTTAGAGAATCAGATATTGACAGGGAGAGAATGTTAGAGAATCAGATATTGACAGGGAGAGAATGTTAGAGAATCAGATATTGACAGGGAGAGAATGTTAGAGAATCAGATATTGACAGGGAGAGAATGTTAGAGAATCAGATATTGACAGGGAGAGAATGTTAGAGAATCAGATATTGACAGGGAGAGAATGTTAGAGATTCAGATATTGACAGGAAGGAAATGTTAGAGATTTTGATATTGACGGGGAGAGAATGGTACAGTGAATCATGTATTGACATAGTCATAACGGCACAGAAGGAGGCCATTCGGCCCATCGAGTCTGTGCCGGCTCTCTGTAGAGCAATCCAGTCAGTCCCATTCCCCCGCTCTATCCCTGTAGCCCTGCAAGTTTATTTCCCTCAAGTGTCTATCCGGTCTCCCCTTGAAAACATTGAGTGTCTCCGTTTCCACCAGTTCTGTCGTTAGCGAATTCCAGGTCATCACCACTCGCTGTGTAAAAAAGTTTTTCCTCACATCCCCCCTGTATCTCTTGCCCAAAACCTTAAATCTGTGTCCCCTAGTCCGTGTACCATCAACTTGTGGGAACAGCCTTTCCCCGTCTAGCCTATCCAAACCCGTCATAATCTTGTACACCTCTATCAAATCACCCCTCAACCTCCTTTGCTCTAATGAAAACAAATCCAGCTTCTCCAACCTGTCCTTGTAGCTATCCCCAGAACCATTCTGGTAAATCTCCGCTGCACCCTCTCAAGGGCCTTCACATCCTTCCTAAAGTGTGGTGACCAGAACTGGACGCAATACTCCAGTTGTGGCCTAACCAGCACTTTATAAAGATTCAGCATAGCTTCTCTACTTTTGTACTCAATACCTCTATTTATGAAGCCCAAGATCCCATATGCTTTGCTAACCACTCTCTCAATACGTCCTGCCACCTTCAGGGACCTATGCACATTAACTCCCAGGTCCCTCTGTCCCTGCACACTCTTTAAAACTGCCATTAACTGTATATTGCCTCTCCCTGCTCCTTCTGCCAAAATGCATCACCTCACACTTCTCTGTATTAAATTCCATTTGCCACTTGTCTGCCCATCCTGCTAGCCTTTCTATGTCCTGTTGCAGTCAATTGGTATCCTCACTGTTTGCCACACCCCCAAGTTTGGTGTCATCGGCAAATTTAGAAATTCGACTCTGTATTCCAATATCCAGATCATATATATCTCAAAAAAAGCAGTGGCCCCAGCTCTGACCCTTGGGGAACACCACTGTCTACCATCCTCCAGTCTAAAAAACAGCCATTTACCACAACTCACTGTTTTCTGCCCTTAAGCCAATTCCTTATCCAAGCTGCCACTGACCCACCTATTCCTTGAGCCTCAATTTTGTTAACCAGCCTTCTATGTGGTACTTTGTCAAACGCCTTCCAAAAAGCCATGTAGACAACATCCATTGCATTCCCTTCATCAATCCTCCCTGTTACTTCATCAAAAAATTCAATTAGATTAGTCAAACACGATCTGCCTTTTACAAATCCATGTTGGCTCTCCTTAATTAGCTTAAACCTCTCCAAATACCTGTTAATTTTTTCCTCAATTATTGTTTCTAAAACTTTACCCACCACTGATGTTAAACTGACCGGCCTGTAGTTACTAGGATTGTCCTTGCACCCTTTCTAGAACAATGGTGCCACATTTGCCACTTTCCAATCCTCAGGCACCTCCCCCGCATCTAGGGAAGATTGGACAATTATGGCAAGCCCTTCCACTATCTTCTCCCCCAATCTCCTTACCAACCTGGGATGAAAGCCATCTGGACCAGGCGACTTATCCACTCTAAGCATTCCCAGCCTTTCTCGTACATCATGTCGATCAATTTTCACCCCTTCCATTGCTTCTACCTTTTCCACTTCTACCGATATTTTGTCAGCATCCACCTCCTTAGTAAACACCAATACAAAGTACTCATTGAGTATTCTAGCCTTGCCCTGCACCTCTAAGCATATATCACCTTCTTTGTCTCTAATAGGCCCCACCCCACCTCTTACTTTTACTTACTGTTTACATGCCGGTAGAAGATTTTTGGGTTCCCTTTTATGTTAACCGCCATTCTACTCTCATATTCTGTCTTTGCCAATCTTATTTTCATCTTCACTTCCCCTCTGAACTTATTGTATTTGGTCTGGTTCTCCCTTGAAGAATTCACCTGACATGCATCATACACCCTCTTATGTTTCATCATCTTCCCTCGTCATCCAAGGAGCCCTTGCTTTGGTTCCCTTACCCTTCACTCTTGTTGGAATGTACCTAGCCTGTACTTGGAATATCTCCTCCTTAAAGATCACACATTGTTCTGTTACAGTATTTCCTGTCAGTCTTTGGTTCCATTTTAGCCTGACTAGATCCTTTTGCATCCCATTGAAGTTAGCCCTATTCCAGTTTAGAAGTTCCACTGTAGATTGTTCCTTGCTCCTCCCCATTACTAATCTAAATCTTATGATACGATGATCACTCATACCCATGTGTTCTCCCACAGACACCTGGTCGACCTGGCCCACCTCATTCCCCAGCACCAGATCCAGCAATGCCTCCTTCCGAGTTGGGCCAAGAACATATTGGTCAAGGAAATTCTCCTGAACACATTTCAGAAATTCCTCCCCCTCCTTTACCCTAGCATTATCCCAATCGATATTTGGGTAATTAAAGTCCACCAATATCACCACTCTATAGCTCTTGCATATCTCTGCGATTTCCCTGCAGATTTTTCCTCTACCTCCCGCTCACTATTTGAAGGCCTGCAGAATACCCCCAATAATGTGATCAGGAAGAGAATGTTACAGAAAATCAGATATTGACAGAGAGAGAGAATGTTAGAGAGAGAGTTAGATATTGACAGGGAGAGAGAATCAGATATTGACAGAGAGAGAATGTTAGAGAATCAGATGTTGACAGGGAGATGGGAGAATGTTAGAGAGAGAATCAGATATTGACAGGGAGAGAGAGAGAATGTTAGAGAGAGAATCAGATATTGACAGAAAGAATGTTAGAGAGGGAATCAGATATTGACAGAGAGAGAAAGTTAGAGAATCAGATATTGACAGAATGTCAGAGAGAGTATCAGATATTGACAGAGAGAGAATCAGGTATTGACAGAGAGAGAATGTTAGAGAGAGAATCAGATATTGACAGAGAGAGAATCAGATATTGACAGAGAGAGAATGTTAGAGAGAGAATAAGATATTGACAGAGAGAGAATCAGATATTGACAGAGAGAGAATGTTAGAGAGAGAATCAGATATTGACAGAGAGAGAATCAGATATTGACAGAGAGGGAATGTTAGAGAAAGAATCAGATATTGACAGAGAGAGAATGTTAGAGAGAGAATCAGATATTGACAGGGAGAGAATGTTAGAGAGAGAATCAGATATTGACGGAGAGAGAGAGAATCAGATATTGACAGGGATAGAGAATGTTAGAGAGAATCAGATATTGAGAGAGAGAATGTTAGAGAATCACATTGACAGAGAGAGAATGTTAGAGAATCAGATATTGACAGGAAGAAAATGTTAGAGAATCAGATATTGACAGGGAGAGAATGTTAGAGAATCAGATATTGACAGGAAGAAAATGTTAGAGAATCAGATATTGACAGGGAGAGAATGTTAGAGAGAGAATCAGATATTGACAGAGAGAGAATCAGATATTGACAGAGAGAGAGAATCGGATATTGACAGAGAGTGAATCAGATATTGACAGAGAGGGAATCAGATATTGACAGAGAGGGAATCAGATATTGACAGGGAGAGAATGTTAGCGAATCAGATATTGACAGGGAGAGAATGTTAGAGAGAGAATCAGATATTGACAGGGAGAGAATGTTAGGGAGAGAATCAGATATTGACACAGCGAATGTTAGAGAGAGAATCAGATATTGACAGGGAGAGAATGTTAGAGAGAGAATCAGATATTGACAGAGAATCAGACATCGACAGAAAGAATGTTAGAGAATCAGATATTGACAGGGAGAGAATGTTAGGGAATCAGATATTGACAGAGAGAATGTTAGAGAATCAGATATTGACAGAGAATCAGACATCGACAGAAAGAATGTTAGAGAATCAGATATTGACAGGGAGAGAATGTTAGAGGGAGAATTAGATATTGACACAGAGAATGTTAGAGAGAGAATCAGATATTGACAGAGAGAATGTTAGAGAGAGAATCAGATATTGACAGAGAGAGAATGTTAGAGAGAGAATCGGATATTGACAGGGAGAGAATGTTAGAGAGAGAATCAGATATTGACAGAGAGAGAATCAGATATTGACAGAGAATCAGATATTGACAGAGAGAGAATCAGATATTGACAGAGAATCAGATATTGACAGAGAGAGAGAGAGAATCAGATATTGACGGTGAGAGAATCAGATATTGACAGAGAGAGAATCAGATATTGACAGAGAATCAGATATTGACAGAGAGAGAGAGAATCAGATATTGACAGAGAATCAGATATTGACAGAGAGAATGTTAGAGAATCAGATATTGACAGGGAGAGAATGTTAGAGAGAATCAGATATTGAGAGAGAGAATGTTAGAGAATCAGATATTGACAGAGAGAGAATGTTGGAGAATCAGATATTGACAGGGAGAGAATGTTAGAGAGAGAATCAGATATTGACAGGGAGAGAATGTTAGGGAATCAGATATTGACAGAGAGAGAATGTTAGAGAATCAGATATTGACAGAGAGAGAATGTTAGGGAATCAGATATTGACAGAGAGAGAATGTTAGAGAATCAGATATTGACAGGGAGAGAATGTTAGAGAATCAGATATTGACAGGGAGAGAATGTTAGGGAATCAGATATTGACAGGGAGAGAATGTTAGGGAATCAGATATTGACAGGGAGAGAATGTTAGGGAATCAGATATTGACAGGGAGAGAATGTTAGGGAATCAGATATTGACAGAGAGAGAATGTTAGAGAATCAGATATTGACAGGGAGAGAATGTTAGGGAATCAGATATTGACAGAGAGAGAATGTTAGAGAATCAGATATTGACAGGGAGAGAATGTTAGAGAATCAGATATTGACAGGGAGAGAATGTTAGAGAATCAGATATTGACAGAGAGAGAATGTTAGAGATTCAGATATTGACAGGGAGAGAATGTTAGAGAATCAGATATTGACAGAGAGAGAATGTTAGAGAATCAGATATTGACAGGGAGAGAATGTTAGAGAATCAGATATTGACAGGGAGAGAATGTTAGAGAATCAGATATTGACAGGGAGAGAATGTTAGAGAATCAGATATTGACAGGGAGAGAATGTTAGAGAATCAGATATTGACAGAGAGAGAATGTTAGAGAATCAGATATTGACAGGGAGAGAATGTTAGAGAATCAGATATTGACAGGGAGAGAATGTTAGAGAATCAGATATTGACAGAGAGAGAATGTTAGAGAATCAGATATTGACAGGGAGAGAATGTTAGAGAATCAGATATTGACAGGGAGAGAATGTTAGGGAATCAGATATTGACAGGGAGAGAATGTTAGAGAATCAGATATTGACAGGGAGAGAATGTTAGAGAATCAGATATTGACAGAGAGAATGTTAGAGAATCAGATATTGACAGGGAGAGAATGTTAGGGAATCAGATATTGACAGGGAGAGAATGTTAGAGAATCAGATATTGACAGAGAGAATGTTAGAGAATCAGATATTGACAGGGAGAGAATGTTAGAGAGAATCAGATATTGACAGAGAGAATGTTAGGGAATCAGATATTGACAGGGAGAGAATGTTAGGGAATCAGATATTGACAGGGAGAGAATGTTAGGGAATCAGATATTGACAGGGAGAGAATGTTAGAGAATCAGATATTGACAGTGAGAGAATCAGATATTGACAGAGAGAGAATCAGATATTTAAAGAGAGGGAGAATGTTAGAAGGAAATCAGATATTGACAGAGAGAGAATCAGATATTGACAGAGGGAATCAGATATTGACAGAGAGAGAATCAGAAATTGACAGGGAGAGAATCAGATATTGACAGAGAGAGAGAATGTTAGAGAGAGAATAAGATATTGACAGGGAGAGAATCAGATATTGAAAGAGAGAGAATCAGATATTGAAAGAGAGAGAACAGATATTGACAGAGAGAGAATCAGATATTGAAAGAGAGAGAATCAGATATTGAAAGAGAGAGAATCAGATATTGACAGAGAGAGAATCAGATATTGAAAGAGAGAGAATCAGATATTGACAGAGAGAGAATCAGATATTGAAAGAGAGAGAATCAGATATTGACAGAGAGAGAATCAGATATTGAAAGAGAGAGAATCAGATATTGACAGAGAGAGAATCAGATATTGAAAGAGAGAGAATCAGATATTGACAGAGAATCAGTTATTGCCAGAGAGAGAATGTTAGAGAATCAGATATTGACAGGGAGAGAATGTTAGAGAGAATCAGATATTGACAGGGAGAGAATGTTAGAGAATCAGATATTGACAGGGAGAGAATGTTAGAGAATCAGATATTGACAGGGAGAGAATGTTAGAGAATCAGATATTGCCAGAGAGAGAATGTTAGAGAATCAGATATTGACAGGGAGAGAATGTTAGAGAATCAGATATTGACAGGGAGAGAATGTTAGAGAGAGAATCAGATATTGACAGGGAGAGAATGTTAGAGAATCAGATATTGACAGAGAGAGAATGTTAGAGAATCAGATATTGACAGGGAGAGAATGTTAGAGAATCAGATATTGACAGAGAGAGAATGTTAGAGAATCAGATATTGACAGGGAGAGAATGTTAGAGAATCAGATATTGACAGAGAGAGAATGTTAGAGAATCAGATATTGACAGGGAGAGAATGTTAGAGAATCAGATATTGACAGAGAGAGAATGTTAGAGAATCAGATATTGACAGAGAGAGAATGTTAGAGAATCAGATATTGACAGGGAGAGAATGTTAGAGAATCAGATATTGACAGAGAGAGAATGTTAGAGAATCAGTTATTGACAGGGAGAGAATGTTAGAGAATCAGATATTGACAGGGAGAGAATGTTAGAGAATCAGATATTGACAGGGAGAGAATGTTAGAGAGAGAATCAGATATTGACAGGGAGAGAATGTCAGAGAATCAGATATTGACAGGGAGAGAATGTTAGAGAATCAGATATTGACAGGGAGAGAATGTTAGAGAATCAGATATTGACAGAGAGAGAATGTTAGAGAATCAGATATTGACAGGGGTAGAGAATGTCAGAGAATCAGATATTGACAGGGAGAGAATGTCAGAGAATCAGATATTGACAGGGAGAGAATGTTAGAGAGAGAATCAGATATTGACAGGGAGAGAATGTTAGAGAATCAGATATTGACAGAGAGAGAATGTTAGAGAATCAGATATTGACAGGGAGAGAATGTTAGAGAATCAGATATTGACAGAGAGAGAATGTTAGAGAATCAGATATTGACAGGGAGAGAATGTTAGAGAATCAGATATTGACAGAGAGAGAATGTTAGAGAATCAGATATTGACAGGGAGAGAATGTTAGAGAATCAGATATTGACAGAGAGAGAATGTTAGAGAATCAGATATTGACAGAGAGAGAATGTTAGAGAATCAGATATTGACAGGGAGAGAATGTTAGAGAATCAGATATTGACAGAGAGAGAATGTTAGAGAATCAGTTATTGACAGGGAGAGAATGTTAGAGAATCAGATATTGACAGGGAGAGAATGTTAGAGAATCAGATATTGACAGGGAGAGAATGTTAGAGAATCAGGTATTGACAGGGAGAGAATGTTAGAGAATCAGATATTGACAGAGAGAGAATGTTAGAGAATCAGATATTGACAGGGAGAGAATGTTAGAGAATCAGATATTGACAGGGAGAGAATGTTAGAGAATCAGATATTGACAGGGAGAGAATGTTAGAGAATCAGATATTGACAGAGAGAGAATGTTAGAGAATCAGATATTGACAGGGAGAGAATGTTAGAGAATCAGATATTGACAGGGAGAGAATGTTAGAGAATCAGATATTGACAGGGATAGAGAATGTTAGAGGATCAGATATTGACAGGGATAGAGAATGTTAGAGGATCAGATATTGACAGGGAGAGAATGTTAGAGAATCAGATATTGACAGAGAGAGAATGTTAGAGAATCAGATATTGACAGAGAGAGAATGTTAGAGAGAGAATCAGATATTGACAGGGATAGAGAATGTTAGAGAATCAGATATTGACAGGGATAGAGAATGTTAGAGGATCAGATATTGACAGGGAGAGAATGTTAAAGAGAGAATCAGATATTGACAGGGATAGAGAATGTTAGAGAATCAGATATTGACAGAGAGAATCAGATATTGACAGAGAGAGAGAATTTTGGAGAGAGAATCAGATATTGACAGAGAGAGAATCAGATATTGACAGAGAGGGAATCAGATATTGACAGAGAGAGAATCAGATATTGACAGAGAGAGAGAATGTTAGAGAGAGAATCAGATATTGACAGAGAGGGAATCAGATATTGACAGAGAGAGAATCAGATATTGACAGAGAGAGAATCAGATATTGACAGAGAGAGAATCAGATATTGACAGAGAGAGAATGTTAGAGAATCAGATATTGACAGAGACTCAGGTATCGACAGAGAGAATGTTAGAGCATCAGATATTGACAGGAAGAGAATGTTAGAGAATCAGATATTGACAGGAAGAGAATGTTAGAGAATCAGATATTGACAGGGAGAGAATATTAGAGAGAGAATCAGATATTGACAGGGAGAGAATGTTAGAAGGGAATCAGATATTGAAAGAGAGAGAATCAGATATTGACAGAGAGGGAATCAGATATTGAAAGAGAGAGAATCAGATATTGACAGAGAGGGAATCAGATATTGAAAGAGAGAGAATCAGAAATTGACAGGGAGAGAATCAGATATTGACAGAGAGGGAATGTTAGAGAATCAGATATTGACAGGGAGAGAATGTTAGAGAATCAGATATTGACAGAGAGAGAATGTTAGAGAGAGAATCAGATATTGACAGAGAGAGAATCAGATATTGAAAGAGAGAGAATCAGATATTGACAGAGAATCAGTTATTGCCAGAGAGAGAATGTTAGAGAATCAGATATCGACAGAGGGAATGTTAGAGAATCAGATATTGACAGGGAGAGAATGTTAGAGAATCAGATATTGACAGGGAGAGAATGTTAGAGAATCAGATATTGACAGAGAGAGAATGTTAGAGAATCAGATATTGACAGAGAGAGAATCAGATATTGACAGAGAGAGAATGTTAGAGAATCAGATATTGACAGGGAGAGAATGTTAGAGAATCAGATATTGACAGGGAGAGAATGTTAGAGAATCAGATATTGACAGGGATAGAGAATGTTAGAGGATCAGATATTGACAGGGATAGAGAATGTTAGAGGATCAGATATTGACAGGGAGAGAATGTTAGAGAATCAGATATTGACAGAGAGAGAATGTTAGAGAATCAGATATTGACAGGGATAGAGAATGTTAGAGAATCAGATATTGACAGGGAGAGAATGTTAGAGAATCAGATATTGACAGAGAGTGAATGTTAGAGAATCAGATATTGACAGGGATAGAGAATGTTAGAGAATCAGATATTGACAGGGAGAGAATGTTAGAGAATCAGATATTGACAGAGAGAGAATGTTAGAGAATCAGATATTGACAGAGAGAGAATCAGATATTGACAGAGAGAGAATGTTAGGGAATGAGATATTGACAGAGAGAGAATGTTAGAGAGAGAATCAGATATTGACAGGGATAGAGAATGTTAGAGAGAGAATCAGATATTGACAGGGATAGAGAATGTTAGAGAATCAGATATTGACAGGGATAGAGAATGTTAGAGGATCAGATATTGACAGGGAGAGAATGTTAAAGAGAGAATCAGATATTGACAGGGATAGAGAATGTTAGAGAATCAGATATTGACAGAGAGAATCAGATATTGACAGAGAGAGAGAATTTTGGAGAGAGAATCAGATATTGACAGAGAGAGAATCAGATATTGACAGAGAGGGAATCAGATATTGACAGAGAGAGAATCAGATATTGACAGAGAGAGAGAATGTTAGAGAGAGAATCAGATATTGTCAGAGAGGGAATCAGATATTGACAGAGAGAGAATCAGATATTGACAGAGAGGGAATCAGATATTGACAGAGAATCAGATATCGACAGAGAGAAGGTTAGAGAATCAGATATTGACAGGGAGAGAATGTTAGAGAATCAGAAATTGACAGGGAGAGAATGTTAGAGAGAGAATCAGATATTGACAGGGAGAGAATGTTAGAGAGAGAATCAGATATTGACAGAGAGAGAGAGAATCAGATATTGACAGAGAATCAGATATCGACAGAGAGAAGGTTAGAGAATCAGATATTGACAGGGAGAGAATGTTAGAGAGAGAATCAGATATTGACAGAGAGAGAGAGAATCAGATATTGACAGAGAATCAGATATCGACAGAGAGAAGGTTAGAGAATCAGATATTGACAGGGAGAGAATGTTAGAGAGAGAATCAGATATTGACAGAGAGAGAATGTTAGAGAGAGAATCAGATATTGACAGAGAGAGAATGTTACAGAATCAGATCTTGACAGGGAGAGAATGTTAGAGAGAGAATCAGATATTGACAGAGAATCAGACATCGACAGAAAGAATGTTAGAGAATCAGATATTGACAGGGAGAGAATGTTAGAGAGAGAATCAGATATTGACGGAGAGAGAGAGAATCAGATATTGACAGAGAGAGAATGTTAGAGAATCAGGTATTGACAGTGAGAGAATGTTAGAGAGAGAATCAGATATTGACAGAGAGGGAATCAGATATTGACAGAGAGGGAATCAGATATTGACAGAGAGGGAATCAGATATTGACAGAGAGGGAATCAGATATTGACAGAGAGGGAATCAGATATTGACAGAGAGGGAATCAGATATTGACAGAGAGAGAATCAGAAATTGACAAAGAGAGAATCAGATATTGACAGAGAGAGAGAATGTTAGAAGGGAATCAGATATTGACAAAGAGAGAATGTTAGAGAGAGAATCAGATATTGACAGGGAGAGAATGTTAGGGAATCAGATATTGACAGAGAGAGAATGTTAGGGAATCAGGTATTGACTTAGAGAGAGAATCAGATATTGACAGAGAGGGAGAATGTTAGAGAGAGAATCAGATATTGACAGAGAGAGAATGTTAGAGAGAGAATCAGATATTGACAGGGAGAGAATGTTAGAGAATCAGATATTGACAGAGAGAGAATGTTAGAGAGAGAATCAGATATTGACAGAGAGAATGTTAGAGAATCAGATATTGACAGGGAGAGAATGTTAGAGAATCAGATATTGACAGAGAGAGAATGTTAGAAGGGAATCAGATATTGACAGAGAGAATCAGATATTGACAGAGAGAGAGAATCAGATATTGACAGAGAGAATGTTAGAGAATCAGATATTGACAGGGAGAGAATGTTAGAGAGAGAATCAGATATTGACAGAGAGAGAGAATGTTAGAGAATCAGATATTGACAGAGAGAATGTTAGAGAATCAGATATTGACAGGGATAGAAAATATTAGAGAATCAGATATTGACAGGGAGAGAATGTTAGAGAATCAGATATTGACAGGGAGAGAATGTTAGAGAATCAGATATTGACAGGGATAGAAAATATTAGAGAATCAGATATTGACAGGGAGAGAATGTTAGAGAATCAGATATTGACAGGGAGAGAATGTTAGAGAATCAGATATTGACAGGGAGAGAGTGTTAGAGAATCAGATATTGACAGGGAGAGAATGTTAGAGAGAGAATCAGATATTGACAGAGAGAGAGAATGTTAGAGAATCAGATATTGACAGGGAGAGAGTGTTAGAGAGAGAATCAGATATTGACAGAGAGGGAATCAGATATTGACAGAGAGAGAATCAGATATTGACAGAGAGAGAATCAGATATTGACAGAGAGGGAATCAGATATTGACAGAGAGAGAATCAGATATTGACAGGGAGGGAATCAGATATTGACAGAGAGAGAGAATGTTAGAAGGGAATCAGATATTGACAGAGAGGGAATCAGATATTGACAGAGAGAGAATCAGATATTGACAGAGAGGGAATCAGATATTGACAGAGAGAGAATCAGATATTGACAGGGAGGGAATCAGATATTGACAGAGAGAGAATCAGATATTGACAGAGAGAGAATCAGATATTGACAGAGAGAGAATCAGATATTGACAGAGAGAGAATCAGATATTGACAGAGAGAGAATCAGATATTGACAGAGAGAGAATCAGATATTGACAGAGAGAGAGAATGTTAGAGAGAAAATCAGATATTGACAGAGAGAGAATCGTATATTGACAGAGAGAGAATCAGATATTGACAGAGAGAGAATCAGATATTGACAGAGAGAGAGAGAATCAGATATTGACAGAGAGAGAATCAGATATTGACAGAGAGAGAATCAGATATTGACAGAGAGAGAATCAGATATTGACAGAGAGAGAGAGAATCAGATATTGAGAGAGAGATAATCAGATATTGACAGAGAGAGAGAGAATCAGATATTGACAGAGAGAGAATCAGATATTGACAGAGAGAGAGAGAATCAGATATTGACAGAGAGAGAATCAGATATTGACAGAGAGAGAATCAGATATTGACAGAGAGAGAGAGAATCAGATATTGACAGAGAGAGAATCAGATATTGACAGAGAGAGAATCAGATATTGACAGAGAGAGAATCAGATATTGACAGAGAGAATCGTATATTGACAGAGAGAGAATCAGATATTGACAGAGAGAGAATCAGATATTGACAGAGAGAGAATCAGATATTGAGAGAGAGAGAATCAGATATTGACAGAGAGAGAGAATGTTAGAGAGAGAATCAGATATTGACAGAGAGGGAATCAGATATTGACAGAGAGAGAATCAGATATTGACAGAGAGAGAAAATGTTAGAGAGAGAATCAGATATTGACAGAGAGAGAGAATGTTAGAGAGAGAATCAGATATTGACAGAGAGGGAATCGTATATTGACAGAGAGAGAATCAGATATTGACAGAGAGGGAATCGTATATTGACAGAGAGAGAATCAGATATTGACAGAGAGAGAATCAGATATTGACAGAGAGAGAGAATGTTAGAGAGAGAATCAGATATTGACAGAGAGAGAGAATGTTAGAGAGAGAATCAGATATTGACAGAGAGAGAGAATGTTAGAGAGAGAATCAGATATTGACAGAGAGAGAGAATGTTAGAGAGAGAATCAGATATTGACAGAGAGAGAGAATGTTAGAGAGAGAATCAGATATTGACAGAGAGAGAGAATGTTAGAGAGAGAATCAGATATTGACAGAGAGGGAATCAGATATTGACAGAGAGAGAATCGTATATTGACAGAGAGAGAATCAGATATTGACAGAGAGAGAGAATGTTAGAGAGAAAATCAGATATTGACAGAGAGAGAATCGTATATTGACAGAGAGAGAATCAGATATTGACAGAGAGAGAGAGAATCAGATATTGACAGAGAGAGAATCAGATATTGACAGAGAGAGAATCGTATATTGACAGAGAGAGAATCAGATATTGACAGAGAGAGAGAGAATCAGATATTGACAGAGAGAGAATCGTATATTGACAGAGAGAGAATCAGATATTGACAGAGAGAGAATCAGATATTGACAGAGAGAGAATCAGATATTGACAGAGAGAGAATCAGATATTGACAGAGAGAGAATCGTATATTGACAGAGAGAGAATCAGATATTGACAGAGAGAGAGAGAATCAGATATTGACAGAGAGAGAATCAGATATTGACAGAGAGGGAATCAGATATTGACAGAGAATCAGATATTGACAGAGAGAGAGAATCAGATATTGACAGAGAGAGAGAATCAGATATTGACAGAGAGAGAATCAGATATTGACAGAGAGAGAATCAGATATTGACAGAGAGAGAGAGAATCAGATATTGACAGAGAGAGAATCAGATATTGACAGAGAGAGAATCAGATATTGACAGAGAGAGAGAGAATCAGATATTGACAGAGAGAGAATCAGATATTGACAGAGACAAAGAATGTTAGAGTTAGAATCAGATATTGACAGAGAGGGAATCAGATATTGACAGAGAGAGAGAGAATCAGATATTGACAGAGAGAGAGAGAATCAGATATTGACAGAGAGAGAATCGTATATTGACAGAGAGAGAATCGTATATTGACAGAGAGAGAATCGTATATTGACAGAGAGAGAATCAGATATTGACAGAGAGAGAATCAGATATTGACAGAGAGAGAATCAGATATTGACAGAGAGAGAATCAGATATTGACAGAGAGAGAATCAGATATTGACAGAGAGAGAATCAGATATTGACAGAGAGAGAATCGTATATTGACAGAGAGAGAATCAGATATTGACAGAGAGAGAGAGAATCAGATATTGACAGAGAGAGAATCGTATATTGACAGAGAGAGAATCAGATATTGACAGAGAGAGAGAGAATCAGATATTGACAGAGAGAGAATCAGATATTGACAGAGAGGGAATCAGATATTGACAGAGAATCAGATATTGACAGAGAGAGAGAATCAGATATTGACAGAGAGAGAGAATCAGATATTGACAGAGAGAGAATCAGATATTGACAGAGAGAGAATCAGATATTGACAGAGAGAGAGAGAATCAGATATTGACAGAGAGAGAATCAGATATTGACAGAGAGAGAATCAGATATTGACAGAGAGAGAGAGAATCAGATATTGACAGAGAGAGAATCAGATATTGACAGAGAGAGAATCAGATATTGACAGAGAGAGAATCAGATATTGACAGAGAGAGAGAGAATCAGATATTGACAGAGAGAGAATCAGATATTGACAGAGAGAGAATCAGATATTGACAGAGAGAGAATCAGATATTGACAGAGAGAGAGAGAATCAGATATTGACAGAGAGAGAATCAGATATTGACAGAGAGAGAGAGAATCAGATATTGACAGAGAGGGAATCAGATATTGACAGAGAGAGAATCAGATATTGACAGAGAGAGATAATCAGATATTCACAGAGAGAGAATCAGGTATTGACTTAGAGAGAGAATCAAATATTGACAGAGAGGGAGAATGCTAGAAGGGAATCAGAGATTGACAGAGAGAGAATGTTAGAAGGGAATCAGATATTGACAGAGAGAGAAACAGATATTGACAGAGAGAGAATCAGATATTGACAGAGAGAGAATCAGATATTGACAGAAAGAGAATAAAACAGAGACAGACCCTCACCAGGTACAGACTAAGCGACCACCAACTGGAAATTGAAAAAGGCAGATACAAGAAATCCTGGCAGCCTAGAGAGAATAGAATATGCGATCAATGTCTGGCTGGCGAGGTTGAAACAGAAATGCATTTCCTCCTAAAATGCGAAAAATTCAACACATCAAGAAACATATTATTCAACAAGCTAAGCCAAACAACCCCAGATTTCAAGGAATTGGATGATCTGTCAAAATTGAGATTAGTCCTAGGAGAAGGAGACAGACCATACCTTGGGGCCAAATATGTAACAACATGTCACAACCTGAGGACTGTTTAAAAGTAAGACTGTTTAAAATTAATATTGAACGTACCAAATGAAGTAGAAAGACTGTTTAAAATTAATATTGTTTAAAAGTAATATTGTATGTACCCAACAAATGTCAAATCGATTGACACCTACAGAATGTTGGAAAACTATACCTTTTTGCTATGTAAGCTTTGGCAATATGGTTCTCTGTAAACTTTCATGCCAATAAAGCATTTGAACTGAACTGAACTGAGAATCAGATATTGATAGGGAGAGAATCAGATATTGACAGAGAGAGAATCAGATATTGACAGGGAGAGAATCAGACATTGACAGAGAGAGAGAATGTTAGAGAGAGAATCAGATATTGACAGGGAGGGAATGTTAAAGAATCAGGTATTGACTTAGAGAGAGAATCAGATATTGACAGTATGAGAGAATGTTAGAGAGAGAATCAGATATTGACACAGAGAATGTTAGAGAGAGAATCAGATATTGACAGGGAGAGAATGTTAGAGAGAGAATCAGATATTGACAGGGAGAGAATGTTAGAGAGAGAATCAGATATTGACAGGGAGAGAATGTTAGAGAGAGAATCAGATATTGACAGGGAGAGAATGTTAGAGAGAGAATCAGATATTGACAGGGAGAGAATGTTAGAGAATCAGATATTGACAGGGAGAGAATGTTAGAGAATCAGATATTGACAGGGAGAGAATGTTAGAGAATCAGATATTGACAGGGAGAGAATTTTAGAGAATCAGGTATTGACAGGGAGAGAATGTTAGAGAATCAGATATTGACAGGGAGAGAATGTTAGAGAATCAGGTATTGACAGGGATAGAGAATGTTAGAGAATCAGATATTGACAGAGAGAGAATGTTAGAGAGAGAATCAGATATTGACAGAGAGGGAATGTTAGAGAGAGAATCAGATATTGACAGAGAGAGAATGTTAGAGAGAGAATCAGATATTGACAGAGAGAGAATGTTAGAAGGGAATCAGATATTGACAGAGAGAGAATCAGATATTGACAGAGAGGGAATCAGATATTGACAGAGAGGGAATCAGATATTGACAGAGAGAGAGTCAGATATTGACAGAGAGAGAATCAGATATTGACAGAGAGAGAATCAGATATTGACAGAGAGAGAGATAATCAGATATTGACAGAGAGAGAATCAGATATTGACAGGGAGAGAATCAGATATTGACAGAGAGAGGGTTAGATATTGACAGAGAGAGAGATAATCAGATATTGACAGAGAGAGAATGTTAGAGAGAATCAGATATTGACAGAGAGAGAGAGAATCAGATATTGACAGAGAATCAGATATTGACAGAGAGAGAATGTTGGAGAATCAGATATTGACAGGGAGAGAATGTTAGAGAATCAGATATTGACAGGGAGAGAATGTTAGAGAATCAGATATTGACAGGGAGAGAATGTAAGAGAATCAGATATTGACAGGGAGAGAATGTTAGAGAATCAGATATTGACAGAGAGAGAATGTTAGAGAATCAGGTATTGACAGGGAGAGAATGTTAGAGAATCAGATATTGACAGGGAGAGAATGTTAGAGAATCAGATATTGACAGGGAGAGAATGTTAGAGAATCAGATATTGACAGGGAGAGAGAATGTTAGAGAATCAGATATTGACAGGGAGAGAATGTTAGAGAATCAGATATTGACAGAGAGAGAATGTTAGAGAATCAGATATTGACAGGGAGAGAATGTTAGAGAGAGAATCAGATATTGACAGAGAGAGAATGTTAGAGAATCAGATATTGACAGGGAGAGAATGTTAGAGAATCAGGTATTGACAGAGAGAGAGTGTTAGAGAATCAGATATTGACAGGGAGAGAATGTTGGAGAATCAGATATTGACAGGAAGAGAATGTTGGAGAATCAGATATTGACAGGGAGAGAATGTTAGAGAATCAGATATTGACAGGGAGAGAATGTTAGAGAGAGAATCAGATATTGACAGGGAGAGAATGTTAGAGAATCAGATATTGACAGGGAGAGAATGTTAGAGAATCAGATATTGACAGGGAGAGAATGTTAGAGAATCAGATATTGACAGGGAGAGAATGTTAGAGAATCAGATATTGACAGGGAGAGAATGTTGGAGAATCAGATATTGACAGGAAGAGAATGTTGGAGAATCAGATATTGACAGGGAGAGAATGTTAGAGAATCAGATATTGACAGGGAGAGAATGTTAGAGAATCAGATATTGACAGGAAGAGAATGTTGGAGAATCAGATATTGACAGGGAGAGAATGTTAGAGAATCAGATATTGACAGAGAGAGAATGTTGGAGAATCAGATATTGACAGGGAGAGAATGTTGGAGAATCAGATATTGACAGGGAGAGAATGTTAGAGAATCAGATATTGACAGGGAGAGAATGTTAGAGAATCAGATATTGACAGGGGTAGAGAATGTTAGAGAATCAGATATTGACAGGGGTAGAGAATGTTAGAGAATCAGATATTGACAGGGGTAGAGAATGTTAGAGAATCAGATATTGACAGGGAGAGAATGTTAGAGAGAATCAGATATTGACAGGGGTAGAGAATGTTAGAGAATCAGATATTGACAGGGGTAGAGAATGTTAGAGAGAATCAGATATTGACAGGGAGAGAATGTTAGAGAATCAGATATTGACAGGGAGAGAATGTTAGAGAATCAGATATTGACAGGGAGAGGATGTTAGAGAATCAGATATTGACAGGGAGAGAATGTTAGAGAATCAGGTATTGACAGGGAGAGAATGTTAGAGAATCAGATATTGACAGGGAGAGAATGTTAGAGAATCAGATATTGACAGGGGTAGAGAATGTTAGAGAGAATCAGATATTGACAGGGAGAGAATGTTGGAGAATCAGATATTGACAGGGAGAGAATGTTAGAGAATCAGATATTGACAGCGAGAGAATGTTAGAGAATCAGATATTGACAGGGAGAGAATGTTAGAGAATCAGATATTGACAGGGAGAGAATGTTGGAGAATCAGATATTGACAGGAAGAGAATGTTGGAGAATCAGATATTGACAGGGAGAGAATGTTAGAGAATCAGATATTGACAGAGAGAGAATGTTGGAGAATCAGATATTGACAGGGAGAGAATGTTGGAGAATCAGATATTGACAGGGAGAGAATGTTAGAGAATCAGATATTGACAGGGAGAGAATGTTAGAGAATCAGGTATTGACAGGGGTAGAGAATGTTAGAGAATCAGATATTGACAGGGAGAGAATGTTAGAGAGAATCAGATATTGACAGGGGTAGAGAATGTTAGAGAATCAGATATTGACAGGGGTAGAGAATGTTAGAGAGAATCAGATATTGACAGGGAGAGAATGTTAGAGAATCAGATATTGACAGGGAGAGAATGTTAGAGAATCAGATATTGACAGGGAGAGAATGTTAGAGAATCAGATATTGACAGGGAGAGAATGTTAGAGAGAGAATCAGATATTGACAGGGGTAGAGAATGTTAGAGAGAATCAGATATTGACAGGGAGAGAATGTTAGAGAATCAGATATTGACAGGGAGAGAATGTTGGAGAATCAGATATTGACAGGGAGAGAATGTTAGAGAATCAGATATTGACAGGGAGAGAATGTTAGAGAATCAGATATTGACAGGGGTAGAGAATGTTGGAGAATCAGATATTGACAGGGAGAGAATGTTAGAGAATCAGATATTGACAGGGGTAGAGAATGTTGGAGAATCAGATATTGACAGCGAGAGAATGTTAGAGAATCAGATATTGACAGGGGTAGAGAATGTTGGAGAATCAGATATTGACAGGGAGAGAATGTTAGAGAATCAGATATTGACAGGGAGAGAATGTTAGAGAATCAGATATTGACAGGGAGAGAATGTTGGAGAATCAGATATTGACAGGGAGAGAATGTTAGAGAGAGAATCAGATATTGACAGGGAGAGAATGTTAGAGAGAGAATCAGATATTGACAGGGGTAGAGAATGTTAGAGAATCAGATATTGACAGGGAGAGAATGTTAGAGAATCAGATATTGACAGGGAGAGAATGTTAGAGAATTAGATATTGACAGGGAGAGAATGTTGGAGAATCAGATATTGACAGGGAGAGAATGTTAGAGAGAGAATCAGATATTGACAGGGAGAGAATGTTAGAGAGAGAATCAGATATTGACAGGGGTAGAGAATGTTAGAGAATCAGATATTGACAGGGAGAGAATGTTAGAGAATCAGATATTGACAGGGAGAGAATGTTAGAGAATTAGATATTGAAAGGGAGAGAATGTTAGAGAATCAGATATTGACAGGGAGAGAATGTTAGAGAATCAGATATTGACAGGGAGAGAATGTTAGAGAATTAGATATTGAAAGGGAGAGAATGTTAGAGAATCAGATATTGACAGAGAGAATGTTAGAGAGAGAATGTTAGAGAATCAGATATTGACAGGGAGAGAATGTTAGAGAATCAGGTATTGACAGGGGTAGAGAATGTTAGAGAATCAGATATTGACGGGGAGAGAATGTTAGAGAGAGAATCAGATATTGACAGGGGTAGAGAATGTTAGAGAGAATCAGATATTGACAGGGGTAGAGAATGTTAGAGAGAATCAGATATTGACAGGGAGAGAATGTTAGAGAATCAGATATTGACAGGGAGAGAATGTTAGAGAATCAGATATTGACAGGGAGAGAATGTTAGAGAATCAGATATTGACAGGGGTAGAGAATGTTAGAGAATCAGATATTGACAGGGAGAGAATGTTAGAGAATCAGATATTGACAGGGGTAGAGAATGTTGGAGAATCAGATATTGACAGGGAGAGAATGTTAGAGAATCAGATATTGACAGGGAGAGAATGTTAGAGAATCAGATATTGACAGGGAGAGAATGTTAGAGAATCAGATATTGACAGGGGTAGAGAATGTTAGAGAATCAGATATTGACAGGGAGAGAATGTTAGAGAATCAGATATTGACAGGGGTAGAGAATGTTGGAGAATCAGATATTGACAGGGAGAGAATGTTGGAGAATCAGATATTGACAGGGAGAGAATGTTAGAGAATCAGATATTGACAGGGAGAGAATGTTGGAGAATCAGATATTGACAGGGAGAGAATGTTAGAGAATCAGATATTGACAGGGGTAGAGAATGTTGGAGAATCAGATATTGACAGGGAGAGAATGTTAGAGAATCAGATATTGACAGGGAGAGAATGTTAGAGAATCAGATATTGACAGGGGTAGAGAATGTTGGAGAATCAGATATTGACAGGGAGAGAATGTTAGAGAATCAGATATTGACAGGGGTAGAGAATGTTGGAGAATCAGATATTGACAGGGAGAGAATGTTAGAGAATCAGATATTGACAGGGGTAGAGAATGTTGGAGAATCAGATATTGACAGGGAGAGAATGTTAGAGAATCAGATATTGACAGGGAGAGAATGTTAGAGAGAGAATCAGATATTGACAGGGAGAGAATGTTAGAGAGAGAATCAGATATTGACAGGGGTAGAGAATGTTAGAGAATCAGATATTGACAGGGAGAGAATGTTAGAGAATCAGATATTGACAGGGAGAGAATGTTAGAGAATTAGATATTGAAAGGGAGAGAATGTTAGAGAATCAGATAGTGACAGAGAGAATGTTAGAGAGAGAATGTTAGAGAATCAGATATTGACAGGGAGAGAATGTTAGAGAATTAGATATTGAAAGGGAGAGAATGTTAGAGAATCAGATATTGACAGGGAGAGAATGTTAGAGAATCAGATATTGACAGGGAGAGAATGTTAGAGAATCAGATATTGACAGGGAGAGAATGTTAGAGAATCAGATATTGACAGGGAGAGAATGTTAGAGAATCAGATATTGACAGGGAGAGAATGTTAGAGAATCAGATATTGACAGGGAGAGAATGTTAGAGAATCAGATATTGACAGGGATAGAGAATGTTAGAGAATCAGATATTGACAGAGAGAGAATGTTAGAGAATCAGATATTGACAGGGAGAGAATGTTAGAGAATCAGATATTGACAGGGAGAGAATGTTAGAGAATTAGATATTGAAAGGGAGAGAATGTTAGAGAATCAGATATTGACAGAGAGAATGTTAGAGAGAGAATGTTAGAGAATCAGATATTGACAGGGAGAGAATGTTAGAGAATCAGATATTGACAGGCGTAGAGAATGTTAGAGAATCAGATATTGACAGAGAGAATCAGATATTGGCAGAGAGAGAATCAGATATTGACAGAGAGGGAATCAGATATTGACAGAGAGAGAATCAGATATTGACAGCGAGAGAGAATCAGATATTGACAGAGAGAGAGAATGTTAGAGAATCAGATATTGACAGAGAGAGAATCAGATATTGACAGAGAGGGAATCAGATATTGACAGAGAGAGAATCAGATATTGACAGAGAGGGAATCAGATATTGACAGAGAGTGAATCAGATATTGACAGAGTATCAGATATTGACAGAGAGCAAATGTTAGAGAGAGAATCAGATATTAACAGTGAGAGAGAGAATCAGATATTGACAGAGAATCAGATATTGACAGGGAGAGAATGTTAGAGAATCAGATATTGACAGGGAGAGAATGTTAGAGAATCAGATATTGACAGAGAGAGAATGTTAGAGAATCAGGTATTGACAGGGAGAGAATGTTAGAGAATCAGATATTGACAGGGCGAGAATGTTAGAGAATCAGATATTGACAGAGAGAGAATGTTAGAGAATCAGGTATTGACAGGGAGAGAATGTTAGAGAATCAGATATTGACAGGGCGAGAATGTTAGAGAATCAGATATTGACAGAGAGAGAATGTTAGAGAATCAGATATTGACAGGGATAGAGAATGTTAGAGAGAATCAGATATTGACAGGGAGAGAATGTTAGAGAATCAGATATTGACAGCGAGAGAATGTTAGAGAATCAGATATTGACAGGGAGAGAATGTTAGAGAATCAGATATTGACAGCGAGAGAATGTTAGAGAATCAGATATTGACAGGGATAGAGAATGTTAGAGAGAATCAGATATTGACAGGGAGAGAATGTTAGAGAATCAGATATTGACAGCGAGAGAATGTTAGAGAATCAGATATTGACAGGGAGAGAATGTTAGAGAATCAGATATTGACAGCGAGAGAATGTTAGAGAATCAGATATTGACAGGGAGAGAATGTTAGAGAATCAGATATTGACAGAGAGAGAATGTTAGAGAGAGAATCAGATATTGACAGGGAGAGAATGTTAGAGAGAGAATCAGATATTGACAGAGAGAGAATGTTAGAAGGGAATCAGATATTGACAGAGAGAGAATCAGATATTGACAGAGAGAGAGAATCAGATATTGACAGAGAGAGAGAATGTTAGAAGGGAATCAGATATTGACAGAGTATCAGATATTGACAGAGAGCAAATGTTAGAGAGAGAATCAGATATTAACAGAGAGAGAGAGAATCAGATATTGACAGAGAATCAGATATTGACAGGGAGAGAATGTTAGAGAATCAGATATTGACAGGGAGAGAATGTTAGAGAATCAGATATTGACAGGGAGAGAATGTTAGAGAATCAGATATTGACAGAGAGAGAATGTTAGGGAATCAGATATTGACAGAGAGAGAATGTTAGAGAATCAGATATTGACAGGGAGAGAATGTTAGAGAATCAGGTATTGACAGGGAGAGAATGTTAGAGAATCAGATATTGACAGGGAGAGAATGTTAGAGAGAATCAGATATTGACAGGGAGAGAATGTTAGAGAATCAGATATTGACAGGGAGAGAATGTTAGAGAATCAGATATTGACAGCGAGAGAATGTTAGAGAATCAGATATTGACAGGGAGAGAATGTTAGTGAATCAGATATTGACAGGGAGAGAATGTTAGAGAATCAGATATTGACAGAGAGAGAATGTTAGAGAGAGAATGTTAGAGAATCAGATATTGACAGGGAGAGAATGTTAGAGAGAGAATGTTAGAGAATCAGATATTGACAGGGAGAGAATGTTAGAGAGAGAATGTTAGAGAATCAGATATTGACAGGGAGAGAATGTTAGAGAATCAGACATTGACAGGGAGAGAATGTTAGAGAGAGAATCAGATATTGGCAGAGAGGGAGAATGTTAGAAGGGAATCAGATATTGACAGAGAGAGAATGTTAGAGAGAGAATCAGATATTGACAGAGAGAGAATGTTAGAGAGAATCAGATATTGACAGAGAGAGAATGTTAGAGAGAATCAGATATTGACAGGGAGAGAATGTTAGAGAATCAGATATTGACAGGGAGAGAATGTTAGAGAATCAGATATTGACAGGGAGAGAATGTTAGAGAATCAGATATTGACAGGGAGAGAATGTTAGAGAATCAGACATTGACAGGGAGAGAATGTTAGAGAATCAGATATTGACAGGGAGAGAATGTTAGAGAATCAGATATTGACAGAGAGAGAATGTTAGAGAATCAGATATTGACAGGGAGAGAATGTTAGAGAATCAGATATTGACAGGGAGAGAATGTTAGATAATCAGATATTGACAGAGAGAGAGAATGTTAGAGAATCAGATATTGACAGGGAGAGAATGTTAGAGAATCAGATATTGACAGGGAGAGAATGTTAGAGAATCAGATATTGACAGGGAGAGAATGTTAGAGAATCAGATATTGACAGGGAGAGAATGTTAGAGAATCAGACATTGACAGGGAGAGAATGTTAGAGAATCAGATATTGACAGGGAGAGAATGTTAGAGAATCAGATATTGACAGAGAGAGAATGTTAGAGAATCAGATATTGACAGGGAGAGAATGTTAGAGAATCAGATATTGACAGAGAGAGAATGTTAGAAGGGAATCAGACATTGACAGGGAGAGAATGTTAGAGAGAATCAGATATTGACAGAGAGAGAATGTTAGAGAATCAGATATTGACAGGGAGAGAATGTTAGAGAATCAGGTATTGACAGGGAGAGAATGTTAGAGAGAGAATCAGATATTGGCAGGGAGAGAATGTTAGAAGGGAATCAGACATTGACAGGGAGAGAATGTTAGAAGGGAATCAGATATTGGCAGGGAGAGAATGTTAGAGAATCAGATGTTGACAGAGAGAGAATGTTAGAAGGGAATCAGATATTGACAGAGAGAGAATGTTAGAGAATCAGATATTGACAGGGAGAGAATGTTAGAGAGAGAATCAGATATTGGCAGGGAGAGAATGTTAGAAGGGAATCAGACATTGACAGGGAGAGAATGTTAGAAGGGAATCAGATATTGGCAGGGAGAGAATGTTAGAGAATCAGATGTTGACAGAGAGAGAATGTTAGAAGGGAATCAGACATTGACAGGGAGAGAATGTTAGAGAGAATCAGACATTGACAGGGAGAGAATGTTAGAGAGAATCAGATATTGACAGGAAGAGAATGTTAGAGAATCAGATATTCACAGGGAGAGAATGTTAGAGAGAGAATCAGATATTGGCAGAGAGGGAGAATGTTAGAGAGAGAATCAGATATTGACAGAGAGGGATTGTTAGAGAGAGAATCAGATATTGACAGAGAGGGAATCAGATATTGACAGAGAGGGATTGTTAGAGAGAGAATCAGATATTGACAGAGAGGGAATCAGATATTGACAGAGAGGGATTGTTAGAGAGAGAATCAGATATTGACAGAGAGAGAATCAGATATTGACAGAGAGAGAATGTTAGAGAGAGAATCAGATATTGACGGAGGGAATGTTAGCGAATCAGATAGTGACAGAGAGAGAGAGAATGTTAGAGAATCAGATATTGTCAGGAAGAGAGAATGTTAGATAGAATCAGAGAGAGAGAAAGAATTTTACAGAATTAGTGATAAAGGGAGAGAGAATGTAACAGATCAGTGATAGAGAGCGAGAGAGAATGTAGCAGAATTAGAGAAAGTGAGAGACTGAATGTAACGAATCAGTGAAAGAGGGAATGTAACAGAATTAAAGATAGAGAGGGATAGAGAATGCAACAGAATCAGTGAAAGATTGAGAATGTTGCAGAATCAGTGATAGAGAATGGAACAGAATCACAGAGAGAGAAAGAGACAGAGAATGTAATGGAAATAGTGATAGAATGTAATGGAAATAGTGAGAGAGAGAGAGAATGTAACAGGATTAGAGAAGAGAAAGAAAGAGTATGTAACCAAATCAGTGATAGAGAGAATGTAACAGAATCAGTGATAGAGACAGAGAGAGAGAGAGAATGTAATCAAATTAGCGTGAGAGAGGGAGAATGTAACAGAATCAGAGATAGAGAGAGCGCGAGAGAATCTAACTGAAAGAGAGAGTGAGAGAGAATGTATCAGAATCAGTGATAGAGAGAGAGAATGTAACAGACTCATTGATAGAGAGAGAATGTAAAAGAATCAGTAATAGAGAGAATGTAACAGGATCAGAGAGAGAGTAAGAGAGAGAATGTAACAGAATCAGAGATAGTGAGAAAGAATGTAACAGAATCAGACAGAATGTAACAGAATCAGATACATAGAGAGAGAATGTAACAGAATCAGAGAGAGAGAATGTAGCAGAATCAGATACATAGAGAGAGAATGTAGCAGAATCAGAGAGAGAGAATGTAGCAGAATCAGAGACAGAGAGAATGTAACAGAATCAGAGACAGAATGTAACAGAATCAGAGAGAGAGAATGTAACAGAATCAGAGAGAGAGAATGTAGCAGAATCAGAGAGAGAGAATGTAGCAGAATCAGATACATAGAGAGAGAATGTAACAGAAACAGAGAGAGAGAATGTAGCAGAATCAGATACATAGAGAGAGAATGTAGCAGAATCAGAGAGAGAGAATGTAGCAGAATCAGAGACAGAGAGAATGTAACAGACTCATTGATAGAGAGAGAATGTAAAAGAATCAGTAATAGAGAGAATGTAACAGGATCAGAGAGAGAGTAAGAGAGAGAATGTAACAGAATCAGAGATAGTGAGAAAGAATGTAACAGAATCAGACAGAATGTAACAGAATCAGATACATAGAGAGAGAATGTAACAGAATCAGAGAGAGAGAATGTAGCAGAATCAGATACATAGAGAGAGAATGTAGCAGAATCAGAGAGAGAGAATGTAGCAGAATCAGAGACAGAGAGAATGTAACAGAATCAGAGACAGAATGTAACAGAATCAGAGAGAGAGAATGTAACAGAATCAGAGAGAGAGAATGTAGCAGAATCAGAGAGAGAGAATGTAGCAGAATCAGATACATAGAGAGAGAATGTAACAGAAACAGAGAGAGAGAATGTAGCAGAATCAGATACATAGAGAGAGAATGTAGCAGAATCAGAGAGAGAGAATGTAGCAGAATCAGAGACAGAGAGAATGTAACAGAATCAGAGACAGAATGTAACAGAATCAGAGAGAGAGAATGTAACAGAATCAGAGAGAGAGAATGTAGCAGAATCAGAGAGAGAGAATGTAACAGAATCAGAGACAGAATGTAACAGAATCAGAGATAGTGAGAAAGAATGTAACAGAATCAGACAGAATGTAACAGAATCAGAGAGAGAGAATGTAACAGAATCAGAGAGAGAGAATGTAGCAGAATCAGAGAGAGAGAATGTAACAGAATCAGAGACAGAATGTAACAGAATCAGAGATAGTGAGAAAGAATGTAACAGAATCAGACAGAATGTAACAGAATCAGAGAGAGAGAATGTAGCAGAATCAGAGAGAGAAAATGTAGCAGAATCAGAGAGAGAGAATGTAACAGAATCAGAGACAGAGAGAATGTAACAGAATCAGAGAGAGAAATAATGTAACAGAACCAGAGAGAGAAATAATGTAACAGAATCAGAGAGAAAGAATGTAACAGAATCAGAGAGAGAGAATGTAACAGAATCAGAGACAGAGAGAATGTAACAGAATCAGAGAGAGAAATAATGTAACAGAACCAGAGAGAGAAATAATGTAACAGAATCAGAGAGAAAGAATGTAACAGAATCAGAGAGAGAGAATGTAACAGAATCAGAGATAGAGAGAATGTAACAGAATCAGAGATAGAGAGAATGTAACAAAATCAGAGAGAGACAAAATGTAACAGAATTAGTGATAGAGAAAACATAACAGAATCAGAGATAGAGAGAGAGAGAAAGAATGTAACAGAAGAGAGAGAGAATGTAATAGAATCAGCGAGAGAGAGAGAGAATGTGACAAAATGAGAGATAGAAAGAGACAGAATGAAACAGAATCAGAGAGAGAAAAAGTGAGTTTTTTTTATTATTCGTTTATGGGATGTGGGCGTCGCTGGCAAGGCCAGCATTTATTGCCCATCCCTAATTGCTCTTGAGAAGGTGGTGGTGAGCCACCTTGAACCGCTGCAGTCCGTGTGGTGAAGGTACTCCCACAGTGCTGTTAGGTAGGGAGTTCCAGGATTTTGACCCAGCGACAATGAAGGATCGGCGATATACTTCCAAGTCACGGTGGTGTGCAATTTGGAGGGGAACTTGGAGGTGGTGGTGTTCCCATGTGCCTGCTGCCCTTGTCCTTCTAGGTGGAAGAGGTCGCGAGTTTGGGAGGTGCTGCCGAAGAAGCCTTGGCGAGTTGCTGCAGTGCATCTTGTAGATGTTACACACTGCAGCCATGGTACGCCGGTGGTGGAGGGAGTGAATGTTTAAGCTGGTGGATGGGGTGCCAATCAAGTGGGCTGCTTTGTCCTGGATGGTGTCGAGCTTCTTGAGTGTTTTTGGAGCTGCACTCATCCAGGGAAGTGGAGTGTATTCCATCAAACTCCTTACATGTGCCTTGTAGATGGTGGAAAGTCTTTCGGGAGTCAGGAGGTGAGACACTCACCACAGAATACCTAGCCTCTGACCTACTCTTGTTGCCACAGTATTTATGTGGCTGGTCCAGTTAAGTTTCTGGTCAATGGTGACCCCCAGGATGTTGATGGCGGTGGATTCGGCAATGGTAATGCCGTTGAATGTCAAGGGGAGGTGGTTAGACTCTCACTTGTTGGAGATATTCATTGCCTGGCACTTCTGTGGCGCGTGTGTTACCTGCCACTTATCAGCACATGCCTGAATGTCGTCCAGGTCTTGTTGCATGTGGGCATGGACTAATTCATTATCTGAGGAGTTGTGAATGGCGCAGAACACTGTGCAGTCATCAGCGAACATACCCACTTCTGACCTTATGTTGGCGGGAAGTTAATTGATGAATCAGCTGAAGATGGTTGGGCCTAGGACACTGCCCCGAGGAACTCCTGCAGCAATATCCTGGGGCTGTGATGATTGACCTTCAACCACCACAACCATCTTCCTTTGTGCTAGGTATGACTCCAGCCAGTGGAGCATTTCCCCCCCCGATTCCCACTGACTTCAGTTTTACTAGGGCTCCTTGATGCCATACTCGGTCAAATGCTGCCTTGATGTTAAAGGCAGTCACTCTCACCTCACCTATGGAATTTAGCTCCTTTGTCCATGTTTTGACCAAGGCTGTAATGAGGTCGGGAGCTGAGTGGTCTTGGCGGAACTCAAACTGGATATCAGGGAGCAGGTTATTAGTGAGTAAGTGCCGTTTGATAGCACTGTCGATGACACCTTCCATCACTTTGCTGATGATTGAGAGTAGACTGATGGGGCGGTAATTGGCCGAGTTGGATTTGTCCTGCTTTTTGTGGACAGGACATACCTGGGCAGTTTTCCACATTGTCGGGTAGATGCCAGTGTTGTAGTGGTACTGGAACATCATGGCTAGAGGCGCAGCTAGTTCTGGAGCACAAGTCTTCAGCACGACAGCCGGGATGTTGTCGGGGCCCATAGCCTTTGCTGTATCCAGTGCGCTCAGCCGTTTCTTGATATCACGTGGAGTGAATCGAATTGGCTGAAGAATGGCTTCTGTGATGGTGAGGACCTCAGGAGTAGGCCAATATGGATCATCCACTCGGCACTTCTGGCTGAAGATGGTTGCAAACACTTCAGCCTTGTCTTTTGCACTCACTTGCTGGGCTCCACCATCATTGAGGATGGGGATATTCATGGCACCTCCTCCTCCTGTCAGTTGTTTAATGGTCCACCACCATTCATGACTGGCTGTGGCAGGACTGCAGAGCTTTGATCTGATCCGTTGATTGTGGGATCTCTTAGTCCTGTCTATAGTATGCTGCTTCCGCTTTTTAGCATGCATGTAGTCCTGTGTTGCAGCTTCCCCAGGTTGGCACCTTATTTTTAGGTATGCCTGGTGCTGCTCCTGGCATGCTCTTTTGCACTCCTCATTGAACCAGGGTTGGTCCCCTGGCTTGGTGGTAATGGTAGAGTGAGGGATATGCTGGGCCATGAGGTTACAGATTGTGGTAGAATACAATTCTGCTGCTGCTGATGGCCCACAGCCTCATGGATGCCCAGTTTTGAGCTGCTAGATCTGTTCTGAATCTATCCCATTTAGCATGGTGGTAGTGCCACACAACACGATGGAGGGTGTCGTCAATGTGAAGACAGGACTTTGTCTCCACAATGACTGTGCGGTGGTCACTGCTACCAATACTGTCATGGACAGATGCAGCTGTGACAGGTACATTGATGAGGATGAGGTCAAGTAGGTTTTTCCCCCGTGTTGATTCCCTTACCACCTGCTGCAGGCCCAGACTGGCAGTTATGCCCTTCAAGACTTGGTGACGGACATTGAAGTCCCCCACCCAGAGTACGTTCTGTGCCCTTGCTGCTCTCAGTGCTTCTTCCAAGTGGCGTTCAACATGGAGGAGTACCGATTCATCAGCTGAGGGAGGGCGGTAGGTGGTAATCAGCAGGAGGTTTCCTTGCCCATGCTTGACCTGAAGCCATGAGGCTTCATGGGGTCCGGAGTCAATGTTGAGGACTCCCAGGGCCACTCATTCCTGACTGTCTACCACTGAGCTACCACCCCTGGTGGGTCTGTCCTGCCGGTGAGACAGGACATAACCAGGGATGGTGATGGAGGAGCTTGGGATGGTGAGAAAGAGAGAGTGAGAAAGAGAGAGAGAGAGAATGTAAAACTAAGTGATAGAGAGAGAATGCAACAGAATCACACAGAGAGAAAGAGAGAGAATGTAAAAGGATCAGTGATAGAGAGAATGTAACAGGATCAGAGAGAGAGAGAGAAAGTAACAGGATCAGAGGGGGAGAATGTAACAGAATCAGAGTGAGCGAGAGAATGTAACAGAATCAGAGACAGAGAGAGAATGTTACAGAGTCAGAGTTCGAGAGTGAGAGAATGTAACAGAATCAGAGAGACACAGAATGTAACAGAATCAGAGAGAGAGAGAGAAAGTAACAGGATCAGAGGGGGAGAATGTAACAGAATCAGAGTGAGCGAGAGAATGTAACAGAATCAGAGACAGAGAGAGAATGTTACAGAGTCAGAGTTCGAGAGTGAGAGAATGTAACAGAATCAGAGAGACACAGAATGTAACAGAATCAGAGACACAGAATGTAACAGAATCAGAGAGTGGGAGAATGTAACAGAACAGCGAGAGAGAGAGAGAGAGAGAATGTAACAGAATCAGAAAGAGAGAGAATATAACAGAATCAGAGAGAGAGAGAGAATGAAACAGAGTCATAAGAAATAGGAGCAGGAGTAGGCCATACGGCCCCTCGAGCCTGCTCCGCCATTCAATAAGATCATGGCTGATCATCGACCTCAACTCCACTTTCCCGCCCGATCCCCATATCCCTTGATTCCCCTCGAGTCCAAAAATCTATCGATCTCAGCCTTGAATATACTCAAAGACTCAGCATCCACAGCCCTCTGGGGCAGAGAATTCCAAAGATTCACAACCCTCTGAGTGAAGAAATTCTTCCTCATCTCAGTCTTAAATGGCCGACC
The DNA here is from genome assembly GCF_052327205.1 of Somniosus microcephalus. Classification (NCBI taxonomy): domain Eukaryota; kingdom Metazoa; phylum Chordata; class Chondrichthyes; order Squaliformes; family Somniosidae; genus Somniosus; species Somniosus microcephalus. Next base: position 95,584,148 of record NC_140990.1, on the reverse strand, counting down.
CCTTATCCTGAGATTATGCCCCCTAGTTCTAGACACTCCAGCCAGGGGAAACAACCTCTCGGCATCTACCCTGTCAATCCCCCTCAGAATCTTGTATGTTTCAATGAGATCACCTCTCATTCTTCTAAACTCCAGAGAGTATCGGCCCATTCTACACAATCTCTCATCATAGGACAGACCTCTCATCCCAGGAATCAATCTGGTGAACCTTTGTTGCTCCGCCTCCAAGACAAGTATATCCTTCCTTAGATAAAACTGTGCCCAGTACTCCAGGTGTGGTCTCACCAAGGCCCTGTACAATTGTAGCAAGACTTCCTCACTCTTATACTCCAACCCCCTTGCAATAAAGGCCAACATGCCATTTGCTGTCCTTGTTGCTTGCTGTACCTGCATGCTAGCTTTTTGTGTTTCTTGCATGAGGACACCCAGATTTCTCTGAATACCAACATTTAAAAGTTTCTCACCATTTAAAAGATATTGGGGGAGAAATTGGGTGAGTAGCACCACCTGTTAGCGCCTAAAGAGGCAGTCAGTGGCTGTAGCGCCACTGGCCGCGTCTCCTGCGATATTCAGTAGGGGTGCTAATGGTGGCGTTAGGCTTTTGCGCTGCGCCGCCACCAATGATGTCATCGGTGTGCACAGCGCCCCATTCGTGCCCCGTTTGCGATATTTGGTAGCGAACGCCGCAGTTGCGCCGCTCGCTACCCGCGTCCGGTTCACGGGGCCTTACTGTGCCGCTTTTTCGGCGGCCGCCTGCCAGCACCTCCGTCCCCGGTCTCCTAACTGGCCCCCCCGCGGCATTGCCGGCTGTTTCCCGAGAGCCCGGCACTTCTCCTTGGTGCCGGGCTCATTTGCCGGCACTCGCGATCGGGGATCGCACTGTTGCAGGCACCTCCCCCTTAACAGTGGGAGGAAGGCCTGCAGTACCGCAGCGTGCCGTGCCGTGCCGCAGCGTGTGGCGCTGCGGCACGTTGCGCTGCGATAATCAGTTTCAGCGCCCTAAGAGGGACGTGGAGTGCCTCGAGCCTCGCCCCGTGTCCCTCGAGCGGCACTGAAACTGAATTTCTGGCGATCGGTATCACTCCGATTGCTGCGCTAAATCCTGCGCTCAGGCGACTTTTGCGCCACTTTGGCGCCCCAACCCAATTTCTAGGCCATTCTGTTTTTCTGTTCTTCCTACCAAAGTGAATAACCTCACATTTCCCTACATTATACTCCATCTGCCACCTTACTGCCCACTCACTTAGTCTATCTATATCCCTTTGCAGACTGTGTTCTCCTCACAGTTTACTATCCCACCTAGCTTTGTATCGTCAGCAAACTTGGATACATTACACTCGGTCCCTTCATCTAGGTCATTAATATAGATTGTAAACAACTGAGGCCCCAACACTGATCCTTGCGGCACCCCACCAGTTACAGCCTGCCAACCTGAAAAAGATCCGTTTATCCCTACTCTCTTTTCTGTCCACTAACCAATCCTCTATCCATGCTACTATAATTACCCTCAGCCCCATGAGCCCTAATCTTGTGTAATAATCTTTTATGTGGCACCTTATCGAATGCCTTTTGGAAATCCAAATATAGTACATCCACTGGTTCCTCTTTATCTACCCTGCTAGTTACATCTTCAAAAAACTCTAATAAATTTGTCAAACACGATTTCCCTTTCATAAAACCATGTTGACTCTGCCTAATCATGTTATGATTTTCTAAGTGCCCTGACACCACTTCCTTAACAATGGATTCCAGCATTTTCCCAACAACTGATGTCAGGCTAACTGGCCTGTAGTTCCCTGTTTTTTCTCTCCCTCCTTTCTTGAATTGTGGTTTTACCCATTCTAAAATCTAGGAAATTTTGGAAGATCAAAACCAATGCATCCACTATCTCTTCAGCCACCTCTTTTAGAACCCTAGGATGCAGGACGTCAGGTCCAGGGGATTTGTCGGCTTTTAGTCCCATTAGTTTCTCTGGTACTTTTACTCAACTTATATTAATTACGTTAAGTTCCTCACCCTCATTAGACCCTTGGTTCCCCACCATTTTTGGTGTGCTTTTTGTGTCTTCTACAATGAAGACAGTTACAAAATATTTGTTTAACATTTCTCCCAGTTCCTTATTCCCCATAATAATTTCTCCTGTCTCAGCCTCTAAGGGACCAACGATTACTTTTGCTACTCTCTTCCTTTTTACATACTTGTAGAAACTCTTACAATCTGCTTTTATATTTCTTGCTAGTTTTCTGTCATATTCTATTTTTTTGCTTTTTATCAAATTTTTGGTCAACCTTTGCTGGTTTCTTTGCAACATTAAAAGCTTCTTCTTTCAATCTAATGCTATCCTTAACTTCTTTAGTTAGTCACAGTTGGTTCACTTTTGCCGTGGAGTTTTTGTTTCTCAATGTATTTTTGTTGAGAATTATGAAATATTTATTTAAATGCTAGCCACTGCTTATCTACTGCTATAACTTTTAATCTATTTTTCCAATCTACCTTAGCCAACTCGCCCCTCATACCTATGTAATTGGCTTTATTTAAGTTTAAGACTCTAGTTTCGGACTTAGGCAAGTCACTCTCAAAATTAACGTGAAATTCTATCATATTATGATCACTCTGCCCCAGAGGATCCTTTACTATGAGATTGCTAATTAACCCTGTCTCATTACACAATACGAGATCTAAAACAACCTGTTCCCTGATTGGTTCCATAGAGACATAGAAAAATAGGAGGAGTAGGTCATTCGGCCCTTCGAGCCTGCTCTGACATTCAATATGATCATGGCTGATCCTCTATCTCAATACCATATCCCCGCGCTCTCCCCATACCCCTTGATGCCTTTTGTGTCTAGAAATCTATCTATCTCCTTCATAAATATATGCAGTGACTTGGTCTCCACAGCCTTCTGTGGTAGAGAATTCCACAGGTTCTCCACCCTCTGAGTGAAGAAATTTCTCCTCATCTCAGTCCTAAATGTCCTACCCCGTATCCTGAGACTGTGACCCCTTGTTCTAGACCCCCCAGCCAGGGGAAACATCCTCCCTGCGTCCAGTCTGTCTAGCCCTGTCAGAATTTTATACATTTCAATGAGATCCCCTCTCATTCTTCTAAACTCTAGTGAATACAGGCCTAGTTGACCCAATCTCTCCTCATACGACAGTCTTGCCATCCCAGGAATCAGTCTAGTGAACCTTCGCTGCACTCTCTCTATGGCAAGTATATCCTTTCTTAGGTAAGGAGACCAAAACTGCACACAGTACTCCAGCTGTGGTCTCACCAAGGCCCTGTAGTAAGACATCCTTGCTCCTGTACTCAAATATTCTTGCAATGAAGTCCAACATACCATTTGCCTTCCTAACTGTTTGCTGCACCTGTATGTTTGCTTTCAGTGACTGGTGTACAAGGACACCCAGGTCCCTTTGTACATCAACATTTCCCAATCTATCACCATTTAAATAATACTCTTCCTTTCTGTTTTTCCTACTGAAGTGGATAACTTCACATTTATCCACGTTATACTGCATCTGCCATGTATTTGCCCACTCACTCAACTTGTCTAAATCGCCTTGAAGCCTCTTTGCATCCACCTCACAACTCACAATCCCACCTAGTTTTGTGTCATCGGCAAACTTGGAAATATTACATTTGGTTTCCTCATCCAAATCATTGATATATATTGTGAATAGCTGGGGTCCAAGCACTGATCCCTGCGGTACCCCACTAGTCACCGCCTGCCACCCCGAAAAAGACCCATTTATTCCAACTCTCTCTTTCCTGTCTGTTAACCAATTTTCAATCCATGCCAGTATATAACCCCCAATCCCATGTGCTTTAATTTTGCACACTAACCTCTTATGTGGGGCTTTATCAAAGGCCTTCTGAAAATCCAAATACACCACATCCACTGGTTCTCCTTTATCTATTCTACCAGTTACATCCTCAAAAAACTCCAGTAGGTTTGTCAAACACGATTTCCCTTTCATAAATCCATGTTGACTTTTTCTAATCCCATTGATATCTTCTAAGTGTCCTGTTATCACATCCTTTATAATACTCTAGCATTTTCCCTACTACTGATGTTAGGCTAACCAGCCTGTTTTCTCTCTCCCTCCTTTTTTAAATAGTGGGGTTACATCTGCAGGAACTGTTCCATAATCTATAGAATTTTGGAAGATGACAACCAATGCATCCACTATTTCCATGGCTACCTCTTTTAGTACTCTGGGATACAGATTATCAGGCCCTGGGGATTTATCAGTTTTCAGTCTCATTAATTTCTCCTGCACTATTTTTTTACTAATACTAATTTCCTTTAATTCCTCCTTCTCACTAGACCCTTGGTTCCCTAGCATTTCTGGGAAGTTGTGTCCTCTTCCGTGAAGAGAGAACCAAAGTATTTGTTTAATTGCTCTGCCATTTCCTTATTCCCCAGTATAATTTCTTCTGTCTCAGCCTATAAGGGACCTACATTTGTCTTCACTAATCTTTTTCTTTTTACATATTTGTAGAAGCTTTTACAGTCTGCTTTTATGTTCCTTGCAAGTTTACTCTCATACTCTATTTTTCCCCTCTTGATCTCTTGGTCCTTTTTTGCTGAGCTCTAAGCTGCTCCCAATCCTCAGGCTTGCTACTTTTTCTGGCAACGTTATATCACTCCTCTTTGGATCTAATACTATCCATAATTTCTTTTGTAGCCATGGTTGGGCCGCTTTTCCTTTTGTGTTTTTGCGCCAGAAAGGAATGTATAACTGTTGCAATTCATGCATTCATTCCTTAAATGTTAGCCATTGCCTATCCACCGTCATGCCTTTTAATGAAGCTCCCCAATCTATCATAGAAACATAGAAGATAGGAGCAGGAGTAGGCCATTTGGCCCCTCGAGCCTGCTCCGCCATTCAATGAGATCATGGCTGATCATCCAAATTCAGTACCCTGTCCCTGCCTTCTCCCCATATCCCTTGATCCCTTTAGCCTTAAGAAATATATCCAACTCCTTCTTGAATATATTTAATGAATTGGCCTCCACTGCTTTCCGTGGTAGAGAATTCCACAGGTTCACCACTCTCTGGGTGAAGAAATTCCTCCTCATCTCAGTCCTAAATGGCTTACCCCTTATCCTTAGACTGTGACCCCTGGTTCTGGACTCCCCGGCCATCGGAAACATCCTTCCTGCATCCAGTCTGTCCAGTCCTGTTAGAATTTTATAAGTTTCAATGAGATCCCCTCTCATTCTTCTAAACTCCAGCGAGTATAAGCCCAATCGACCCTATCATAGCCAACTCACTCCTCATGCCTTCGTAGTTTCCTTTGTTTAGATTTAGGACCCTAGTTTCGGATTGGACTTCTTCACTTTCCATCTTAATGAAGAATTCTATCATGTTATGGTCACTCTTCCCTAAAGGACCCTGCACAACAAGATTATTAATTACCCCCTTCTCATTGCACAATACCCAATTTAGGATAGCCTGTTCCCGAGTTGGCTCAACGTACTGATCTAAAAAAACATCTCGTACACACTCCAGGAATTCATCCTCCACAGTAGTATTGCTAATTTGGTTTGGCCAGTCTATATGTAGATTAAAGTCATGATTACTGTAGTACCCTTGTTACATGCATCTCTAATTTCAGGTTTGATGCCATCCCCTACATTACCACTACTGTTTGGAGGCCTATAGACAACTCCCACCAATGCTTTCTACCCCTTAGCTCCACCCAGACTGATTCTACATCTTGATTTTCTGAGCCAATATCCTTTCTCACTATTGCTCTGATTTCATCATTTACTAACAAGGCCACCCCACCTCCTTTTCCTTTTTGCCTGTCCTTCCTAAATATCGAATATGCTTGGATATTCAGCTCCCAGCCTTGGTCACCCTACAGTCATGTCTCCGTAATCGCAATTATATCATATCCGTTTACATCTATTTGCGCTGTTAATTCATCTACCTTATTACGAATGCTTCGTGCATTCAGATACAGTGCCTTTAGATTTGCCTCTTTAACATTTTTAGACATCTTGGGCTGGATTTTCATTGAGGAGGTGGGACTACAACTTTCGGGGTTGTAGTCCCGCCTCCATCGAGTTCTAGCCAACCCACGCGATTTAGACTTGAGTGACATTGTTGAGCCCGCCCAGCAGGCTCAGCAGGCCAATTAAGGGCCACCCAGCAACAGGTGACGTCACAGATTGAAATTTCATCTGTCAAGACCTTTTGACAGATGATTGGCACTAATCCCCTTCCCGCTTCGGGGAGGCGGGTCCCAGTGCGGGGCGGGTACCCGCCTCCTTTGAAATTGGCATGGAGGCAGGTTGGGTGCGGGATGGGGTCGGGACCCCTGATTTCAGGATTTTAAACCCCCACACGCCTCCAATCCCGATTCCACGGCCCAATGAAATCCAGCCCTTTGACATTTTTTTGTACTATGGCCCTATTTGTCTTATTACCATTTTCTCTTACCCGGACCCTATTTGTTCGTGCGCTCCTTTGTTTGTACGCTCTGTCCCTTCCTGACACTATCTGGTTATCCTTACCCCAATCACTTTCCTGCACTGCTTCCTTGTCTTTTCTCTTTAGCATTCTAGATTTCTCTCCACCGGGACCCTCCCCCACCTTATTTAGTTTAAAGCCCTATCTACCTCCCTAGTTATTCGAATCACTAGAACTCTGGTCCCAGCATGGATCAGGTGTAGTCTGTCCCAACGGAACAGCTCTCTCTTTCCCCAGTACTGGTGCCAGTGCCCCACGAATCAAAACCCACTTCTCCCACACCAATCTTTGAGCCACGCATTCATCTCCCTGATCCTATTAACCCTATGCCAATTTGCTCATGGCTCCGGTAATAATCCAGAGATTATGACCTTTGTGGTTCTGCTTTTTAATTTAGTCCCTAGCTACTCAAACTCTCTCAGCAGAACCTCTTTCTTTGTCCTACCTATGTCGTTGGTACCTATGTGGACCACAACAACTGGATCCTCCCCATCCATGTTCTTCGCCAGCCCAGAGGAGATGTCCTTTACCCTGGCAACATAGCCTTCGGGACTCACGCTCCTGGCTGCAGAGGACAGTGTCTGTCCCCCTAACTATACTGTTGCCTACTACATCCACCTTCCTTTTTACTCCCCCCACTTGAACGGCTTCCAGTACCACGGTGCCGTGGTCAGTTTGCTCGTCCTCCCCGCAGTCCCCGCACTTGTCCACAAGGGTTGCAAGAATCTCGAATCTATTGGACAAGTGCAGGGACTGGGGCTCCTGCAATACTACCTCCTGGATCCCTGTACCTGCCTGTCTCGCAGTCACACCCTCCTGTCCCTGACCACGTGTCAATTCTAAAGTATTTAATCTAAGGGGTGTGGCTGCCTCCTGGAGCAAAAGGTCCAGGTAACTTTCTCCCTCCCTGATGTCTTGCAATGTCTGCAGTTCGGACTCCAGTTCCTCAACTCAGAGCCGAAGTTTGTTGAGCTGCAGACACCTACCGCAGATGTAGTCATCCTGGACAAAAATGTCTACAAGCTCCCACATATTGCAGCAGCAACACATCTCCTGTTCTCCCATTATTTTATTTAGTTAATTAGTTTAGTGTTAATCAAATTATTTATCTCATTTAGTTTATTAAATTAATTAAGTTATGTATCATTTTTTAAATTTAGTTATATGTTATATTAAAACTTAGCCCACAGTCACTACCAATCACTTACCTGCCTTACCTGTGATGTCATACTGCCGTTTTCTCTTGTTGATGCAGGTCTGCTGCTTTTATCCCCACTTTAGGGCCTCGGTCTGCTCCCGCTCAGGTCCGCTGCTGCTCTGCAGGAGAAGTTAGGAAAAGCAAGCACCTCCTTCCTCTACTTCACCGAACTCCCACACTTACCAAACTCCCAGTTGTTCACTCTATGTTCCATGACATATTGTGCTAGGAAACTAACCCGAATTCATTCCATGAACTCGTCCTCCAGGCTACTTTTGCCCATTTGATTTGTCCAGTCTATATGAAGATTAAAGTCCCCCAAGATTATTGCACTACCTTTGTTGCAAGCTCCTACTATTTCTTGATTAATATTCTGTCCAACAATATAGCTACTGTTAGGGGGCCTATATACCACTCCTACCAGTGTTTTCTGCCCTTGTTATTCCTTATCTCCACCCATACTTATGCTACTTCCTGATCTTCCGAGCCAAGATCCTTTCTCGTTACTGTCCTTATGTCATCCTTTATAACAGAATCAGAGAGAGAGAGAGAGAGAGAGAGAGAATGAAACAGAATCAGAGAGGGAGAGAGAGAATGTAACAGAATCAGAGAGGGAGAGAGGATATAACAGAATCAGAGAGAGATAGAATGTAACAGAATCAGAATGAGAGACAGAGAATGTAACACAATCAGAGAGAGAGAGAATGTAATAGAATCAGAGAGAGGGAGAGAATGTAACACAATCAGAGAGAGAGAGAGAAAATGAAACAGAACCAGAGAGCGAGAGGATGTAACAGAATCAGTGATAGAGAATGCAATAGAATCAGAGAGTGAGAGAGAGAATGTAACAGAATCAGAGATAGAGAGAATGTAACAGAATCAGAGATAGAGAGAGAGAATGTAACAGAATCAGAAAGAGAGAGAAAGAATGTAACAGAATCAAAGAGAGAAAGAGAATGAAGCAGAATAAGAGAGAGAGAATGTAACAGAATCAGAGAGCGAGGGCGAATGTAATGCAATGAGAGAGATTGAATGTAACACAATCAGAGAGACAGAGAATGAAACAGAATCAGAGAGAGAAGATGTAACAGAATCAGTGACAGAGAATGTAATAGCATCAGAGAGTGAGAGAGTGAATGTAACAGAATGAGAGAGCGAGTGTATATAACAGAATCAGACAGAGATAGAGAGAGAATGTAACAGAATCAGAGAGAGAAAATGTAACAGAATCAGAAAGAGAGAGAATGTAACAGAATCAGAGAGAGAATGAGAATGTAACAGAATCAGAGTTAGAGAGAGAGAATGTAACAGAGTCAGAGATAGAGAGAGAATGTAACACAATCAGAGAGAGAGAATGAAATAGAATCAGAGAGAGGACATAACAGAATCAGTGATAGAGAATGTAATAGAATAAGAGAGAGAGAGAGAATAACAGAATCAGAGAGAGAGAGAATGTAACAGAATCAAAGAGAGAGAGAGAATGAAGCAGAATAAGAGGGAGAGAATGTAACAGAATCAGAGAGTGAGAGTGAATGTAATGCAATGAGAGAGAGAGAATGTAACAGAATGAGAGAGAGCGAGTGGATATAACAGAATCAGAGACAGAGAGATAGAGAGAGAATGTAACAGAATCAGAGAGAAAATGTAACAGAACCAGAGAGAGGGAGAGAGAATGTAACAGAATCAGAGAGAGAGAAAATGTAACAGAATCAGAGAGCGAGAGAATGTAACAGAATCAGAGAGAGAATGTAACAGAATCAGAGAGAGGGAGAGAGAAAATGTAACAGAATCTGTGATAGAGAGAATGTAAAAAAATTAGAGAGAGAATGTATCTGAATCAGAGAAAGAATGTAACAATCAGAGAGAGAGAAAGTAACAGAATCAGAGAGGGAGAGATAGACTATGCAACAGAAACAGAGAGAGAGAGAATGTAACAGAATCAGGGAGACAGAGAATGTAACAGAAACAGAGAGTGTGAGAATGTAACAGAATCAGAGGGAGAATGTAACAGAATAATTGAGAGAGAGAGAGCAAGAGAGAGAATGCAACAGTATCAGAGAGAGAGAAGGACATTTAGAAGGACAGGAAGGTGGGAAAAGGTGGAGGAGTGGCTCTGTTAATTAATGATGGTATTAGCACAATAGAGAGGGATGACCTAAGTTCAGGAAACCAGGATGTAGAAGCAGTTTGGGTAGAGGTGAGAAATGATAAAGGCAAGAAGTCACTTGTGGGAGTGGTGTACAGGCCCCCTAACAGTAACCACATGGTAGGATGGAGTATGAAGGAAGAAATAATGGGAGCTTGTCAGAAAGGTATGGTAATAATCAAGGGGGATTTTAATCTACATATAGACTGGAAAAATCAGATGGGCAAAGGTAGCCTAGATGAGTTCATAGAATGTTTTCAGGATAGTTTCTTAGAACAGCATGTTCTGGAGCCAACCAGAGAGCAGGCTATACTAGACCTGGTATTGCGCAATGAGTTAGGATTAATTAATGACCTCGTAGTGAAGGCGCCCCTAGGTAGCAGTGATCATAATATGATTGAATTTTACATTCAGTTTGAGGGAGAGAAGAGTGGGTCCAAGACTAGTATTTTAAACTTTTAAAATAAGGGCAATTATGAGGGCATGAAAGCAGAGCTAGCTAAAGTGAACTGGCAAATTAGGTTAAGGGATAGGTCAACAGAGTTGCAGTGGCAGACATTTAAGGGGATTCTTCAGAATACACAGAATATATACATTCCAACGAGGAAGAAAAATTCCAAGGAGAGGACCCACCATCCATGGTTAACTAAAAAAGTTAAAGATAGTATCAAACATAAAGAAAAAGCATATAATTGCACAAAGATGGGAGGCAGGTCAGAAGATTGGACAGAATATAAAAAACAGCAAAGAATGAGTAAAAGATTAATAAGGAGAGAAAAATTAGAGTATGAAAGAAAGCTAGCTAGAAATATAAAAACAGATAGTAAGAGTTTCTATAGATATTTTAAAAAGAAGAGTTAACAAAGTGAGCGTTGGTCCTATAGAAAGTGAGTCTGGGGAATTAATAATGGAAAATAAGGAGATGGCAGTTGAATTGAACAGGTATTTTGCATCGGTCTTCACTAGCGTCTTAAAAGAAGTGGTTAGTGAGATAGTTGATGCGTTGGTTTTCATTTTCCAAAATTCCCTAGATTTGGGGAAGGTTCCATTAGATTGGAAAATAGCAATTATAACTCCTTTATTCAAAAAGGGAGAGAGACAGAAAGCAGGAAACTATAGGCCAGTTAGCTTAACATCTGTCCTAGGGAAGATGTTAGAAGCTATTATTAAAGACATTATAGCAGGGCACTTAGAAAAGTTTAAGGTAATCAGGCAGAGTCAACATGGTTTTGTGAAAGGGAAATCATGTTTAACCAATTTATTGGAGTTCTTTGAGGAAGTAATATGTGCTGTGGATAAAGGCGAACCGGTGGATGTACTGTACTTAGATTTCCAGAAGGCATTTGATAAGGTGCCACATCAAAGGTTGTTGCAGAAAACAAATGCTCATGGTGTAGGGGGTAACATTTTAGCTTGGATAGAAGATTGGCTGGAGAGTAGGCATAAATGGGTCATTTGCTGGTTGGCAAGATGTAACGAGTGGTGTGCCACAGGGATCAGTGCTGGGGCCTCAACTTTTTACACTTTATATAAATGATTTGGATAAAGGGACCGAAGGTATGGTTGCTAAATTTGCTGATGACACAAAGATAGGTAGGAAAGTAAATTGTGAAGAGTACATAAGGAGGCTACAAAGGGATACAGATAGGTTGTGAGTGGGCAAAGATCTGGCAAATGGAGTATAATGTGGGAAAATGTGAAATTGTCCATTTTGGCAGGAAGAATAAAAAAGAAGCATATTATCTAAATGGTGAGAGATTGCAGAGCGCCGAGATGCAGAGGGATCTGGGTGTCCTAGTGCATGAATCGCAAAAGGTTGCTATGCAGGTACTGCAAGTAATTAGGAACGCTAATAGAATATTATAGTTTATTGCGAGGGGAATTGAATACAAAAGTAGGGAGGTTATGCTTCAGTTATACAGGGCATTGGTGAGACCACATCTGGAGTACTGTGTACCGTCTCGGTCTCCTTATTTAAGGAAGGATGTAAATGCGTTGGAAGCAGTTCAGAGAAGGTTTACTAGACTAATACCTGGAATGGGCGGGTTGTCTTATGAGGAAAGGTTGGACAGGCCAGGCTTGTATCCGCTGGAGTTTAGAAGAGTAAGAGGTGACTTGATTGAAACATACAAGATCCTGAGGGGTCTGGACAGGGTGGATGTGGAGAGGATGTTTCCTCTTGTGGGAGAATCTCAGGGGTCACTGTTTAAAAATAAGGGGTCGCCCATTTAAGACAGCGATGTGGAGAAATTTTTTCTCACAGAGGGTCGTGAGTCTTTGGAACTCTCTCCCTCAGAGGGCGGTGGAAGCAGAGTCTTTGAATATTTTTAAGGCAGAGGTAGATAGATTCTTGGTAAGCAAGGGGGTGAAAGGTTATCGGGGGTAGGCGGGAATGTGGAGTAATCGGATCAGCCATGATCTTATTGAATGGCGGAGCAGGCTCGAGGGACTGAGTGGCCTACTCCTGCTCCTAATTCGTATGTTCGCATGTATGAGAGAATATAACAGAATCAGCGAGAGAGAGAGAATGTAACAGAATCAGAGAGAGAGGGAGAATGTAACAGAATCAGAGAGAGAGAGAGAGAATGTAACAGAATCAGAGAGAGAGAATGCAACAGAATCAGAGAGATAAAGAGAGAATGTTATAGAGTCATAACGGCACAGAAGGAGGCCATTCGGCCCATCGAGTCCATGCCGGCCCTCTGTAGGGCAATCCAGTCAGTCCCATTCCCCCGCTCTATCCCTGTAGCCCTGCAAGTTTATTTCCCTCAAGTGTCTATCCAGTCTCCCCTTGAAAACATTGAGGGCTAGAAATTCAGTAGGCTTTGCGCCCAGTTTTCGCCCAAAGAGGGCTTTTGCGCCACTTGCTGAGATTGCGCCGATATTCAGCACTGCGGTAATGGCGGCGTTAGCCAGTAGCGCTGCGCCGCCACCGATGACGTCATCGGTGTGCGCAGTGCCCCGCTACCGCCCCGCTACCGGCCCGACCACCATATTTAGTTGCGGCCGCCTCTTCTGCAGCGGCCGCAAACAGCGATCTGAAAACGGGGCCGTCCTGCAGCCTTAGTGGGGCGAGTTAAGGCAGAGGTGCGGCCGGCCGCTTTTTCGGTGGCCGCCTGCCCGCACCTCCTTCCCCGGCCTCCTCCACCCCCCCCAGTGGCATTGCCGGCTGTTTTCCGGGAGCCCGGCACTTCTCCGTGGTGCCGGGCTCATTTGCCGGCACTAGCGAGCGGCGATCTCGCTGTTGCAGGCACCTCCCCCTTCAGAGAGGGAGGAAGGCCTGCAGTACCGCAGCCTGCCGCTCCGCAGCGGGTGGCGCTGCGGCACCTAGCGTGCCGAAATTCAGTTTCAGCGCCCCAAGCGGGGGCGGCCACACCCTTGAATAGCGGCCGGCTTCGACTTGGGGCGCTGAAACTGAATTTCTGGCAGGCGCAAGTGGCTCCGCGCGCAGCGGTAACTTCTGGGCGCAAGCGAGCTGGCGGGCCCAAACTGAATTTCTAGGCCTGAGTGTCTCCGCTTCCACCACTTCCGTCGGCAGCGAATTCCAGGTCATCACCACTCGCTGTGTAAAAACATTTTTCCTCACATCCCCCCTGTGTCTCTTGCCCAAAACCTTAAATCTGTGTCCCCTAGTCCTTGTACCATCAACTTGTGGGAACAGCCTTTCCCCGTCTAGCCTATGCAATCCAGTCATAATCTTGTACACCTCTATCAAATCACCCCTCAACCTCCTTTGCTCTAATGAAAACAAATCCAGCTTCTCCAATCTGTCCTTGTAGCTAAGATCCCCCATCCCCGGAACCATTCTGGTAAATCTCCTCTGCACCCTCTCAAGTGCCTTCACATCCTTCCTAAAGTGTGGTGACCAGAACTGGACACAATACCCCAGTTGTGGCCTAACCAGCGCTTTATAAAGGTTCAGCATAACTTCTCTACTTTTGTACTCAATACCTCTATTTATGAAGCCCAAGATCCCATATGCTTTGTTACCCACTCTCTCAATATCTCCCGCCACCTTCAGGGACCTATGCACATTAACTCCCAGGTCCCTCTGGCCCTGCACACTCTTTAAAACTGTGCCATTAAGTGAATATTGCCTCTCCCTGATCCTTCTGCCAAAATGCATCACCTCACACTTCTTTGTATTAAATTCCACCTGTCACTTGTCTGCCCAATCTGCTAGCCTTTCTATGTCCTGTTGCAGTTGATTTATATCATCATCACTGTTTGCCACACCCCCAAGTTTGGTGTCATCGGCAAATTTAGAAATTCTACTCTGTATTCTTTATATATATATCAAAAAATTCCCTTGGGGAATGCCACTGTCAACCATCCTCCAGTCTGAAAAACCACCATTTACCACAACTCGCTATTTTCTGTCCTTAAGCCAATTCTTTATCCTTCTTCCTTCTTCTTAGGCAGTCCCTCGGAACCGAGGATGACTTGCTTCCACATTAAAAATTAGTTCTCAGGTGACTGATGAGTCCAATGTGGGACCTACAGTCTCTGTCACAGGCGGGGCAGACAGTGGTTGAAGGGGTGGGTGGGTGGGGTGCTTGGGTCGACGTGCGCTCCTTCTGCTGTTTGTGCTTGGCTTCCACTTGCTCCCAGCGAAGAGACTCGAGGTGTTCGGCGCCTTCCCGGATGCTTCTCCTCCACTTTGTGCGGTCTTGGGCCGGGGATTCCCAGGTGTCGGTGGGGATGTTGCACTTTTTCAAGGAGGCTTTGAGGGTGTCCTTGAAGCATTTCCTCTGCCCACCTAGGGCTCTCTTACTGTGTCAGAGCTCCGAATAGAGCTCTTGTTTTGGGAGTCTCGTATTGGGCATGCCGACGATGTGGCCCATCCATCGGAGCTGATCGAGCGTGGTCAAAGCTTCGATGCTGGGGATGTTGGCCTGAGCGAGAACACTGACATTGGTGCGCCTATCCTGCCAATGGATTTGCAGGATCTTGCGCATCCTGACAAACGGATCCACCACAGACCCAATTCAAGTATGGAGCAGGGTCAACCAAGGCTGTGTCATCGCACCAATGCTCTTCTCGATCTTCCTGGCTACAATGCTCCATCTCAACCTCAGTAAGCTCCCCGCTGGAGTGGAGCTAATCTACAGAACAAACGGGTAACTGTTCAACCTCTGTCGCCTCCAGTCCAGATCCAAGGTCATCCCATCCTCTGTCGTCGAATTACAGTATGCAGATGACGCTTGCGTCTGCGCACATTCGGAGGTCGAACTCCAAACCATCGTCAACACCTTCACTGAAGTGTATGAGAGCATGGGCCTTACGCTAAACATCCATAAGACAAAAGTCCTCTACCAACCTGCTCCACCACACAGTACTGCTCCTGATTATCAAAATCCATGATGAGGCCTTAGATAATGTGGGCCACTTTCCATACCTCAGGAGCCTACTGTCAACAAGGGCAGACGTCGATGACGAAGTCCAACACTGCCTTCAGTGTGCCAGTGCAGCCTTCGGTCGCCTGAGGAAGAGAGTGTTTGAAGACCAGGACCTCAAACCCGGCACTAAGCTCATGGTCTACAGAGCAGTAGTGATACCCGCCCTCCTGTATGCTTCAGAGACATGGACCATGTACAGCAGGCACCTCAGAGCACTGGAGAGGTACCACCAACGCTGCCTCTTTATCCAAGCTGCCACTGACCCACCTATTCCATGAGCCACAATTTTGTTAACCAGCCTTCTATGTGGTACTTTGTCAAATTCCTTCTGAAAATCCATGTAGACAACATCAATTGCATTCACTTCATCAATCCTCCCTGTTACTTAATCAAAAAATTCATCAAAAGAATGTAACAGAATTAGAGATAGAAAGAGAGAATGTAACAGAATCAGAGAGAATGTAACAATCAGAGATAGAGAGCGAGAATGTAACAGAAACAGAGAGAGAGGATTTATAAGAATCAGAGAGAGAATGTAACAGAATCAGTGACACAGAGAGAATGTAACAGAATCAGAGAGATAGAGAATTAAACAGAATGAGAGAGAGAGATAATGTAACAAAATCAGAGAGAGAATGTAACAAAATCAGACCGAGAGAGAGAGAGAGAGAGAATGTACCAGAATCAGAAAATAAGAGAGAATGAAACCAAATGAGAGAAAGAGAATGTAACAATCTGTGATAGAGAGAGACTGTAACATGAATTAGAGAGAGAGAGAAAGAATGTAACAGAATCATACAGAGAGAGAGGATGTAACAGATTCAGAATGAGAGAGAGATTGTAACAGAATCAGAGAGAGCGAGAATGTAACAGAAGCAGAGAGAGGGTGTAATAGAATCAGAGAGAGAATATAACAGAATCAGAGAGAGAGAGAATGTAACAGATTCAGAATGAGAGAGAATGTAACAGAATCAGAGAGAGAGAATGTAACAGAATCAGAGAGAGAGAATGTAACAGAATCAGAGAGAGAGAGAATGTAACAGAATCAGAGAGAGTGCGAGAATGTAACAGAATGAGAGAGAGAGGATGTAAAAGAATCAGTGATAGAGAATGTAACAGAATCAGAGAGAGAGAATGTAACAGAATCAGAGAGAGAGAATGTAACAGAATCAGAGAGAGAGTGCGAGAATGTAACAGAATGAGAGGGAGAGGATATAAAAGAATCAATGATAGAGAATGTAACAGAATCAGCGAGAGAGCGAGATAGAGGGAATGTAACAGAATGAGAGAGAACGAGAGGGAGGGAATATAACAGAATCAGAGAGAGAGAATGTAACAGAATCAGAAGAGAGAATGTAACAAAATCAGAGATAGAGAGAGAGAATGTAACAGAAAGAGAGAGAGAGATAATGTAACAGAATCAGAGAGAGAGGATGTAACAAAATCAGAGAGAGGATGTAACAGAATCAGTGATAGATAGAGAATGTAACAGAATCAGAGAGAGAGTGCGAGATAGAGAGATTGTAACAGAATCAGAGAGAGAGCAAGAGAGAGGGAATGTAACAGAATCAGAGAGTGAATGAGGGAAAGAATGTAACAGAATCAGACAGAGAGAATGTAACAGAATCAGAGAGAGAGAGAGAGAGAATGCAACAGAATCAGAGATGGCGAGAGAGAGAACGTAACAGAATCAGAGAGGGAGAGAAAATGTAACAGAATCAGAGAGAGAGAAAGTAACAGAATCAGAGAATGAGAGAGAGAATGTAACAGAATGAGAGAGAGAGAATGTAAGAGAATCAGAATGAGAGAGAGAATGTAACAAAATCAGAGAGAGAAAATGTAACAGAATCAGAGAGAGGGAGAGAATGCAACAGAATCAGAGAGAGAGAGAGAATGCAACAGAATCAGAGAGAGAGATTGTTATGCAATCAGAGGGAGAGAGAGAGAATGCAACAGAATCAGTGATAGAGAGAGACTGTAACAGAATCAGAGAGAGAATGCAACACAATCAGAGAGAGAGAAAGAATGTAACAGAATCAGCGAGAGAGAGAGACTGTATCAGAATCAGAGAGAGAGAGAGAATGTAACAGAATCGGAATGAGAGAGAGAATGTAACAGAAACAGAGAGAATGTAACAGAATCAGAGAGAGAGGATGTAACAGAATCAGAGAGAGAGCGAGATAGAGAGAATGTAACAAACAGAGAGAAAGAATGAAACAGAATCAGAGAGAGTGAATGTAACACAATCCGAGATAGAGAGAGAGAGTGTAACAGAATCAGAGAGAGTGCGAGATAGATAGAATATAACAGACAGAGAGAGAGAGAGAATGTAACAGAATCAGAGAGAGTGAATGTAACACAATCAGAGAGAGATTGTAACAGAATCAGAGAGAGAGAATGTAACGGAATCGGAGAGAGAGCGAGATAGAGAGAATGTAACAGAGCGAGAGAGAGAGAGAATGAAACAGAATCAGAGAGAGAGTGAATGTAACACAATCAGAGATAGAGAGAGAAAATGTAACAGAATCAGAGAGAGAGAGAGAGAGAGAAAGTAACAGAATCAGAGAGAGCTTGTAACACAATCAGAGAGAGATTGTAACAGAATCAGAGAGAGAGAGAGAATGCAACAGAATCGGACAGAGAGAGAATGCAACTGAATCAGACAGAGAGAGAATGAAACAGAATCAGAGAGAGATTGTTATGCAATCAGAGAGTGAGAGAGAGAATGCAACAGAATCAGTGATAGAGAGAGAATGTAACAGAATCAGAGAGAGAATGCAACACAATCAGAGAGAGAGAGAATGCAACAGAATTGGTGATAGAGAGAGAATGTAACAGAATCAGAGAGAGAGTGAATGTAACACAATCAGAGATAGAGAGAGAGAGTGTAACAGAATCAGAGAGAGTGCGAGATAGATAGAATATAACAGACAGAGAGAGAGAATGTAACAGAATCGGAGAGAGTGAATGTAACACAATCAGAGATAGAGAGAGAAAATTTAACAGAATCAGAGAGAGAGAATGTAACGGAATCGGAGAGAGAGCGAGATAGAGAGAATGTAACAGACAGAGAGAGAGAGAGAGAGAATGAAACAGAATCAGAGAGAGAGTGAATGTAACACAATCAGAGATAGAGAGAGAAAATGTAACAGAATCAGAGAGAGAGAAAGTAACAGAATCAGAGAGAGCTTGTAACAGAATCAGAGAGAGATTGTAACAGAATCAGAGAGAGATTGTAACAGAATCAGAGAGAGAGAGAGAATGCAACAGAATCGGACAGAGAGAGAATGCAACTGAATCAGACAGAGAGAGAATGAAACAGAATCAGAGAGAGATGGTTATGCAATCAGAGAGTGAGAGAGAGAATGCAACAGAATCAGTGATAGAGAGAGAATATAACAGAATCAGAGAGAGAATGCAACACAATCAGAGAGAGAGAGAAAGAATGTAACAGAATCAGAGAGAGCGAGCGAATGTAACAGAATCAGCGAGAGAGAGAATGTAATAGAATCAGAGAGAGAGAGAGAATGCAACAGAATCAGAAAGAGAGAATGTAACAGAATCAGAGAGAATGTAACAGAATAAGAGAGAGAGATAAAGTAACAGAATCAGAGAGAGAATGTCATTAAATGAGAGAGTGAATGTAACAGAATCAGAGAGAGAGAGTGAATGTAACTCAGAGATAGAGAGAATGTAACAGAATAAGAAAGAGAGAGAGAAAATGTAATGCAATCAGAGAGACAGGGAATGTAACAGAATCAGAGATAGAGGGAGAGAGAAGGTAGCAGAATAAGAGAGAGAGAATGTAACAGAATAAGAGGGAGAGAGAATGTAACAGAATAAGATTGAAAGAGAATGTAACAGAATAAGAGAGAGCATGTAACAGAATGAGAGAGAGAGAGAGAGTGAGTGAATGTAATGCGAGTATGTAATAGAATCAGAGACAAAATGTAACATAATCAGAGAGAGAGAGAATGTAACAGAATCAGAGATAGAGCGAGACAGGGGGAGAGTAACAGAATCAGAAAATAAGAGAGAATGAAACCAAATGAGAGAGAGAGAATGTAACAAAATCAGTGAGAGAGAGCGAATGTAAAGCAATGAGAGAGCATGTAATAGAATCAGAGAGAGAGATAAAGAGAATGTAACAGCATCAGAGAGAGAGAATGAAACAGAATCAGTGCGAGAGAGAAAGCAAATGTAAAGCAATGAGAGAGTGAGCATGTATCAGAATCAGAGAGAGATAGAGAGAATGGAACAGAATCAGAGAGAGAGAATGTAACATAATCAGAGAGAGAATTAAACAGAATCAGAGCGAGAGAATGTAACAAGAACAAGAGAGAATGTAACAGAATCAGAGAGAGAGAGCGAATGTAACACAATGAGAGAGAGAGAATGTAACAGAATCATAGAGAGAGAGAATGTAACAGAATCAGAGAGAATGTAACAGAATCAGAGAGCGAGTGAGAGAAAGTAACAGAATCAGTGACAGAGAGAATGTAACAATCAGAGAGAGAGAGAATGCAACAGAATCAGAGAGAGAATGTAACAGAATCAGAGAGCGAGAGAGCGACTGTAACGCAATGTAACAATAAGATTGAAAGAGAATGTAACAGAATAAGAGAGAGCATGTAACAGAATGAGAGAGAGTGAGAGTGAATGTAATGCGAGAATGTAACAGAAACAGAGAGAGAGAGGATGTATAAGAATCAGAGAGAGAGAATGTAACAGAATCAGTGATAGAGAGAGAATGTAACTGAATCAGAGAGAGAGCGAGACAGAAGGAATGTAGCAGAATCAGAGAGAGAGAATGTAACAGAATCAGAGCGCAAGAGAGAGAGAGTAACAGAATCAGAGAGAGGGAGAATGTAATGCAATCAGAGAGAGAGACAGAAAATGCAACAGAATCAGAGAGAGAGAGAGAATGTAACAAAATAAGAGAGAGAGAGCGAACATAACAAAATGAGAGCGTGAATGTAACAGAATCAGAGAGAGAGAGAGAGCGAATGTAACGCAATGAGAGAGAGTGAATGAAACAGATTCAGAGAGAGAGAATGTAACAGAATCAGAGAGAGGGAAAATGAAACAGAATCAGAGAGAGCGAATGTAACGCAATGAGAGAGAGAGAGAGTGTAACAGAATCAGAGCAAGAGAGTGAGAGAGAGAATGTAACAGAATCAGTGATAGAGAGAGAGATTGTGACAAATTCAGAAAGAGAGAGAGAATGTAATATCAGAGAGAGAGGATGTAACAGAATCAGTGATAGAGGGAGAGGGTGAATGTAACAGAATCAGAGAGAGAGCGAAGAGAGAATGGATGCAACAGAATCAGAGCAAGTGAGAGAGAGAGAGAATAACAGATTCAGAGAAAGAAAATGTAACAGAATCAGAGAGAGAGAGAATTTAACAGAATCAGAGAGAGAGAATGTAACATAATCAGAGAGAGAGAGAATGTAACAGAATCGGAGATAGAGCGAGACAGAGAGAGAATGAAACCGAATGAGAGAGAGAGAATGTAACAGAATCAGAGAGAGAGTGAGAATGAAACAGAAAAAGAGAGAGAATGTAACAGAATCAGTGAGAGCGAGCGAATGTAAAGCAATGAGAGAGAGAGCATGTAATAGAATCATAGACAGAGATAAAGAGAATATAACAGTGTTGTGTCTCCTTGTGTTCTTATTACTATGTAATACAGACACTTTTAACTCATTTAGTTTACGACTTTCTTTCAGTTGTATTCTTGCTTTTATGATGTTGCTGCCGCATGGTGCGGGGTGATACAAGATATCCGACCTTGCACTGCACACTGCCTTTCACAGTGTGCCACATAGCAATATAAATACACTAACCAAAGTAGTTCCATATAGCGATGTAACAAGTAGTTCCATTTAACGATGTAATAATATAACGATGTAACATCCCTCTTTCTCAAAAAACTAAAACATGAAATCCAATTTAATTTAAAAATTATTATATCTGAACTATTATTATCAAATACAAAGAATCATGAGTTTTCTTTTCTTATTCGCGATATCGCTCAGGTGGTTGGATGTTGTCCCTCCATCTTGTGGATTTGGTGGTGACCACTCCTCTCTGCGGTGTTTTGGTGTGTTCCGCTCTTGTTGGTGTTGTTGCTGTCGCACTTGGAGTTGGAGTGTGCATGCTCGTGGTTGTTTGATTTGTGGTGCTTGTTTCTGGCATTGTACTGCTTGTGGTAGCTGGTGTTGTCAATGTTGCTGATGTTGTCTGCTGCTTAACCAGTTCAGGTGAAGGTCTGATGTGGAGTCTGTTCCATCTGTATTGGTTACCAGGTTCGGTCTCTATGAAGTAGGATCTTGGAGTATCAGCTTTTCCAATTACCTTGGCTGGATTCCAGGTTTTCAGGACCGGGTCTTGCACATGCACTGATTGCCTATTCAGCAATTCTGGTAGCATCTTTGCATGTTTGTCGTAATGTTTGCTCCCTACGACTTGTGCTTCTGCCAGCTTCTGTCTGAAGTCCTCCTGGTCCTGGGGAGGATGTATTTTTGCTGGTAGTGTAGTCTTAAACTTCCTCCCATTCAGCAATTCCGCAGGTGATTTCATGTCTGCTTTCAGTGGTATTGATCTGAGTGATAGGAGGGCAAGGTCTTGGTCTTCCCCCATCTCACTGCTTTTGATGAGAGTTCTCTTGACAGTCTGGATCTGTCTTTCGATGAACCCGTGTCCCCTTGGGAAATGTGGGGATGAGGTTACTATTTTGAACCCATACTTTTCTGCCAGAGCTCTGAATTCACTCGATGTGAACTGGGTTCCATTGTCACAGATTACCTTTTCTGGGATTCCTTGTTCAGCAAACAAGCTCTTTGCAATTCTGGTGGTAGTTGTGGCTCTCAGATCTTTCATCCTTCTCACAAAAGGAAACTTGGAATAGTAATCTGTCACTATGAGATACCATTCTTGATTGCACATGAAGAGATCTACCCCAACAGTGTGCCATGGTCTTGACGATATTTCACTAGGTATCATCTCCTCTTTCTGTTGTGCATTTCTGTATTTCTGGCATATACCACATGCAGAGACCATCTGTTCGATATTTTTGTACATGCCTATCCAGTATACAGCTGATCTGGCTCTCAGCTTGCATTTCTCCATTCCCATGTGGCCTTCGTGTATTAGATGGAAAAGTCCTGTCTGCATCGTCTTTGGCACGATGGTCCTCGATCCAGCAAGGAGAATACCGTCTTCTATTGCGATGTCGTCTCTAATCGTCCAGTATTAACGAATTGTCGCCTGTACCTGCTGGATTCTCTCCGGCCACCCCTGTATCACTTGTTGTGTGAGTAGTTGCAATTCCTCATCTTTGCTAGTCTCATCTCTGATTTGACTGAGCTTTGTAGGGGTAACACTCACTAGGTGGTGGATTTTTACTGTTAGACCCTCCACCTCGTGTTTCTCATATGGTGAAAATCGAGACAACGCATCTGCTAGCACCATTTCCTTTCCTGGCTTATATTTAAGCGTGAAGTCATAGTTTTGGAGCCTTAGAAGTAGTCTTTGCAGTCTTGTAGGTGCTTTGCACAGATTCTTCTTGTAGATCTGTTCTAGTGGACGATGGTCACTCTCTATTGTAAACTGCCTTCCATACAGGTATGTATGGAATTTCTCGCATCCATACACTACTGCCAATAGTTCTCTTTCTATGTTGGCGTATCTCGTCTCGGCTGACGTCAAGGCCTTTGATGCGAAAGCTATTGGCTTTCCTTCCTGCACAAGAGCTGTCCCTAGTCCTCTGGTAGAAGCGTCTACTTGCAGAGTGACTGGTTTTCTTCTGTCATAATATGACAGACTTGTTCCTTTAGTTGTTTGAAATTCCTTTAATGTGATTCAGACCACTGGTATTCGGTGTCTTCTTTCATTAGCTCGCTGAGATTTGTTGTATGTTCCGACATGTGTGGGATGAAAGAACTCATGTATTGGGCCAAGCCGAGGTAACTCCTCAGCTCTTTCTTATCTTTGGGTGGTTTCATTTCAGCAATTGCTGCAATCTTCTCAGGACTTGGCTTGACTCCCTCTGGTGTGTAAATCATACCGAAGAATTGGCATTCCTTGACTTTAACTATGCACTTATCGGCATTTAACTTGATGCCAGCCTTCCTGGTACGCTCCATGGCCTCATGTAGGTGCATATCATGGTCTCTTTCATCTGCTCCATAGATCTGAATATCATCAGCTATTCCTATAGCTCCTCCACAGCCTCTGTATGTCTCGTCTACTTTCTGTTGAAAGATATCTTGACTGACCTTTAACCCGAATAGTAGCCGCAGGAATTTGTAACGCCCAAATGGTGTGTTGAATGTTGTCAGTGTTGTTGATTCCTCATCCAACTTCACGTTCCAATATCCATTTCTGGCATCTAGTTTTGAGAAAACCTTTGCTCCTGCCAGTGATGGCGTAATCTCCTCTAGCATTGAGGTGGGATAGTGGTCCCTCTTTATCACCTGGTTTAGATCTTTGGGGTCCAAACATATTCTGAGATGCCCGTTTAGCTTTTCTCGTACCACAATTGAGTTTACCCAGTCTGTGGGTTCAGTGACCTTTACGATCACTCCCTTTTCTTCCATCTCCTTTAGCTCTCTTTCAAGCTTTGTCTTCAGCGCGATGGGTACTTTTCGTGGAGCATGGATAACGGGCTTTACCTCTGGATCGATGGTGATGTGGTATTGGAAATCTCCGAAACATCCCACTGTATCATCAAAACATTCCGGATACATGTCTATCAAGTCTTTTTTACTCTTGATTTGTGGGCGATTCTCCAGCGGGGTGTTGCTGTCTATCTTCAGTGACGTTTCCGTCAGCTCGTGATGCACTGAGATCAATCTCAACTTTTCGCAGCTGTTTAATCCCAGGATCGCTGGCCCCTCAGTGTCGGTGACATAGAACATGCAGTTGATGTTCTTTCTTTTATGTGTCCCTTTGACAAAGGTTGTTCTGAGTTGTTTAATCTCACTCCCCCCGTATGCTGTCAGCGTGACATTACTTGCCTTTAAACAACCCTTTTTCGGGTAGCCATCTTCTCTCAAGTTTTCGGGAAAGATCTGCTGGTACAGTCTCAATGGGAGAATGTTGCTCTGAGCCCCTGTGTCCAGCTTCAACTTTAAGTTGATGGTTGTGGGTTGACCTTTGACCCTCTTTTCGATTTGGATGATGGTGTGCAATTCTCTCTTCGGAGTATTTTCCGCTCTGGACATCTTGTGAAGCTGTACCTTTATGGTTTTGATGTTTAGTGTATTGTCATGACCATAATCATCATCATCCTGTTCATCCATGGCATAGATATTGTGTTTCTTTCTCTGGTTCTGCTGTCCGCCTTTGTTTTTGATGTATGTTCCTTCTTTCTTCATTCTAAACCTCTTTTCCCAGTGGTTTAGTTTGCCACATGCATTGCAGCTTGTTCCATATGCTGGACATTTCCTCCTGTCTGTATAATCGTGCGGTCTTCCACAGTTTCTGCACATGTTGCTCCTGTTGTCATGTGCATGTCTTTGTGTTGTACTTTTCTCTCACTGTTTCCACTCTGTTGTCCGTCTCAGAAGCCATCCGCATGTCAGCCGTTTGAGAAATCAGCATTCTCATTTGCTGCTTCATGGCTTCATGAGCTCTCGCAGTATCTATAGCCTCTGTTATTTCGAGCTTTTCTTTCCCTATCAGGGCTTTTTGTACCTCTGCATGCGCTGACCCCCATATCAGCTGGTCCACAAGCCTTTCCTCCATTTCCTTAAATGCACACTTGCTGGCTTCATTTCTCAGCCTTGTCAGGAAATTGTCAGCTGTTTCACCGGGTTCCTGTCTTAGACTCTGGAATTTGTATCTGTGTATACGGTGATTGGATTTAGGCTCTAGATGGTTGCTGAATTTCTCAAAGATTGTCGCAGGGTTTTCCTTTTCCTCTTCAGTCAAACTCCAGCTATTATACAAATCTAGACCTTTTTCTCCTGTCCACAACAGAATGTAACTAACCTTTTCTTCGTTGGCAGTAACCTTCAGGAAGCTTTTGAATGTAAGGTCACATTTCTGTTTGAACTTGCGGAATGCCTCTACTATATCGTTGGCTTCCCAGTTCATGAGGGGTTGCATTTGCATAGTCAGTGCAGCGGCAGCCACCATCTTAGTTGCCCGTACGATTCACGCTCAATCACCACAGACACCGGCACTCACGATCAGCTCATATATTCACTTTTCATCTTATTCGTAGTTCGTATGGCACAAGTTGTACTCACTTATACCGCTGCCACCATGTTGTGTCTCCTTGTGTTCTTATTAATACAGACACTTTTAACTCATTTAGTTTATGACTTTCTCTCAGTTGTATTCTTGCTTTTATGATGTTGCTGCCGTATGGTGCGGAGTGATACAAGATGTCCGACCTTGCACTGCGTACTGCCTTTCACAGTGTGCTACATAGCAATATAAATACACTAACCAAAGTAGTTCCATATAACGATGTAACAAGTAGTTCCATTTAACGATGTAATAATATAACGATGTAACAAACAGCATCAGAGAGAGAGAGAATGTAACAGAATCAGAGAGAGAGAATGTAACAGAAGCAGAGAGAGAGGGAGAATGTAACAGAATCAGAGAGAGAGCGAAGAGAGAATGGATGCAACAGAATCAGAGAGAGAAAATGTAAAATAATCGGAGAGAGAGAGAATGTAACAGAATCGGAGATAGAGCGAGACAGAGAGAGAATGTAACAGAATCAAAAAATAAGAGAATGAAACCGAATAAGAGAGAGAGAGAGAAAATGTAACAGAATCAGAGAGTGAGAATGAAACAGAATCAGAGAGAGTTGATGTAATGCAGTGAGTGCGAGAGAGAATGTAATAGAATCAGAGAGAGAGAGAGCGAATGTAAGGCAATAAGAGAGAGAAAGAAAATGTAACAGAATCAGAGAGAATGTAACAGAATCAGAGAGAGCGAAGAGAGAATGGATGCAACAGAATCAGAGAGAGATAGAGAATTTAACAGAATCAGAGAGAAAATGTAACATAATCAGAGAGAGAGAATGTAACAGAAATAGAGAGTGAGGATGTAACAGAATCAGTGATAAAGAGAGAGACTGTAATAGCATCAGAGAATCAGATAGAGAGAGAATGTAACAGAATCAGAGAGAGAGGATGTAACAGAATCAGAGAGAGCAAAGAGAGAATGGATGCAACAGAATCAGAGAGAGATAGAGAATTTAACAGAATCAGAGAGAGAAAATGTAACATAATCAGAGAGAGAGAGAATGTAACAGAATCAGAGATAGAGCAAGACAGAGAGAGAATGTAACAGAATCAGTGATAGAGCGAGACAGAGAGAATGTAACAGAATCAAAACATAAGAGAGAATGAAACTGAATGAGAGAGAGAGAATGCAACAGAATCAGAGAGAGAGTGAGAATGAAATAGAAAAAGAGAGAGAATGTAACAGAATCAGTGAGAGAGAGCGAATGTAAAGCAATGAGAGAGCATGTAATAGAAACATAAACAGAGATAAGGAGAATATAACAGCATCAGAGAGAGAATGAAACAGAATCAGAGAGAGAGAATGTAACAAGCAGAGAGAGAGAGAGGATGTAACAGAATCAGTAATAGAGAGAGAGGGAGAATGTAACAGAATCAGAGAGAGAGAGAATGGATGCAACAGAGTCAGAGAGAGCGACAGAGAGAGAGAATGAACCAGAATCAGAGAGAGAATTTAACAGAATCAGAGAGAGAGAATGTAACAGAATCGGAGATAGAGCGAGACAGAGAGAGAATGTAACAGAATCAAAAAATAAGAGAATGAAACAGAATAAGAGAGAGAGAATGTAACAGAATCAGTGAGAGAGAGATTGTGCGAATGTAAAGCAATGAGAGTGAGCATGTAACAGAATCAGAGAGAGAGATAAAGAGAATGTAACAGAATAAGAGAGAGAGAGAATGTAACAGAATCAGAGAGAGAGAGAAAATGTAACAGAATCAGAGAGAGAGAATGTAACATAATCAGAGTGAGAATTAAACAGAATCAGAGAGAGAGAATGTAACAGAATCAATAAGAGTGAGAATGTAACAGAATCAGAGAGCGAGAGAGAATGTAACAGAATCAGAGAGCAAGAGAGTGAAAGTAACAGAATCAGTGAGAGAGAGAGAGCGAATATAAAGCAATGAGAGTGAGCATGTAACAGAATCAGAGAGAGAATGTAACAGAATTAGAGAGCGAGAGAGAGAAAGTAACAGAATCAGTGACAGAGAGAATGTAAATGAGAGAGAATGCAACAGAATCAAGAGAGAGAGAGAATGTAACAAAATCAGAGAGAGAGAGAATGTAACAGAATCAGAGAGAGAGCGAATGTAACGCAATGAGAGAGAGTGAATGAAACAGATTCAGAGAGGGGGAATGTAACAGAATCAGAGAGAGGGCAAATGAAACAGAATCAGAGAGAGTTAATGTAATGCAATGAGTGAGAGAGAGAATGTAATAGAATCAGAGAGAGAACGAGAGAGAGAATGTAACAGAATCAGTGATAGAGAGATTGTAACAAAATCAGAAAGAGAGAGAAAATGTAACAGAATCAGAGAGAGAATGTAACAGAATTAGAGAGTGAGGATGTAACAGAATCAGTGAAAAAGAAAGAGACTGTAATAGCATTAGAGAATCAGATAGAGAGATAATTTAACAGAATCGGAGAGAGAGCGAGACAGAGAGAGAATGTAACAGAATCAGTGATAGAGCGAGACAGAGAGAATGTAACAGAATCAAAACATAAGAGAGAATGAAACTGAATAAGAGAGAGAGAATGCAACAGAATCAGAGAGAGAGTGAGAATGAAATAGAAAAAGAGAGAGAATGCAACAGAATCAGCGAGAGAGAGCGAATGTAAAGCAATGAGAGAGCATGTAATAGAAACATAAACAGAGATAAGGAGAATATAACAGCATCAGAGAGAGAATGAAACAGAATCAGAGAGAGAGAATGTAACAAGCAGAGAGAGAGAGAGGATGTAACAGAATCAGTAATAGAGAGAGAGGGAGAATGTAACAGAATCAGAGAGAGAGCGAAGAGAGAATGGATGCAACAGAGTCAGAGAGAGTGACAGAGAGAGAGAATGAACCAGAATCAGAGACAGAGAGAGAATGTAACAGAATCGGAGATAGAGCGAGACAGAGAGAGAATGTAACAGAATCAAAAAATAAGAGAATGAAACAGAATAAGAGAGAGAGAAAATGTAACAGAATCAGAGAGAGTGAGAATGAGACAGAAAAAGAGAGAGAATGTAACAGAATCAGTGAGAGAGAGATCGCGCGAATGTAAAGCAATGAGAGTGAGCATGTAACAGAGTCAGAGAGAGAGATAAAGAGAATGTAACAGAATCAGAGAGAGAGAGAATGTACCATAATCAGAGAGAGAATTAAACAGAATCAGAGAGAATGTAACAGAATCAGAGAGAATGTAACAGAATCAAAAAGAGTGAGAATGTAACAGAATCAGTGAGAGAGAGAGAGAGAGTGAATGTAAAGCCACGAGAGTGAGCATGTAACAGAATCAGAGAGAGAGATAAAGAGAATGTAACAGAATCAAAAAGAGAGAGAATGTAACAGAACCAGAGAGTGAGAGAGAGAATGTAACAGAATCAGAGAGCGAGAGAGAAAGTAACAGAATCAATCAGTGACAGGGAGAATGTAACAATCAGAGAGAGAGAATGCAACAGAATCAGAGAGAGAGAATGCAACAGAATCAGACAGAGAGAGCGAATGCAACAGAATCAGAGGATGGAGAAGTGAAATCCCTGTTCTATGCGGACGACCTGGTTCTGCTGTCTCCCACAGAACAGGGATTACAGCAACAATTAGACCTGCTCGACAAATACTGCCAAAATTGGGCCCTAACAGTAAACCTAAAGAAAACCAACATCATGATTTTTCAAAAAAGGCCCAGGTGTCAGGAAAACAAATACCAGTTTACTCTCAGTGATACCATCATAGGACACACTATGAGCTACACTTACCTTGGTCTAACCATTACAGCATCAGGGAGCTTCAGCATAGCAGTGAATGCACCAAAAGAAAAAGCCCGAAGAGCCCTATATGCAATAAAAAGAAAATTCTACAACATCCAAATCCCAATCAAAATCTGGCTCAAAATATTTGACAGCATAATCCTGCCCATTGCGCTGTACGGTAGTGAAGTATGGGGCCCACTCAATCACCATAGCTACACTAAATGGGAAAAACACACAATAGAAGCCCTACATGCAGAATTTTGCCGAAGCATTCTTCGCACCCAAAGGAAAACACCAACAAATGCATGCAGAGCCGAACTAGGCAGATACCCACTGATAATAAACATCCAAAAACTAGCACTAAACTTCCTAAATCACCTCAAATCTAGCTCCCCAGACACCCTTCATTTTAAAGCCTTCCAGACCCAAGAGCTAAACTCAGAAAAGAGTCCCCTGAGTCAGCTGCTACTGAAACTAAGTACTCCTACTCAGCCGGACCCTGACCAGTCCCAGACCAACACTGCCGTCCAAACACCAATCCGAGTGAACCAAATCATTAAACAATGCAAAGAAACCTACCTGGAACACTGGAACAAAATAACCAAAAGCCAAAGCAGATTAGAATGTTACCGGGCCCTAAAAAGAGAATATAAACTGGCAGACTATCTCTCGACCATCAGAGACACAAAACAGAGACAGACCCTCACCAGGTACAGACTAAGCGACCACCAACTGGCAATTGAAAAAGGAAGATACAAGAAATCCTGGCAGCCTAGAGAGAATAGATTATGTGATCAATGTCTGGCCGGCGAGGTTGAGACAGAGATGCATTTCCTCCTAAAATGCAAAAAATTCAACACAACAAGAAACATATTGGGCCAGAAATTCGTAAACGGGGCTTGCCGCGCGTGCAAGGTCCCGATTTGCACTTACCCGATGCGCCTGCCGATCACCTCCAGGGACGCCTGGAATTCCATTTTGAATCTGAAGAATCCCGGGCAGCGTTTGACGTCACGCCGCCCAGGAGTGCAGCCAGCGCGAAGCCTGGAGCGCGCTGTGCAACTGAGACACGCCCCTTGAGGTCTCAGTTTAACAGGACATGCCCCCAATGTTCCTGCCAAGCTGCTAAGCATTTTTACATGCAAAGCAGCAGTTTAAATAGGTTTTTGGAAGTTTTTTGAAGCTTTTGGTAACTTTTATAAACTTTTAAAAACATTTACATTATTTTGAAGAATCTGAAGTAGTTTTAAACAGAATTAAAGCAATTTAAAGACTTTTAAAAGCCCTAAAAGATTTTTTTAAATTCCATTTATTTATTTAGCAATGTCGTCATCATACGTGTCTTCACACTGTTCCCTTTGGGGAACTGTATGAAGTGGTGGAAGGATTTATGGCCATGATTAACGCTCATTCCGTGACCGTAACCATCTTTGAACCAGCCATTAGGGCGGTTAGTCCTATGGCGGGAGGGTTTTACGGGCTCCCACAAGCTATACAAGGAGGGGGGGCCACCCACACCCACGGACGCAAATATCCCACTGGATGTCAACCCAGAATTTAGAGCCGGAGCTCCGACTCCACTTGCCGGGACTGTCTGGAGCGGGGTTCGAAACCCTACCCTGATCTGGCCCAGCGGCGGGGATGCTACCACTATGCCAAAGGCCCAATCCGATTAGCAACGTGAAATGGCTGGAATGAGCACAATTCACGGCATTAAAAGAACTCACAATTGAACTGATGATGACCTCAGCAATCTCCTCAAGGAGGTGGAGGCGCAGCGCCTGCTCATCATTGGTAATGAAAAGTCAAAGGCGCCGCAAAAAGGTCAGATGATAGCTTGGTCTTTCAAGTGGCAGCATAGGGCTCCAGTCACAGGGAGGGAAAAGGCGCAGGAAACGTATGGGTGTCACCTTTTGTGCGGAGTGGGCCTTTTGCGTAGCAGTAAGCATCCCCGCTGCTGGGCCAGAAGGAGTAGGGTTTCGAACCCCACTCCAGACAGTCCCGGCAAGTGGAGTCGGAGCTCCAACTATAAATTCTGGGTGGACATCCAGCGGGATACTTGCGTCCGTGGGTGTGGGTGGCCCCCCCCCTCAGATGGGTTGTGGGAGCCCGTAAAACCCTCACGCCATAGGACTAACCACCCTAATGGCTGGTTCAAAGATGGTTACGGTCACGGAATGAGCGTTAATCACGGCCATAAATCCTTCCACCACTTCATACGTTCCCGAAAGGGAACAGTGTGAGGATACGTACGATGATGACCTCTTGCGCAATGCACCTCCTTGGACCCTCAGTCGCAGATGCGAGGGGGCAAATCGTGCAATTGTTAAATTTTTCATTTTATTGACATGTAAAATGTTGGCCCAGTAATTCCCTTCCAAATGCGCGAGTACGATCGGGGTACTTACGCGTCTGGCCGGAGGAAATGCCGGTTTTCAGCATGCACAGTGCATGTGGGGAAAACCGGCATTTCCTGTCCTCTGAACGAAGGGGTTCAGAGGCAGAACGCGTGCGACTGCACAGGCAGCGCGTGCGCAGTAAAATTCGCCGCTTTCATTCATGCTTTCAGTGAGGTCAAGTCCTTACAACTTACACATGAAAAAAGCATGGGTACAGTTGCTCCAGAGGCTGCGGAGGAAGATATTTCTTATCGTGGAGCTTCTGAAAGTATGTATGTCTGTATATATTCCTTTGCATGTTATGTATATATTCCTTTACTTATGTGTATGAATGTATTATTTAATAATGACTTTCAGAGAAAGTAACTTATTGGAAAATCATAATTAAAAATATACATTCATACACATAAGTATAAAGGAATATAAAACATACATACATATACGTAAGGGAATATATGCGGACATACATACATAATTACTTATTACTGATGAAAAGTTTCTTTCTTAAAAGTGCTGGAAATGTTACATTACTCATTTTAGAACACTCATTTTCACATTCAATTCACACAGCCACAATTGCTCCTTCTACCTACCGTTCTGAAAACCCGTTTAAAAAAAAAAAATTTAAACTTTAAAACTTACTTAAAATTTCTTAAAATAACTTCCCTCCCTTTCCCAAACAAAAATATTGCCTTTCAGAGGCTCCACGATAAAATATATCTTCCTCCGCAGCCTTGGAACAACTTTACACATGCTTTTTTCAAGTGTAACTTGTAAGGACTTACCCTCACTGAATCCATGAATGAAATCTACGAAGTTCACTGCGCAAGCGCTGCCTGTGCAGTCGCACGTGCTGTGCCTATGAACCCCTTCGTTCCGAGGTCTGGAAATGCCGGCGTTCCCCGCATGCGCTGTGCATGCTGAACGCCGGCATTTCCAACGGCCAGATGCGTGAGTACCCAGACCGTACTCACGCATTTGGTCACGAATTTCTGGCCCATTATTTGACAAGCTCAGCCAAACAACCCCTGATTTCAAAGAATTGGATGACCTGTCAAAATTAAGATTAGTCCTGGGAGAAGGAGACAGACCATACCTTGGTGCCAAATATGCAACAACATGTCACAACCTAAGGACTGTTTAAAATTAATACTGAATGTACCCAACGATGTTCAACGACTGTTTAAATTAATATTGTTTAAACTATTATTGTATGTACCCAACGAAGGTCAAAATTGTTTGACACCTACAGAATGTTGGAAAACTGTACTTTTTGTTATGTAAGCTTTGGCAATATGGTTCCCTGTAAACTTTCATGCCAATAAAGCATTTGAATTGAATTGAAAAATTGAATTGAATGCAACAGAATCAGAGAGAAAGAGAATGTAACAGAACCAGAGAGAGAGAGCGAATGTAACGCAATGAGAGAGAGTGAATGAAACAGATTCAGAGAGGGAGAATGTAACAGAATCAGAGAAAGGGAAAATGAAACGAAATCAGAGAGAGTTAATGTAACGCAATAAGTGAGAGAGAGAATGTAACAGAATCAGAGAGAGAGCAAGAGAGAGAATGTAACAGAGTCAGTGATAGAGAGAGTGATTGTAACAAAATTAGAACGAGAGAGAGAACGTAACAGAATCAGAGAGAGAGAGTGAGCGAATGTAAGGCAATGAGAGAGACAGAAAATGTAACAGAATCAGAGAGAGAGAGAATGTAACAGAATTAGAGAGTGAGGATGTAACAGAATCAGTGATAAAGTGAGAGAGAATGTATAGCATCAGAGAATCAGATAGAGAGAGAATGTAGCTGAATGAGAGAGAGAGGTTGTAACAGAATCAGAGAGAGAGAGAGAATGTAACAGATTCAGAGAGAGAGAGAGGATGTAACAGAGTTGGAGATAGAGCGAGACAGAATGTAACAGAATCAGAGAGAGAGTGTATGTAATGCAATGAGAGAGAGAGAAAATGTAACAGATTCAGAGAGAGAGAGGGAATGCAACAGAATCAGAGAGAGAATGTAACAGAATCAGAGAGAATAAAAAAGATCGAGAGAGAGAAATGTAACATAATTAGAGAGAGAGCAAATGTAAAGCAATGAGAGAGCATGTAACAGAATCAGAGAGAGAGAATCTAACAGAAGTAGAGAAAGAGTGAGGATGTAACAGAATCAGTGATAGAGAGAGAATGCAACAGAATCAGAGAGAGTGAGAGGGAGAAAGTAACAAAATCAGTGACAGAGAGAGAGAGAATGTAACAGAATCAGTGAGAGCGAGAGGGAGAAAGTAACAAAATCAGTGACAGAGAGAGAGAGAATGTAACAGAATCAGTGAGAGCGAGAGG
The DNA here is from genome assembly GCF_052327205.1 of Somniosus microcephalus. Classification (NCBI taxonomy): domain Eukaryota; kingdom Metazoa; phylum Chordata; class Chondrichthyes; order Squaliformes; family Somniosidae; genus Somniosus; species Somniosus microcephalus. Next base: position 95,550,174 of record NC_140990.1, on the reverse strand, counting down.
GAGATAGTAACAAAATCAGTGACAGAGAGAGAATGTAACAGAATCAGAGAGCAAGAGAGAGAAAGTAACAGAATCAGTGAGAGCGAGAGGGAGATAGTAACAAAATCAGTGACAGAGAGAGAGAGAATGTAACAGAATCAGTGACAGAGAGAGAATGTAACAGAATCAGAGAGAGAATAAAAAAGAATGAGAGAGAAATGTAACATAATTAGAGAGAGAGTGAATGTAAAGCAATGAGAGAGCATCTAACAGAATCAGAGAGAGATCAAGAGAATGTAACAGAACCAGAGAGAGAGAGAATGTAACAGATTCAGAGATAGAGAGAGAATGTAACAGAAGCAGAGAGAGAAAATTTAACAGATTCAGAGAGAGAAAATGTAACATAATCAGAGAGAGGGAGAGAGAGAATGCAACAGAATCAGAGATAGAGCGAGACAGAGGTAGAGAATGTAACAGAATCGGAGAGTGAGAATGAAACAGAAAAAGAGAGAGAATGTAACAGAATCAGCGCGAGAGAGAGAGCACAAATGTAAAGCAATGAGAGAGTGAGCATGTAACAGAATCAGAGAGAGATAGAGAATGTAACAGAATCAGAGAGAGATAAAGAGAATGTAACAGAATCAGAGAGAATGTAACAGAACCAAAGAGAGAGAGAATGTAACAGAATCAGAGAGAGAGAGAATGTAACAATCAGAGAGAGAGAGAATGCAACAGAATCAGAGAGAGAGCGAATGTAACAGAATCAGAGAGAGCGAGAGAGAGAAAGTAACAAAATCAGTGACAGAGAGAGAATGTAACAGAATCAGAGAGAAATGTAAAATAATTAGAGAGAGAGTGAGTGTAAAGCAATGAGAGAGAGCATCTAACATAATCAGAGAGAGGTCAAGAGAATGTAACAGAATCAGAGAGAGAGAGAGAATGTAACAGAAGCAGAGAGAGAGAGAATTTAACAGAATGAGAGAGAGAAAATGTAACATAATCAGAGAGAGAGTGAGAATGAAGCAGAAGAGAATGTAACAGAATCAGCGAGAGAGAGAATGTAACAGAATCAGAGAGAGAGAATGTAACAGAATCAGAGAGAGAGAGAATGTAACAGAATCAGAGAGAGAATGTAACAGAATCAGAGAGAGAGAATGTAACAGAATCAGCGAGAGAGAGAATGTAACAGAATCAGAGAGAGAATGTAACAGAATCAGAGAGAGAGAATGTAACAGAATCAGAGAGAGAATGTAACAGAATCAGAGAGAGAGAATGTAACAGAATCAGAGAGAGAATGTAACAGAATCAGAGAGAGAGAATGTAACAGAATCAGCGAGAGAGAGAATGTAACAGAATCAGCGAGAGAGAGAATGTAACAGAATCAGCGAGAGAGAGAATGTAACATAATCAGCGAGAGAGAGAATGTAACAAAATCAGAGAGAGAATGTAACAGAATCAGAGAGAGAGAATGTAACAGAATCAGAGAGAGAGAATGCAACAGAATCAGTGATAGAGAGAGAATGTAACAGAATCAGCGAGAGAGAGAATGTAACAGAATCAGCGAGAGAGAGAGAATGTAACAGAATCAGAGAGAGAGAGAGAGACTGGTCTAACAGTAAATCTAAAGAAAACGAACATCATGATTTTTCAAAAAAGGCCCAGATGTCAGGAAAACAAATACCAGTTTACCCTCAGTGATACCACTATAGGACACACTATGAGCTACACCTACCTTGGTCTAACTATTACAGCATCAGGGAGCTTCAGCATAGCAGTGAATGCACTAAAAGAAAAAGCCCGAAGAGCCCTATATGCAATAAAAAGAAAATTCTACAACATCCAAATCCCAATCAAAATCTGGCTCAAAATATTTGACAGCATAATCCTGCCCATTGCACTGTACGGTAGTGAAGTATGGGGCCCGCTAAATCACCAAAGCTACACTAAATGGGAAAAACATACAATAGAAGCCCTACATGCAGAATTCTGCCGAAGCATCCTTCGCACCCAAAGAAAAACGCCAACAAATGCATGCAGAGCCGAACTAGGCAGATACCCACTGATAATAAACATCCAAAAACGAGCACTAAACTTCCTAAATCACCTCAAATCTAGCTCCCCAGACACCCTTCATTTCAAAGCCTTTCAGACCCAAGAGCTAAACCCAGAAAAGAGTCCCCTGAGTCAGCTGCTACGGAAACTAAGTACTCAGCCGGACCCTGACCAGCCCCAGACCAACACAGCCGTCCAAACACCAATCCGAGTGAACCAAATCATTAAAAAATGCAAAGAAACCTACCTGGAACATTGGAACAAAATAACCGAAAGCCAAAGCAGATTAGAATGTTACCGGGCCCTAAAAAGAGAATATAAACTGGCAGACTACCTCACGACCATCAGAGACACAAAACAGAGACAGACCCTCACCAGGTACAGACTAAGCGACCACCAACTGGAAATTGAAAAAGGCAGATACAAGAAATCCTGGCAGCCTAGAGAGAATAGAATATGCGATCAATGTCTGGCCGGCGAGGTTGAAACAGAGATGCATTTCCTCCTAAAATGCGAAAAATTCAACACATCAAGAAACATATTATTCAACAAGCTAAGCCAAACAACCCCAGATTTCAAGGAATTGGATGACCTGTCAAAATTGAGATTAGTCCTAGGAGAAGGAGACAGACCATACCTTGGGGCCAAATATGTAACAACATGTCACAACCTGAGGACTGTTTAAAATTAAGACTGTTTAAAATTAATATTGAACGTACCAAATGAAGTACAAAGACTGTTTAAAATTAATATTGTTTAAAAGTAATATTGTATGTACCCAACAAATGTCAAATCGATTGACACCTACAGAATGTTGGAAAACTGTACCTTTTTGCTATGTAAGCTTTGGCAATATGGTTCTCTGTAAACTTTCATGCCAATAAAGCATTTGAATTGAAAAAAAATTGAATTGAATTGAATTGAATTGAATTGAATTGAATTGAATTGACTGTAAAAGAATCAGTGAGAGAGCTAGGGAGATAGAATGTAATAGAATGAGAGAGAGAGAGAGTGATCATAACAGAATCAGAGAGAGAGTGAATGTAACAGATTCAGAGAGAGAGAGAGAATGTAATAGATTCAGAGAGAGAGAGAAGGTAACAGAATTAGTGATAGAGTGAGAGAGAGATTGTAACAGAATCAGAGATATTATAACAGAATCCGAGACAAAGAATGTAACAGAATCAGAGAGACAAATCTAGAGAGTGAATGTATACAATCAAAGAGAGAGAGAGAGAATGTAACAGAATCAGAGAGACAAAATGTAACAAAATCAATGAAAGAGAGAGAATGTAACAGAATCAGCAACAAAGAGAGAATGTAACAAAATCAGAGAGAATGTAACAGAGTCAGAGAGAGAGAATGTAACAAAATCAGTGAAAGAGAGAGAATGTAACAGAATCAGTAATAAAGAGAGAGAATGTAACAGAATCAGAGAGAGAGAATGTAACAAAATCAGTGAAAGAGAGAATGTAACAGAATCAGTAATAAAGAGAGAGAATGTAACAAAATCAGAGAGAGAAAGAGAATGTAATAGATTCAGAGAGAGAGAAAGGGAATGTAACAGAAACAGAGAGAGAAAGAGAGAGAGGGGATGTAACTGAATCAGAGAGTGAGAGAAGGTAACAGAATCAGAGAGAGAGAGAATGTAACAGAATCAGAGAGGGAGAATGTAACAGAATTCGAGAGAGAGAGAGAGAGCATTTAACAGAATCAGAGAGAGAGATAAAGAGAATGTAACAGAATCAGAGAGGGCGAGAGGATGTAACAGAATCAGAGATAGAGAGAGAGTGAGATAGAAGGTAACCCTGGGAGAGAACAGGTTAGAGCATCAGGTAATGACAGAGAGACAATGGCTGGGGGAAAATGTAACAACCAGTGATAGAGAGAAAGAGAGAATGTAACAGAATCAGAGAGAGGGGGAATGTATCAGAATCAGAGAGAGAGAGAGAGCGAGAGAGAGATTATAACAATCAGAGAGAGAGAGAATGTAACAGAATCAGAGAGAGAGGGAGAGAGAGAGAGAAGGTAACAGAATCAGAGAGAGAGAGAATGTAACAGAATCAGAGAGAGAATGTAACAGAATTAGAGATAGAGAGAGAGAGAAGGTAACAGAATCAGAGAGAGAGAGAATGTAACAAAATCAGAGAGAGAGAGAGAATGTAATAGATTCAGAGAGAGAGAGAGAGAGAGAATGTAACAGAATCAGAGAGAGAGAAAGGGAATGTAACACAATCAGAGAGAGAAAGAGAGAGAGTGGGGATGTAACCGAATCAGAGATAGAGGGAGAGAGCGAGAGGATGTAACAGAATCAGAGAGAGGGAGAGAGAGAGAGAAGGTAAAAGAATCAGAGAGAGAGAGAATGTAACAGAATCAGAGAGAGAGAATGTAACAGAATTAGAGAGCGAGAGAGAGAGAGAGAGAGCATTTAACAGAATCAGAGAGAGATTAAGAGAATTTAACAGAATCAGAGAGGGCGAGAGGATTTAACCGAATCAGAGAGAGAGAGAGAGAGAATGTAACAGAATCAGAGAGAGAGATAAAGAGAATGTAACAGAATCAGAGAGGGTGAGAGGATGTAACAGAATCAGAGATAGAGAGAGAGAGAGCGAGAGAAGGTAACAGAATCAGAGATAGAGGGAGAGAGAGAGAGAAGGTAACAGAATCAGAGAGAGAGAATGTAACAGAATCAGAGAGAAGGGGAATGTATCAGAATCAGAGAGAGAGAGAGAAAGATTATAACAATCAGAGAGGGAGAGAAAGTAATGCAATCAGAGAGCGAATGTAACAGAATCAGAGATAGAGGGAGAGAGAGAGAAGGTAACAGAATCAGACAGAGAGGGAATGTATCAGAATCAGTGAGAGAGAGAGAGAATGTAACAGAATCAGAGAGAGAGAATGTAACAAAATCAGAAAGAGAGAGAGTGCAACAGAATCAGAGAGAGGGAGAATGTAACAGACTCAGATAGATAGAAATAATGTAACATAATCATGAGAGCGACAGCTAATGTAACATGATCAGAGAGAGAGAGAGAATGTAACAGAATCAGAGAGCGAGAGCTAATGTAACAGGATCAGAGAGAGAGAGAATGTAACAGAATCAGAGAGAGAGAATGTAACAGAATCAGCGAGAGAGAGAGAGTGTAACAGAATCAGAGAGAGAGAATGTAACAGAATCAGGGAGAGAGAGAATGTAACAAAATCAGAGAGAGAGAGAATGTAACACAATCAGAGAGAGAGAGAATGCAACAGAATCAGAGAGAGAGAGAATGTAACAGACTCGGAGAGAGATAGAGAGAATGTAACAAGATCAGAGAGAGTGAGAGCCAATGTAACAGGATCAGAGAGAGAGAGAGAGAGAATGTAAGAATCAGAGAGAGAGAGAATGTAACAAAATCAGTGAGAGAGAAAATGTAACAGAATCAGAGAGAGGGAATGTAACAGAATCAGAGAGAGGGAATGTAACAGAATCAGAGAGAGAAAATGTAACAAAATCAGTGAGAGAGAGAATGTAACAGAATTAATGATAGAGTGAGAGAAAGATTGTAACAGAATCAGAGAGAGAGAGAGAATGTAAGAAGCAGAGAGAGGGAATGTAACAGAATCAAAGAGAGTGAATGTAACAGAATTAGAGAGAGAGAAAGAATGTAATAGATTGAGAGAGAGAGAATGTAAAAGAATCAGTGATAGAGCTTGGGAGAGAGAATGTAACAGAATCAGAGAGAGAGTGTAATAGATTCAGAGAGAGAGAGAATGTAACAGAATTAGTGATAGAGTGATCAGAGAGATTATAACAGAATCAGAGAGACAGAGAATGTAACAGAATCAGAGCGACAAAGAGAGAGAGTGAATGTAATAGAATCAGAGAGAGAGAATGTTGTAGGAACGTGGGTTCCTAACTAAAAGACTGAGTTCTACTCAGGCGATCAAACAAAATGAACTTTAATGAAACAAACCGGCTTTAACAAGAAACTGCAGGATAACATCGAATGTAGGTCTGCTCTCTCTGGAGGCTCCACGAGGACTGCCCCTGCAGTCCTGTGGCTGGCGTCATGACATCATCACGTTTTCCCGCCAGTGGGGGATCACGTGATGAACGGCGTGATGTCATCACGTTTTTGCCGCGCTGTTAAAGTAACCACACTCTGTACAGTTAAACAGCATAAATAAAGATACAGACTCAGACTGTAGCTAACATATTGTTAAAGGAATTATATACAAGCGATCTGAGTCCTTTGGTGGCTCCGCCACAATGTAACAGAATCAGAGAGACAAAACATAACAGAATCAGTGATAGAGAGAAGAAAGTAACAGACACAGTGTAAGAGAGAGAGAGAATGTAACAGAATCAATGATAGAGAGAGAAAGAGAGAGAGTGTAACAGAATCAATGATAGAGAGAGAGAGAGAGATAATGTAACAGAATCAGAGAGAGAGATTATAACAGAATCAGAGAGAGAGTGTAACAGAATCACAGACAGAGAATGTAACAGAATTAGAGACGGAGAGAATGTAACGGAATCAGAGAGAGGACAAGAAACTGTAACAGAATCAGAGAGAGAAAGTAACGCAATCAGAGAGAGTAAATGTAACAGAATCCAAGAGAGAGAGAATATAACAGAATCAATGTGAGAAAGAATGTAACAGAATCAGGGAGAGAGAGAGAATGTAACACAATCAGAGAGAGAGAGAGAGAATGCAACAGAATCAGAGAGAGAGAGAGAATGTAACACAATCAGAGAGAGAGAGAGAGAATGCAACAGAATCAGAGAGAGAGAGAGAATGTAACAGAATCAGAGAGAGAGAATGTAACAGAATTAGAGAGAGAGAGCATTTAACAGAATCAGAGATAAAGAGAATGTAACAGAATCCGAGAGGGCGAGAGGATGTAACAGAATCTGAGATAGAGAGAGAGTGAGACAGAAGGTAACACTGGGAGAGAACAGGTTAGAGCGTCAGGTAATGACAGAGAGACAATGGCTGGGGGAAAATGTAACAGTGATAGAGAGAGAGAGAGAATGTAACAGAAACAGAGTAAGGGAATGTAACAGTCAGCGAGTGAGGGAATGTAACAGAATCAGAGAAAGAGAATGTAACAGAATTAGGTAGAGAGAGAGAATGTAACAGAATCAGAGAGCGAGAACGTAACAATATCAGTGAAAAAGAGAGAGAATGTAACAGAATCAGAGAATAACAGAATCAGAGAGAGAGAGAATGTAATAAACTTGGAGAGGGAGATAGAAAGTAACAGGATCAGAGAGAGAGAGAGAAGAATGTAACAGAATCAGTGATAGAGAGGGAGAATGTAACAAAATCAGAGAGAGAGAGAGAGAATGTAACACAATCAGACAGAGAGAGAGAATGCAACAGAAACAGAGAGAGCGAGAGCTAATGTAACATGATCAGAGAGAGAGAGAATGTAACAGAATCAGAGAGAGGGAGAATGTAACACAATCAGAGAGAGAGAATGTAACAGAATCAGAGAGAGAATGTAACAAAATCAGTGAGAGAGGGAATGTAACAAAATCAGTGAAAGAGAGAGAATGTAACAGAATCAGAGATAGAGGGAGAGAGAGAAGGTAACAGAATGAGAGGGAAGGTATCAGAATCAGAGAGAGAGAGAATGTAACAGAATCAGGGATAGAGGGAGAGAAAGAAGGTAACAGAATGAGAGGGAAGGTATCAGAATCAGAGAGAGAGAGAATGTAACGCAATCAGAGAGAGAGAGAATGTAACAGAATCAGGGAGAGAGAGAATGTAACAAAATCAGAGAGAGAGAATGCAACATAATCAGAGAGAGAGCGAGAGCTAATGTAATAGGATCAGAGAGAGAGAAAGAATGTAACAGAATCAGAGAGAGGGAGAATGTAACAGAATCAGAGAGAGAGAGAGAGAGAGAGAGAAGGTTACAGAATCAGAGAGACACAGAATGTAACAGAATCAGAGAGAGGGAATGTAACAGAATCAGAGAGAGAAAGCATTTAACAGAATCAGAGAGAGATAAAGAGAATGTAACAGATACAGAGATGGAGGGAGAGAGTGTAGGTAACACAAAAAGTTAGTATGCAGGTGCAGCAGGTGATCAGGAAGGCCAATGGAATCTTGGCTTTTATTGCAAGGGGGGTGGAGTATAAAAACAGGGAAGTCTTGCTGCAGTTATATAGGGTATTGGTGAGGCCACACCTGGAATACTGCGTGCAGTTTTGGGTTCCATATTTAAGAAAAGATATACTTGCTCTCGAGGCGGTTCAGAGAAGGTTCACTCGGTTGATTCCGGAGATGAGGGGGTTGACGTATGAGGAAAGGTTGAGTAGGTTGGGACTCTACTCATTGGAGTTCAGAAGAATGAGAGGCGATCTTATCGAAACATATAAGATTGTGAGGGGGCTTGATCGGGTGGATGCGGTGAGGATGTTTCCACTGATGGGTGAGACTAGAACTAGGGGGCATAATCTTAGAATAAGGGGCTGCCCTTTCAAAACTGAGATGAGGAGAAACTTCTTCACTCAGAGGGTAGTAAATCTATGGAATTTGCTACCCCAGAGAGCTGTGGAAGCTGCAACATTAAATAAATTTAAAATGGAGACAGACAGTTTCCTAGCAGATAAGGGAATTAGGGGTTACGGGGAGAGGGCAGGAAAGTGGACGTGAGTCTAGATTCGGATCAGCCATGATCCTATTGAATGGCGGAGCAGGCCCGAGGGGCCGTATGGCCTACTCCTGCTCCTACTTATGTTCTTATGTAACAGAATCAGAGAGGGAAGGTATCAGAATCTGAGAGAGAGAATGTAACAAAATCAGTGAAAGAGAGAAAGAATGTGACAGAATCAGAAAAGAGACCGAAAATGTAATAGAATCAGTGTGAGAGAGAGAGAATGTAACAGAAACAGAGTAAGGGAATGTAACAGAGTCAGAGAGTGAGGGAATGTAACAGAATCAGAGAAAGAGAATGTAACAGAATCAGGTAGAGAGAGAATGTAATAGACTTGGAGAGAGAGATAGAGAGAGCGAGCGAGAATGTAACAGAATCAGAGAGAGAGAGAGAAGAATGTAACAGAATCAGTGATAGAGAGGGAGAATGTAACACAATCAGAGAGAGAGAGAATGCAACAGAATCAGAGAGAGAGAAGTTAACAGACTCGGAGAGAGATAGAGAGAATGTAACAGAATCAGAGAGCGAGAGCTAATGTAACAGGATCAGAGAGAGAGAAAGAATGTAACAGGATCAGAGAGAGAGAGCGCGAGAGCTAATGTAACATGATCAGAGAGAGAGAGAGAATGTAACATGATCAGAGCAAGAGAGAGAATGTAACAGAATCAGAGAGAGGGAATGTAAGAATCAGAGAGAGGGAAAGAACGTAATAGATTGAGAGAGAGAGAGAAAGAGAATGCAACAGAATCAGAGAGAGAGAGAAAATGTAACTGAATCAGTGAGAGAGGGCATGTAATAGAATCAGAGAATGAGAGAAAGAGAGAATGTAACAGAATCAGAGAGAGAGAGAGAATGTAACAGAATCAGAGAGAGAGAATGTAACAGAATTAGAGAGCGAGAACATTTAACAGAATCAGAGAGAGATAAAGAGAATGTAACAGAATCAGAGAGGGCGAGAGGATGTAACAGAATCAGAGATAGAGAGAGAGTGAGACAGAAGGTAACACTGGGAGAGAACAGGTTAGAGCGTCGGGTAATGACAGAGAGACAATGGCTGGGGGAAAATGTAACAACCAGTGATAGAGAGAAAGAGAGAATGTAACAGAATCAGAGAAGAGGAATGTATCAGAATCAGACAGAGAGAGATGATAACAGAATCAGAGAGAGAGAGAAAATGTAATGCAATCAGAGAGAGAATGTAACAGAATCAGAGATAGAGGGAGAGAGAGAAGGTAACAGAATCAGAGAGAGAGGGAAGGTATCAGAATCCGAGAGAGAGAATGTAACAGAATCAGAGAGAGAGAATATAACAAAATCACTGAAAGAGAGAAAGAATGTGACAGAATCACACAGAGAGACCGAGAATGTAATAGAATCAGAGAGAGAAAATGTAACAGAAACAGAGTAAGGGAATGTAACAGAATCAGGTAGAGAGAGAATGTAACAGAATCAGAGAGAGAGATAGAGAGAATGTAACAGGATCAGAGAGAGAGAGCGACAGAGAGAATGTAACAGAATCAGACAGAGGGAGAGAAGAATGTAACAGAATCAGTGATAGAGAGGGAGAATGTAACACAATCTGCGAGAGAGAGAATGTAATGCAATCAGAGAGAGAGAATATAACAGAATCAGTGTGAGAGAGAATGTAACAGAATCAGGGAGAGAGAGAATGTAACAAAATCAGAGAGAGAGAGAGAGAAAATGTAACACAATCGGAGGGAGAATGCAGCAGAATCAGAGAGAGAGAGAATGTAACAAAATCAGAGAGAGAGAGAGAGGGAGAATGTAACGCAATCGGAGAGAGAATGCAACAGAATCAGAGAGAGAGAGAATGTAACAGACTCGGAAGGAGATAGAGAGACTGCAACAGAATCAGAGGGAGTGAGAGCTAATGTAACAGGATCAGAGAGAGCGAGCATGAGAGCTAATGTAACATGATCAGAGAGAGAGAGAATGTAACAGAATCAGAGAGAGAGAATGTAACAGAATCAGAGAGAGAGAATGTAACAGAATCAGAGCGAGAGAATGTAACAGAATCAGAGAGAATATAACAAAATCAGTGAGAGAGAGAATGTAACAGAATCAGAGCGAGAGAATGTAACAGAATCAGATAGAGAGAGAGAAGGTAACAGAATCAGAGAGAGATTGTAACAGAATCAATGATAGAGAGAGAAGTAAGTAACAATCAGTGAGAGTGAGAGAAAGATTGTAACAGAATCAGAAAGAAAGATTGTAACAGAACCAGACAGAGATTGTAACAGAATCAGAGATCGAGGGAGAGAGAGAAGGTAACAGAATCAGAGAGAGAGGGAAGGTATCAGAATCCGAGAGAGAGAATGTAACAGAATCAGAGAGAGAGAATGTAACAAAATCAGTGAAAGAGAGAAAAAATGTGACAGAATCACACAGAGAGACCGAGAATGTAATAGAATCAGAGAGAGAGAAAATGTAACAGAAACAGAGTAAGGGAATGTAACAGAATCAGGTACAGAGAGAGAATGTAACAGAATCAGAGAGAGAGATAGAGAGAATGTAACAGGATCAGAGAGAGAGAGCGAGAGAGAGAATGTAACAGAATCAGAGAGAGGGAGAGAAGAATGTAACAGAATCAGTGATAGAGAGGGAGAATGTAACAGAATCTGCGAGAGAGAGAGAGAGAGAATGTAACACAATCGGAGAGCGAATGCAACAGAATCAGAGAGAGAATGTAACAGACCCGGAGAGAGATACAGAGAATGTAACAGAATCAGAGGGAGTGAGAGCTAATGTAACAGGATCAGAGAGAGAGAGAATGTAACAGAATCAGAGGGAGAGAATGTAACAAAATCAGTGAGAGAGAGAATGTAACAGAATCAGAGCGAGAGAATGTAACAGAATCAGAGAGACAGAAAGAATGTAATAGATTGAGAGAGAGAGAGAGAGAGAGAATGTAAAAGAATCAGAGCGAGAGAATGTAACAGAATCAGAGAGACAGAAAGAATGTAATAGATTGAGAGAGAGAGAGAGAGAGAGAATGTAAAAGAATCAGAGCGAGAGAGAGAATGCAATAGATTCAGAGAGAGTGTAACAGAATTAGATAGAGTGATAACAGAACCAGAGAGAGAGATTGTAACAGAGTCAGAGAGATTAACAGAATCAGACAGAGAATGTAACAGAAACAGAGAGAGATTGTAACAGAATCAATGATAGAGAGAGAGAAGTAAGTAACAATCAGTGAGAGTGAGAGACAGATTGTAACAGAATCAGAAAGAAAGATTGTAACGGAACCAGAGAGAGATTGTAACAGAATCAGAGAGATTATAACAGAGAATGTAACAGAATCAGAGAGACAAAGAGAGAGAGTGAATGTAATAGAATCAGAGAGAGAGAGAGAGAGAGAGAGAGTGAATGTAACAGAATCAGAGAGACAAAATGTAACAGAATCAGTGATAAAGAGAGAATCAAAAGTAACAGGTACAGTGAGAGAGAGAGAATGTAACAGAATCAGAGAGAGAGAGATTATAACAAAATCAGAGGGAATGTAACAGAATCACAGACAGAGAATGTAACAGAATTAGAGACGAAGAGATTGTAATGGAATCAGAGAGAGGAAGAGAAACTGTAACGCAATCAGAGAGAGAAAATGTAACAGAATAAGAGAGAGAGAATGTAACGCAATCAGAGAGAGAAAATGTAACAGAATAAGAGAGATTGTAACAGAATAAGAGAGAGAGAATGTAATGCAATCAGAGAGAGAAAATGTAACAGAATCCAAGAGAGAATGTAACAGAATCAGAGAGAGAGAGAATGTAACTGCATCAGAGAGAGTGAGTGACAGAATGTAATAGAATCAGAGAGACAGAGAAAGTGTAATAGAATCAGAGACAAAGAATGTAACATAATTAGAGTGAGAGAGAGAATGTAACAGAATCAGTGATAAAGAGAGAGAGCAAGAGACACAATGTAACTCAGAGAGAACACGATAGAGCAACATAAAACAACCGAGAGACAGTGTCTGGGGAAGAATGTAACAGCATCAGTGATAGAGAGAGAGAATGTAACTGAATCAGAGAAAGAGAATGTAACAGAATCAGGGAGAGAGAATGTATCAGAATCAGAGAGAGAGAATGTAATAGATTCAGAGAGAGAATGTAACAGAATCAGAGAGAGAGAGAGCGAGAATGTATCAGAATCAGAGAGAGAGAATGTAACAGAGTCAGGGAGAGAGAATGTAATAGATTCAGAGAGAGAATGTAACAGAATCAGAGAGAGAGAGAATGTATCAGAATCAGAGAGAGAGAATGTAACCGAATCAGAGAAGAGAGAGAGAAGGTAAATGAATCAGAGAGAGAGAGAATGTAAAAGAATCTGAGAGAGAGAGGGAATGTAAGAGATTCAGAGCGAGAGAATGTAACAGAATCAGAGAGAGAGAATGTAACAGAATGAGAGAGAGAGAATGTAACGGAATCAGAGAGAGTGAGGCAGAGCAAATGTAACGGAATCAGAGAGAGGGAGAGAATCTGCAACTGAATCTGAGAGAGAGAGCGAGAGAGAATGTTACAGAATTAGAGTGAGAGAGAATGTAATAGAATCAGAGAGAGAGAGAGCGAATGTAACTAAATCAGTGATAGAGAGAGCGAAGGCAACAGTACAGAGCGTGAGAGAATGTAACAGAATCAGTGGGAGAGCTAGAGAGAGAATGTAACAGAATCAGAGACAGAGAACGCAACAGAATTAGATAGAGAGAATGTAACAATATCAGAAAGAGAATGAAACAGATTCAGTGTTGGAGATAGAAAAGAATGTAACACAATCAGTGACAGACAGGGAGAGAGAGAATGTAACAGAATCAGAGAGAGAGATAATGTAACAGAATCAGAGAAAGAGAATGTAATAGAATCAGAGAAAGAGAATGTAACAGAATCAGTGATAGAGAGAGAGAAGAATGTAATCGAATCAGTGATAGAATATAACACCATCAGAGAGAGAGAGAATATAACCGAATCAGAGAAAGAGAGAATGTAACAATATCAGTGAAAGAGAGAAAATGTAACAGCATTAAAGACAGAGAATGTAACAGAATCAGAGAATAACAGAATTAGAGAGAAGGTAATAAACTCAGAGGGAGATAGAGAGAAAGTAACAGGATCAGAGAGAGAGAGAGAAGAATGTAACAGAATCAGTGATAGAGAGGGAGAATGTAACAAAATCAGAGAGAGAGAGAGACAGAGAGAATGTAACACAATCAGACAGAGAGAGAGAATGTAACAGAATCAGAGAGAGGGAGAATGTAACAGAATCAGAGAGAGAGAATGTAACAGAATCAGAGAGAGAATGTAACACAATCAGACAGAGAGAGAGAATGCAACAGAAACAGAGAGAGCGAGAGCTAATGTAACATGATCAGAGAGAGAGAGAGTGTAACAGAATCAGAGAGAGGGAGAATGTAACAGAACCAGAGAGAGAGAATGTAACAGAATCAGAGAGAGAATGTAAAAAAATCAGTGAGAGAGGGAATGTAACAAAACCAGTGAAAGAGAGAGAAAATAACAGAATCAGAGAGAGAGAGAGAGAAAATGTAATGCAATCAGAGAGAGAATGTAACAGAATCAGAGATAGAGCGAGAGAGAGAAGGTAACAGAATGAGAGGGAAGGTATCAGAAACAGAGAGAGAGAATGTAACACAATCAGAGAGAGAGAATGTAACAGAATCAGGGAGAGAGAGAATGTAAGAAAATCAGAGAGAGAGAGAGAATGCAACAGAATCAGAGAGCGAGAGAATGTAACAGACTTGGAGAGAGATAGAGAGAATGTAACAGAATCAGAGAGAGCGAGAGCTAATGTAACAGGATCAGAGAGAGAGAAAGAATGTAACAGACTCAGAGAGAGGGAGAATGTAACAGAATCAGAGAGAGAGAGAATGTAACAGAATTAGAGAGAGAGAGAATGTAACAGAATTAGAGAGAGAGAGAATGTAACAGAATCAGAGGGAGGGAATGTAACAGAATCAGAGAGAGAGAATGTAACAGAATCAGAGAGAGAGAGAATGTAACAGAATCAGAGGGAGGGAATGTAACAGAATCAGAGAGAGAGAATGTAACAGAATCAGAGAGAGAGAAAGAATAATAGTTTGAGAGGGAGAGAGAGAATGTAATGGAATCAAAGAGAGAGAATGTAACAGAATCAGAGAGAGAGAGAGAGAATGTAACAGAATCAGAGATAGAGGGAGAGAGAGAAAGAGAGAAGGTTACAGAATCAGAGAGACACAGAATGTAACAGAATCAGAGAGAGGGGGGAATGTATCAGAATCAGAGTGAGAGAGATTATAACAGAATGAGAGAGAGAGAGAGAGAGAGAGAAACTGTAATGCAATCAGAGAGAGAATATAACAGAATCAGAGATAGAGGGAGGGAGAGAAGGTAACAGAATCAGAGAGGGAAGGTATCAGAATCCGAGAGAGAGAATGTAACAGAATCAGAGAGAGAGAATGTAACAAAATCAGTGAAAGAGAGCAAGAATGTGACAGAATCAGATAGAGAGACCGAGAATGTAATAGAATCAGCGCGAGAGAGAGAGAATGTAACAGAAACAGAGTAAGGGAATGTAACAGAGTCAGAGAGTGACGGAATGTAACAGAATCAGAGAAAGAGAATGTAACAGAGTCAGAGAGAGAGAGAATGTAATAGACTTGGGGAGAGAGAGTGTAACAGAATCAGAGAGAGAGAGAGAAGAATGTAACAGAATCAGTGATAGAGAGGGAGAATGTAACACAATCGGAGAGAGAGAGAATGCAACAGAATCAGAGAGAGAGAATGTAACAGAATCAGAGAGAGAGAGAGAAGAATGTAACAGAATCAGTGATAGAGAGGGAGAATGTAACACAATCAGAGATAGAGAGAATGTAACAGAATCAGAGAGAGAGAATGTAACAGAATCAGAGAGCGAGAAAGAATGTAACATGAACAGAGAGAGAGAGCGCGAGAGCTAATGTAACATGATCAGAGAGAGAATGTAACAGAATCAGAGAGCGAGAGCTAATGTAACTGAATCAGAGTAAGGGAATGTAACAGATTCAGAGAGAGGGAATGTAACAGAATCAGAGAGAGGGAAAGAATGTAATAGATTGAGAGAGAGAGAGAGAGAGAGAGAGAGAGAAAGAGAATGCAACAGAATCAGAGAGAGAAAGAGAGAGGATGTAACCGAATCAGTGAGAGAGAGAATGTAATAGAATCACAGAATGAGAGAAAGAGAGAATATAACAGAATCAGAGAGAGAGAGAGAATGTAACAGAATCAGAGAGAGAGAATGTAACAGAATCAGAGAGAGAGAATGTAACAAAATCAGTGAAAGAGAGAAAGAATGTGACAGAATCACACAGAGAGACCAAGAATGTAATAGAATCAGAGAGAGAGAAAATATAACAGAAACAGAGTAAGGGAATGTAACAGAATCAGGTAGAGAGAGAATGTAACAGAATCAGAGTGAGAGAGAATGTAACAGAATCAGGGAGAGAGAGAATGTAACAAAATCAGAGAGCGAGAGAGAGAGAATGTAACACAATCGGAGGGAGAATGCAACAGAATCAGAGAGAGAGAGAATGAATGTAACACAATCAGAGAGAGAATGCAACAGAATCAGAGAGAGAGAATGTAATAAACTCAGAGAGGGAGATAGAGAGAAAGTAACTGGATCAGAGAGAGTGAGAGAAGAATGTAACATAATCAGTGATAGAGAGAGAATGTAACACAATCGGAGAGAGAATGCAACAGAATCAGAGAGAGAGAGAATGTAACAAAATCAGAGAGCGAGAGAGAGAGAATGTAACACAATCGGAGAGAGAATGCAACAGAATCAGAGAGAGAGAGAATGTTACAGACTCGGAGAGAGATAGAGAGAATGTAACAGAATCAGAGGGAGTGCGAGCTAATATAACAGGATCAGAGAGAGAGAGTGTGAGAGCTAATGTAACATGATCAGAGAGGGAGAATGTAACAGAATCAGAGAGAGAGAGAGAATGTAACAGAATTGGAGCAAGAGAATGTAACAGAATCAGAGAGAATGTAACAAAATCAGTGAGAGAGAGAATGTATCAGAATAAGAGCAAGAGAATGTAACACAATCAGAGAGAATGTAACAAAATCAGTGAGAGAGAGAGAGAGAATGTAACCGAATCAGAGAAGAGAGAGATAATGTAACAGAACCAGAGAGAGTGAGAGCTAATGTAACAGAATCAGAGAGAGAGAGAATGTAACAGAATCAGTGAGAGAGAGAGAGAGAACGTAACTGAATCAGAGAAGAGAGAGAGAATGTAACAGAATCAGAGGGAGTGAGAGCTAATGTAACAGAATCAGAGAGAGAGAATGTAACAGAATTGGAGCGAGAGAATGTAACAGAATCAGAGCGAGAGAATGTAACAGAATCAGAGAGAATGTAACAAAATCAGTGAGAGAGAGAGAGAGAGAGAATGTATCAGAATCAGAGAGAGAGTATGTAACCGAATCAGAGAAGAGAGAGAGAATGTAACAGAATCAGAGAGAGAGAGAGAATGTAATAGATTCAGAGAGAGTGTAACAGAATTAGATAGAGTGATAACAGAACCAGAGAGAGAGATTGTAACAGAATCAGAGAGATTAACAGAATCAGACAGAGAATGTTGCAGAATCAGAGAGAGACAGAGAGAATGTAACAGAATCAGAGGGAGATTGTAACAGAATCAATGATAGAGAGAGAGAAGTATGTAACAATCAGTGCGAGTGAGAGAGAGATTGTAACAGAATCAGAAAGAAAGATTGTAACAGAACCAGAGAGTGATTTTAACAGAATCAGAGAGATTATAACAGAATCAGACAGAGAATGTAACAGAATCAGAGAGACAGAGAGATTGAATGTAATAGAATCAGAGAGAGAGAGAGAGAATGTAACAGAATCAGAGAGACAAAATGTAACAGAATCAGTGATAAAGAGAGGATCAAAAGTAACAGGTACAGTCAGAGAGAGAGAGAATGTTACAGAATCAGAGAGAGAGAGAGAGTAGAATGTAATCGAATCAGTGATAGAATATAGCACCATCAGAGAGAGAGAGAATATAACAGAATCAGAGAAAGAGAGAATGTAACAGTATCAGTGAAAGAGAGAAAATGTAACAGCATTAAAGATAGAGAATGTAACAAAATCAGAGAATAACAGAATTAGAGAGAGAAGGTAATAAACTCGGAGAGGGAGATAGAGAGAAAGTAACAGGATCAGAGAGAGAGAGAGAAGAATGTAACAGAATCAGTGATAGAGAGGGAGAATGTAACAAAATCAGAGAGCGAGAGAGAGAGAATGTAACACAATCAGACAGAGAGAGAGAATGCAACAGAAACAGAGAGAGCGAGAGCTAATGTAACATGATCAGAGAGAGAGAGAATGTAACAGAATCAGAGAGACAAAATGTAACAGAATCAGTGATAAAGAGAGGATCAAAAGTGACAGGTACAGTGAGAGAGAGAGAGAATGTTACAGAATCAGAGAGAGAGAGAGAGTAGAATGTAATCCAATCAGTGATAGAATATAGCACCATCAGAGAGAGAGAGAATATAACAGAATCAGAGAAAGAGAGAATGTAACAATATCAGTGAAAGAGAGAAAATGTAACAGCATTAAAGACAGAGAATGTAACAGAATCAGAGAATAACAGAATCAGAGAGAGAGAATGTAATAAACTCGGAGAGGGAGATAGAGAGAAAGTAACTGGATCAGAGAAAGAGAGAGAAGAATGTAACAGAATCAGTGATAGAGAGGGAGAATGTAACAGAATCAGAGAGAGAGAATGTAACAGAATCAGAGAGAGAATGTAACAAAATCAGTGAGAGAGGGAATGTAACAAAATCAGTGAAAGAGAGAGAATGTAACAGAATCAGAGAGAGAGAGAGAGAAAATGTAATGCAATCAGAGAGAGAATGTAACAGAATCAGAGATAGAGGGAGAGAAGGTAACAGAATGAGAGGGAAGGTATCAGAATCAGAGAGGGAGAGAATGTAACGCAATCAGAGAGAGAGAATGTAAAAGAATCAAGGAGAGAGAGAATGTAAAATAATCAGAGAGAGAGAGAGAGAGAGAATGCAACAGAATCAGAGAGTGGGAGAATGTAATAGACTCAGAGAGAGAAAGAGAGAATGTAACAGAATCAGAGAGAGCGAGAGCTAATGTAACAGGATCAGAGAGAGAGAAAGAATGTAACAGAATCAGAGAGAGAGAGAATGTAACAGAATCAGAGAGAGAGAGAGAATGTAACAGAATCAGAGATAGAGGTAGAGAGAGAGAAAGAGAGAAGGTTACAGAATCAGAGAGACACAGAATGTAACAGAATCAGAGAGAGAGAGAATGTAACAGAATCAGAGATAGAGGTAGAGAGAGAGAAAGAGAGAAGGTTACAGAATCAGAGAGACACAGAATGTAACAGAATCAGAGAGAGGGAATGTAACTGAATCAGAGAGGGGGGAATGTATCAGAATGAGAGCAAGAGAGATTATAACAGAATGAGAGAGAGAGAGAGAGAGAGAGAGAGAGAAAATGTAATGCAATCAGAGAGAGAATGTAACAGAATCAGAGATAGAGGGAGAGAGAGAATATAACAGAATCAGAGAGAGAATGCAACAGAATCAGAGAGAGAATGTAACAAAATCAGTGAGAGAGAGAATATAACAGAATCAGAGAAAGAAAGAATGTAACAATATCAGTGAAAGAGAGAAAATGTAGCAGCATTAAAGACAGAGAAAGTAACAAAATCAGAGAATAACAGAATCAGAGAGAGAGAATGTAATAAACTCGGAGAGGGAGATAGAGAGAAAGTAACTGGATCAGAGAGAGTGAGAGACGAATGTAACAGAATCAGTGATAGGGAGGGAGAATGCAACAAAATCAGAGAGAGAGAGAGAATGTAACACAATCGGAGAGAGAATGCAACAGAATCAGAGAGAGAGAGAATGTAACAAAATCAGAGAGCGAGAGAGAGAGAATGTAACACAATCAGAGAGAGAATGCAACAGAATCAGAGAGAGAGAGAATGTTACAGACTCGGAGAGAGATAGAGAGAATGTAACAGAATCAGAGGGAGTGCGAGCTAATATAACAGGATCAGAGAGAGAGAGTGTGAGAGCTAATGTAACATGATCAGAGAGGGAGAATGTAACAGAATCAGAGAAAGAGAGAGAATGTAACAGAATTGGAGCAAGAGAATGTAACAGAATCAGAGAGAATGTAACAAAATCAGTGAGAGAGAGAATGTAACAGAATAAGAGCAAGAGAATGTAACACAATCAGAGAATGTAACAAAATCAGTGAGAGAGAGAGAGAGAGAATGTAACCGAATCAGAGAAGAGAAAGATAATGTAACAGAACCAGAGAGAGTGAGAGCTAATGTAACAGAATCAGAGAGAGAGAGAATGTAACAGAATCAGTGAGAGAGAGAGAGAGAATGTAACTGAATCAGAGAAGAGAGAGAGAATGTAACAGAATCAGAGAGATTAACAGAATCAGACAGAGAATGTTGCAGAATCAGAGAGAGACAGAGAGAATGTAACAGAATCAGAGGGAGATTGTAACAGAATCAATGATAGAGAGAGAGAAGTATGTAACAATCAGTGAGAGTGAGAGAGAGATTGTAACAGAATCAGAAAGAAAGATTGTAACAGAACCAGGGAGAGATTTTAACAGAATCAGAGAGATTGTAACAGAATCAGAGAGACAGAGAGAGTGAATGTAATAGAATCAGAGAGAGAGAGAGAGAGAATGTAACAGAATCAGAGAGACAAAATGTAACAGAATCAGTGATAAAGAGAGGATCAAAAGTAACAGGTACAGTGAGAGAGAGAGAGAATGTTACAGAATCAGAGAGAGAGAGAGAGTAGAATGTAATCGAATCAGTGATAGAATATAGCACCATCAGAGAGAGAGAGAATATAACAGAATCAGAGAAAGAGAGAATGTAACAATATCAGTGAAAGAGAGAAAATGTAACAGCATTAAAGATAGAGAATGTAACAAAATCAGAGAATAACAGAATTAGAGAGAGAAGGTAATAAACTCGGAGAGGGAGATAGGGAGAAAGTAACAGGATCAGAGAGAGAGAGAGAAGAATGTAAAAGAATCAGTGATAGAGAGGGAGAATGTAACAAAATCAGAGCGCGCGAGAGAGAGAATGTAACACAATCAGACAGAGAGAGAGAATGCAACAGAAACAGAGAGAGCGAGAGCTAATGTAACATGATCAGAGAGAGAGAGAATGTAACAGAATCAGAGAGAGGGAGATTGTAACAATATCAGTGAAAGAGAGAAAATGTAACAGCATTAAAGACAGAGAATGTAACAGAATCAGAGAGAGAGAATGTAATAAACTCGGAGAGGGAGATAGAGAGAAAGTAACTGGATCAGAGAAAGAGAGAGAAGAATGTAACAGAATCAGTGATAGTGAGGGAGAATGTAACAGAATCAGAGAGAGAGAATGTAACAGAATCAGAGAGAGAATGTAACAAAATCAGTGAGAGAGGGAATGTAACAAAATCAGTGAAAGAGAGAGAATGTAACAGAATCAGAGAGAGAGAGAGAGAAAATGTAATGCAATCAGAGAGAGAATGTAACAGAATCAGAGATAGAGGGAGAGAAGGTAACAGAATGAGAGGGAAGGCATCAGAATCAGAGAGGGAGAGAATGTAACACAATCAGAGAGAGAGAATGTAAAAGAATCAGGGAGAGAGAGAATGTAAAATAATCAGAGAGAGAGAGAGAGAGAGAATGCAACAGAATCAGAGAGTGGAAGAATGTAACAGACTCGGAGAGAGATAGAGAGAATGTAACAGAATCAGAGAGAGCGAGAGCTAATGTAACAGGATCAGAGAGAGAGAAAGAATGTAACAGAATCAGAGAGAGAGAGAATGTAACAGAATCAGAGATAGAGGTAGAGAGAGAGAAAGAGAGAAGGTTACAGAATCAGAGAGACACAGAATGTAACAGAATCAGAGAGAGAGAATGTAACTGAATCAGAGAGGGGGGAATGTATCAGAATGAGAGCAAGAGAGATTATAACAGAATGAGAGAGAGAGAGAGAGAGAGAGAAAATGTAATGCAATCAGAGAGAGAATGTAACAGAATCAGAGATAGAGGGAGAGAGAGAAGGTAACAGAATCAGAGAGGGAAGGTATCAGAATCCGAGAGAGAGAATGTAACAGAATCAGAGAGAGAGAATGTAACAAAATCAGTGAAAGAGAGCAAGAATGTGACAGAATCAGAGAGAGAGACCGAGAATGTAATAGAATCAGCGCGAGAGAGAGGGAATGTAACAGACTCAGAGAGAGATAGAGAGAATGTAACAGAATCAGAGAGCGAGAGCTAATGTAACAGAATCAGAGCAAGAGAAAGAATGTGACTGAATCAGAGTAAGGGAATGTAACAGATTCAGAGAGAGGGAATGTAACAGAATCAGAGAGAGGGAAAGAATGTAATAGATTGAGAGAGAGAGAGAGAGAGAAAGTGAATGCAACAGAATCAGAGAGAGAGAGAATGTAATAGAATCAGAGAATGAGAGAAAGAGAGAATGTAACAGAATCAGAGTGAGAGAGAGAATGTAACAGAATCAGAGAGAGAGAATGTAACAAAATCAGTGAAAGAGAGAAAGAATGTGACAGAATCACACAGAGAGACCGAGAATGTAATAGAATCAGAGAGAGAGAAAATGTAACAGAAACAGAGTAAGAGAATGTAACAGAATCCGGTAGAGAGAGAATGTAACAGAATCAGAGAGAGAGATAGAGAGAATGTAACAGAATCGGTGATAGAGAGGGAGAATGTAACAGAATCAGCGAGAGAGAGAATGTAACGCAATCAGAGAGAGAGAATGTAACAGAATCAGAGTGAGAGAGAATGTAACAGAATCAGGGAGAGAGAGAAAGTAACAAAATCAGAGAGAGAGAGAGAGAGAACGTAACACAATCGGAGAGAGAATGCAACAGAATCAGAGAGAGAGAGAATGTAACAGAATCAGAGAGAGAGAATGTAACAGAATCAGAGAGAGAATGTAACAGAATCAGAGAGAGAATGTAACAGAATCAGAGAGAGAATGTAACCAAATCAGTGAGAGAAAGAATATAACAGAATCAGAGAAAGAGAGAATGTAACAATATCAGTGAAAGAGAGAAAATGTAACAGCATTAAAGACAGAGAATGTAACAGAATCAGAGAATAACAGAATCAGAGAGAGAGAATGTAATAAACTCGGAGAGGGAGATAGAGAGAAAGTAACTGGATCAGAGAAAGAGAGAGAAGAATGTAACAGAATCAGTGATAGAGAGGGAGAATGTAACAGAATCAGAGGGAGAGAATGTAACAGAATCAGAGAGAGAGAGAGAGAGAGAGAATGTAACACAATCGGAGAGAGAATGCAACAGAATCAGAGAGAGAGAGAATGTTACAGACTCGGAGAGAGATAGAGAGAATGTAACAGAATCAGAGGGAGTGAGAGCTAATATAACAGGATCAGAGAGAGAGAGTGTGAGAGCTAATGTAACATGATCTGAGAGGGAGAATGTAACAGAATCAGAGAGAGAGAGAGAATGTAACAGAATTGGAGCTTGAGAATGTAACAGAATCAGAGAGAATGTAACAAAATCAGTGAGAGAGAGAATGTAACAGAATAAGAACAAGAGAATGTAACACAATCAGAGAGAATGTAACAAAATCAGTGAGAGAGAGAGAGAATGTAACCGAATCAGAGAAGAGAGAGAGAATGTAACAGAATCAAAGAGAGTGAGAGCTAATGTAACAGAATCAGAGAGAGAGAGAATGTAACAGAATCAGAGAAGAGAGAGAGAATGTAACAGAATCAGAGGGAGTGAGAGCTAATGTAACAGAATCAGAGAGAGAGAATGTAACAGAATCAGAGTGAGAGAATGTAACAGAATCAGAGAGAATGTAACAAAATCAGTGAGAGAGAGAGAGAGAGAGAATGTAACAGAATCAGAGTGAGAGAATGTAACAGAATCAGAGGGAATGTAACAAAATCAGTGAGAGAGAGAATGTATCAGAATCAGAGAGAGAGAGTGTAACCGAATCAGAGAAGAGAGAGAGAATGTAACAGAATCAGAGAAAGAGAGAGAATGTAATAGATTCAGAGAGAGTGTAACAGAATTAGATAGAGTGATAACAGAACCAGAGAGAGAGATTGTAACAGAATCAGAGAGATTAACAGAATCAGACAGAGAATGTTACAGAATCAGAGAGAGACAGAGAGAATGTAACAGAATCAGAGAGAGATTCTAACAGAATCAATGATAGAGAGAGAAAAGTAAGTAACAATCAGTGAGAGTGAGAGAGAGATTGTAACAGAATCAGAAAGAAAGATTGTAACAGAACCAGAGAGAGATTGTAACAGAATCAGAGAGACAAAGAGAGAGAGTGAATGTAATAGAATCAGAGAGAGAGAGAGAGAGAATGTAACAGAATCAGAGAGACAAAATGTAACAGAATCAGTGATAAAGAGAGGATCAAAAGTAACAGGTACAGTGAGAGAGAGAGAGAATGTTACAGAATCAGAGAGAGAGAGAGAGTAGAATGTAATCGAATCAGTGATAGAATATAGCACCATCAGAGAGAGAGAGAATATAACAGAATCAGAGAAAGAGAGAATGTAACAATATCAGTGAAAGAGAGAAAATGTAACAGCATTAAAGATAGAGAATGTAACAAAATCAGAGAATAACAGAATTAGAGAGAGAAGGTAATAAACTCGGAGAGGGAGATAGAGAGAAAGTAACAGGATCAGAGAGAGAGAGAGAAGAATGTAACAGAATCAGTGATAGAGAGGGAGAATGTAACAAAATCAGAGAGCGAGAGAGAGAATGTAACACAATCAGACAGAGCGAGAGAATGCAACAGAAACAGAGAGAGCGAGAGCTAATGTAACATGATCAGAGAGAGAGAGAATGTAACAGAACCAGAGAGAGGGAGAATGTAACAATATCGGTGAAAGAGAGAAAATGTAACAGCATTAAAGACAGAGAATGTAACAGAATCAGAGAATAACAGAATCAGAGAGAGAGAATGTAATAAACTCAGAGAGGGAGATAGAGAGAAAGTAACTGGATCAGAGAAAGAGAGAGAAGAATGTAACAGAATCAGTGATAGAGAATGTAACAGAATCAGAGAGAGAATGTAACAAAATCAGTGAGAGAGGGAATGTAACAAAATCAGTGAAAGAGAGAGAATGTAACAGAATCAGAGAGAGAGAGAGAGAAAATGTAATGCAATCAGAGAGAGAATGTAACAGAATCAGAGATAGAGGGAGAGAAGGTAACAGAATGAGAGGGAAGGTATCAGAATCAGAGAGGGAGAGAATGTAATGCAATCAGAGAGAGAGAGAATGTAAAAGAATCAGGGAGAGAGAGAATGTAAAATAATCAGAGAGAGAGAGAGAGAGAGAGAGAATGCAACAGAATCAGAGAGTGGGAGAATGTAACAGACTCGGAGAGAGATAGAGAGAATGTAACAGAATCAGAGAGAGCGAGAGCTAATGTAACAGGATCAGAGAGAGAGAAAGAATGTAACAGAATCAGAGAGAGAGCGAATGTAGTAGAATCAGAGAGAGAATGTAACAGAATCAGAGAGAGAGAATGTAACAGAATCAGAGAGAGAATGTAACAAAATCAGTGAGAGAGGGAATGTAACAAAAGCAGTGAAAGAGAGAGAATGTAACAGAATCAGAGAGAGAGAGAATGTAACAGAATCAGAGATAGAGGGAGAGAGAGAGAAAGAGAGAAGGTTACAGAATCAGAGAGACACAGAATGTAACAGAATGAGAGAGAGGGAATGTAACTGAATCAGAGAGGGGGGAATGTATCAGAATCAGAGCAAGAGAGATTATAACAGAATGAGAGAGAGAGAGAGAGAAAATGTAATACAATCAGAGAGAGAATGTAACAGAATCGAGATAGAGGGAGAGAGAGAAGGTAACAGAATCAGAGAGGGAAGGTATCAGAATCCGAGAGAGAGAATGTAACAGAATCAGAGAAAGAGAATGTAACAAAATCAGTGAAAGAGAGCAAGAATGTGACAGAATCAGAGAGAGAGACCGAGAATGTAATAGAATCAGCGCGAGAGAGAGAGAATGTAACAGAAACAGAGTAAGGGAATGTAACAGAGTCAGAGAGTGAGGGAATGTAACAGAATCAGAGAAAGAGAATGTAACAGAGTCAGGTAGAGAGACAATGTAACAGAATCAGAGAGAGAGAGAATGTAATAGACTTGGAGAGAGAGAGTGTAACAGAATCAGAGAGAGAGAGAGAAGAATGTAACAGAATCAGTGATAGAGAGGGAGAATGTAATACAATCGGAGATAGAGAGAATGTAACAGAATCAGAGAGAGAGAATGTAAGAGACTCAGAGAGAGATAGAGAGAATGAACAGAATCAGAGAGCGAGAGCTAATGTAACAGGATCAGAGAGAGAGAAAGAATGTAACAGAATCAGAGCAAGAGAGAGAATGTAACTGAATCAGAGTAAGGGAATGTAACAGATTCAGAGAGAGGGAAAGAATGTAATAGATTGAGAGAGAGAGAGAGAAAGTGAATGCAACAGAATCAGAGAGAGAGAGGATGTAACCGAATCAGTGAGAGAGAGAATGTAATAGAATCAGAGCAAGAGAGAATGTAACAGAATCAAAGAGAGAGAATGTAACAGAATCAGAGAATAACAGAATTAGAGAGAGAAGGTAATAAACTCGGAGAGGGAGATAGAGAGAAAGTAACAGGATCAGAGAGAGAGAGAGACGAATGTAACAGAATCAGTGATAGAGAGGGAGAATGTAACAAAATCAGAGAGCGAGAGAGAGAGAATGTAACACAATCAGACAGAGAGAGAGAATGCAACAGAAACAGAGAGAGCGAGAGCTAATGTAACATGATCAGAGAGAGAGAGAATGTAACAGAATCAGAGAGACAAAATGTAACAGAATCAGTGATAAAGAGAGGATCAAAAGTGACAGGTACAGTGAGAGAGAGAGAGAATGTAACAGAATCAGCGAGAGAGAGAATGTAACGCAATCAGAGAGAGAGAATGTAACAGAATCAGAGTGAGAGAGAATGTAACAGAATCAGGGAGAGAGAGAAAGTAACAAAATCAGAGAGAGAGAGAGAGAGAACGTAACACAATCGGAGAGAGAATGCAACAGAATCAGAGAGAGAGAGAATGTAACAGAATCAGAGAGAGAGAATGTAACAGAATCAGAGAGAGAATGTAACAGAATCAGAGAGAGAATGTAACAGAATCAGAGAGAGAATGTAACCAAATCAGTGAGAGAGAGAATATAACAGAATCAGAGAAAGAGAGAATGTAACAATATCAGTGAAAGAGAGAAAATGTAACAGCATTAAAGACAGAGAATGTAACAGAATCAGAGAATAACAGAATCAGAGAGAGAGAATGTAATAAACTCGGAGAGGGAGATAGAGAGAAAGTAACTGGATCAGAGAAAGAGAGAGAAGAATGTAACAGAATCAGTGATAGAGAGGGAGAATGTAACAGAATCAGAGAGAGAGAATGTAACAGAATCAGAGAGAGAGAGAGAGAGAGAGAATGTAACACAATCGGAGAGAGAATGCAACAGAATCAGAGAGAGAGAGAATGTTACAGACTCGGAGAGAGATAGAGAGAATGTAACAGAATCAGAGGGAGTGAGAGCTAATATAACAGGATCAGAGAGAGAGAGTGTGAGAGCTAATGTAACATGATCTGTGAGGGAGAATGTAACAGAATCAGAGAGAGAGAGAGAATGTAACAGAATTGGAGCTTGAGAATGTAACAGAATCAGAGAGAATGTAACAAAATCAGTGAGAGAGAGAATGTAACAGAATAAGAACAAGAGAATGTAACACAATCAGAGAGAATGTAACAAAATCAGTGAGAGAGAGAGAGAATGTAACCGAATCAGAGAAGAGAGAGAGAATGTAACAGAATCAAAGAGAGTGAGAGCTAATGTAACAGAATCAGAGAGAGAGAGAATGTAACAGAATCAGAGAAGAGAGAGAGAATGTAACAGAATCAGAGGGAGTGAGAGCTAATGTAACAGAATCAGAGAGAGAGAATGTAACAGAATCAGAGTGAGAGAATGTAACAGAATCAGAGAGAATGTAACAAAATCAGTGAGAGAGAGAGAGAGAGAGAATGTAACAGAATCAGAGCGAGAGAATGTAACAGAATCAGAGGGAATGTAACAAAATCAGTGAGGGAGAGAATGTATCAGAATCAGAGAGAGAGAGTGTAACCGAATCAGAGAAGAGAGAGAGAATGTAACAGAATCAGAGAAAGAGAGAGAATGTAATAGATTCAGAGAGAGTGTAACAGAATTAGATAGAGTGATAACAGAACCAGAGAGAGAGATTGTAACAGAATCAGAGAGATTAACAGAATCAGACAGAGAATGTTACAGAATCAGAGAGAGACAGAGAGAATGTAACAGAATCAGAGAGAGATTCTAACAGAATCAATGATAGAGAGAGAAAAGTAAGTAACAATCAGTGAGAGTGAGAGAGAGATTGTAACAGAATCAGAAAGAAAGATTGTAACAGAACCAGAGAGAGATTGTAACAGAATCAGAGAGACAAAGAGAGAGAGTGAATGTAATAGAATCAGAGAGAGAGAGAGAGAGAATGTAACAGAATCAGAGAGACAAAATGTAACAGAATCAGTGATAAAGAGAGGATCAAAAGTAACAGGTACAGTGAGAGAGAGAGAGAATGTTACAGAATCAGAGAGAGAGAGAGAGTAGAATGTAATCGAATCAGTGATAGAATATAGCACCATCAGAGAGAGAGAGAATATAACAGAATCAGAGAAAGAGAGAATGTAACAATATCAGTGAAAGAGAGAAAATGTAACAGCATTAAAGATAGAGAATGTAACAAAATCAGAGAATAACAGAATTAGAGAGAGAAGGTAATAAACTCGGAGAGGGAGATAGAGAGAAAGTAACAGGATCAGAGAGAGAGAGAGAAGAATGTAACAGAATCAGTGATAGAGAGGGAGAATGTAACAAAATCAGAGAGCGAGAGAGAGAATGTAACACAATCAGACAGAGCGAGAGAATGCAACAGAAACAGAGAGAGCGAGAGCTAATGTAACATGATCAGAGAGAGAGAGAATGTAACAGAACCAGAGAGAGGGAGAATGTAACAATATCGGTGAAAGAGAGAAAATGTAACAGCATTAAAGACAGAGAATGTAACAGAATCAGAGAATAACAGAATCAGAGAGAGAGAATGTAATAAACTCAGAGAGGGAGATAGAGAGAAAGTAACTGGATCAGAGAAAGAGAGAGAAGAATGTAACAGAATCAGTGATAGAGAGGGAGAATGTAACAGAATCAGAGAGAGAGAATGTAACAGAATCAGAGAGAGAATGTAACAAAATCAGTGAGAGAGGGAATGTAACAAAATCAGTGAAAGAGAGAGAATGTAACAGAATCAGAGAGAGAGAGAGAGAAAATGTAATGCAATCAGAGAGAGAATGTAACAGAATCAGAGATAGAGGGAGAGAAGGTAACAGAATGAGAGGGAAGGTATCAGAATCAGAGAGGGAGAGAATGTAATGCAATCAGAGAGAGAGAGAATGTAAAAGAATCAGGGAGAGAGAGAATGTAAAATAATCAGAGAGAGAGAGAGAGAGAGAGAGAATGCAACAGAATCAGAGAGTGGGAGAATGTAACAGACTCGGAGAGAGATAGAGAGAATGTAACAGAATCAGAGAGAGCGAGAGCTAATGTAACAGGATCAGAGAGAGAGAAAGAATGTAACAGAATCAGAGAGAGAGCGAATGTAGTAGAATCAGAGAGAGAATGTAACAGAATCAGAGAGAGAGAATGTAACAGAATCAGAGAGAGAATGTAACAAAATCAGTGAGAGAGGGAATGTAACAAAAGCAGTGAAAGAGAGAGAATGTAACAGAATCAGAGAGAGAGAGAATGTAACAGAATCAGAGATAGAGGGAGAGAGAGAGAAAGAGAGAAGGTTACAGAATCAGAGAGACACAGAATGTAACAGAATCAGAGAGAGGGAATGTAACTGAATCAGAGAGGGGGGAATGTATCAGAATCAGAGCGAGAGAGATTATAACAGAATGAGAGAGAGAGAGAGAGAAAATGTAATACAATCAGAGAGAGAATGTAACAGAATCGAGATAGAGGGAGAGAGAGAAGGTAACAGAATCAGAGAGGGAAGGTATCAGAATCCGAGAGAGAGAATGTAACAGAATCAGAGAAAGAGAATGTAACAAAATCAGTGAAAGAGAGCAAGAATGTGACAGAATCAGAGAGAGAGACCGAGAATGTAATAGAATCAGCGCGAGAGAGAGAGAATGTAACAGAAACAGAGTAAGGGAATGTAACAGAGTCAGAGAGTGAGGGAATGTAACAGAATCAGAGAAAGAGAATGTAACAGAGTCAGGTAGAGAGACAATGTAACAGAATCAGAGAGAGAGAGAATGTAATAGACTTGGAGAGAGAGAGTGTAACAGAATCAGAGAGAGAGAGAGAAGAATGTAACAGAATCAGTGATAGAGAGGGAGAATGTAATACAATCGGAGATAGAGAGAATGTAACAGAATCAGAGAGAGAGAATGTAAGAGACTCAGAGAGAGATAGAGAGAATGAACAGAATCAGAGAGCGAGAGCTAATGTAACAGGATCAGAGAGAGAGAAAGAATGTAACATGAACAGAGAGAGAGAGCGCGAGAGCTAATGTAACATGATCAGAGAGAGAGAGAGAATGTAACAGAATCAGAGCAAGAGAGAGAATGTAACTGAATCAGAGTAAGGGAATGTAACAGATTCAGAGAGAGGGAAAGAATGTAATAGATTGAGAGAGAGAGAGAGAAAGTGAATGCAACAGAATCAGAGAGAGAGAGGATGTAACCGAATCAGTGAGAGAGAGAATGTAATAGAATCAGAGAATGAGAGAAAGAGAGAATGTAACAGAATCAGAGCAAGAGAGAATGTAACAGAATCAAAGAGAGAGAATGTAACAGAATCAGAGAATAACAGAATTAGAGAGAGAAGGTAATAAACTCGGAGAGGGAGATAGAGAGAAAGTAACAGGATCAGAGAGAGAGAGAGACGAATGTAACAGAATCAGTGATAGAGAGGGAGAATGTAACAAAATCAGAGAGCGAGAGAGAGAGAATGTAACACAATCAGACAGAGAGAGAGAATGCAACAGAAACAGAGAGAGCGAGAGCTAATGTAACATGATCAGAGAGAGAGAGAATGTAACAGAATCAGAGAGACAAAATGTAACAGAATCAGTGATAAAGAGAGGATCAAAAGTGACAGGTACAGTGAGAGAGAGAGAGAATGTTACAGAATCAGAGAGAGAGAGAGAGTAGAATGTAATCCAATCAGTGATAGAATATAGCACCATCAGAGAGAGAGAGAATATAACAGAATCAGAGAAAGAGAGAATGTAACAATATCAGTGAAAGAGAGAAAATGTAACAGCATTAAAGACAGAGAATGTAACAGAATCAGAGAATAACAGAATCAGAGAGAGAGAATGTAATAAACTCGGAGAGGGAGATAGAGAGAAAGTAACTGGATCAGAGAAAGAGAGAGAAGAATGTAACAGAATCAGTGATAGAGAGGGAGAATGTAACAGAATCAGAGAGAGAGAATGTAACAGAATCAGAGAGAGAATGTAACAAAATCAGTGAGAGAGGGAATGTAACAAAATCAGTGAAAGAGAGAGAATGTAACAGAATCAGAGAGAGAGAGAGAGAAAATGTAATGCAATCAGAGAGAGAATGTAACAGAATCAGAGATAGAGGGAGAGAAGGTAACAGAATGAGAGGGAAGGTATCAGAATCAGAGAGGGAGAGAATGTAATGCAATCAGAGAGAGAGAATGTAAAAGAATCAAGGAGAGAGAGAATGTAAAATAATCAGAGAGAGAGAGAGAGAGAGAATGCAACAGAATCAGAGAGTGGGAGAATGTAATAGACTCAGAGAGAGAAAGAGAGAATGTAACAGAATCAGAGAGAGCGAGAGCTAATGTAACAGGATCAGAGAGAGAGAAAGAATGTAACAGAATCAGAGAGAGAGAGAATGTAACAGAATCAGAGAGAGAGAGAGAATGTAACAGAATCAGAGATAGAGGTAGAGAGAGAGAAAGAGAGAAGGTTACAGAATCAGAGAGACACAGAATGTAACAGAATCAGAGAGAGAGAGAATGTAACAGAATCAGAGATAGAGGTAGAGAGAGAGAAAGAGAGAAGGTTACAGAATCAGAGAGACACAGAATGTAACAGAATCAGAGAGAGGGAATGTAACTGAATCAGAGAGGGGGGAATGTATCAGAATGAGAGCAAGAGAGATTATAACAGAATGAGAGAGAGAGAGAGAGAGAGAGAGAGAAAATGTAATGCAATCAGAGAGAGAATGTAACAGAATCAGAGATAGAGGGAGAGAGAGAATATAACAGAATCAGAGAGAGAATGCAACAGAATCAGAGAGAGAATGTAACAAAATCAGTGAGAGAGAGAATATAACAGAATCAGAGAAAGAAAGAATGTAACAATATCAGTGAAAGAGAGAAAATGTAGCAGCATTAAAGACAGAGAAAGTAACAAAATCAGAGAATAACAGAATCAGAGAGAGAGAATGTAATAAACTCGGAGAGGGAGATAGAGAGAAAGTAACTGGATCAGAGAGAGTGAGAGAAGAATGTAACAGAATCAGTGATAGAGAGGGAGAATGTAACAAAATCAGAGAGAGAGAGAGAATGTAACACAATCGGAGAGAGAATGCAACAGAATCAGAGAGAGAGAGAATGTAACAAAATCAGAGAGCGAGAGAGAGAGAATGTAACACAATCAGAGAGAGAATGCAACAGAATCAGAGAGAGAGAGAATGTTACAGACTCGGAGAGAGATAGAGAGAATGTAACAGAATCAGAGGGAGTGCGAGCTAATATAACAGGATCAGAGAGAGAGAGTGTGAGAGCTAATGTAACATGATCAGAGAGGGAGAATGTAACAGAATCAGAGAAAGAGAGAGAATGTAACAGAATTGGAGCAAGAGAATGTAACAGAATCAGAGAGAATGTAACAAAATCAGTGAGAGAGAGAATGTAACAGAATAAGAGCAAGAGAATGTAACACAATCAGAGAATGTAACAAAATCAGTGAGAGAGAGAGAGAGAGAATGTAACCGAATCAGAGAAGAGAAAGATAATGTAACAGAACCAGAGAGAGTGAGAGCTAATGTAACAGAATCAGAGAGAGAGAGAATGTAACAGAATCAGTGAGAGAGAGAGAGAGAATGTAACTGAATCAGAGAAGAGAGAGAGAATGTAACAGAATCAGAGAGATTAACAGAATCAGACAGAGAATGTTGCAGAATCAGAGAGAGACAGAGAGAATGTAACAGAATCAGAGGGAGATTGTAACAGAATCAATGATAGAGAGAGAGAAGTATGTAACAATCAGTGAGAGTGAGAGAGAGATTGTAACAGAATCAGAAAGAAAGATTGTAACAGAACCAGAGAGAGATTTTAACAGAATCAGAGAGATTGTAACAGAATCAGAGAGACAGAGAGAGAATGTAATAGAATCAGAGAGAGAGAGAGAGAGAATGTAACAGAATCAGAGAGACAAAATGTAACAGAATCAGTGATAAAGAGAGGATCAAAAGTAACAGGTACAGTGAGAGAGAGAGAGAATGTTACAGAATCAGAGAGAGAGAGAGAGTAGAATGTAATCGAATCAGTGATAGAATATAGCACCATCAGAGAGAGAGAGAATATAACAGAATCAGAGAAAGAGAGAATGTAACAATATCAGTGAAAGAGAGAAAATGTAACAGCATTAAAGATAGAGAATGTAACAAAATCAGAGAATAACAGAATTAGAGAGAGAAGGTAATAAACTCGGAGAGGGAGATAGGGAGAAAGTAACAGGATCAGAGAGAGAGAGAGAAGAATGTAAAAGAATCAGTGATAGAGAGGGAGAATGTAACAAAATCAGAGCGCGCGAGAGAGAGAATGTAACACAATCAGACAGAGAGAGAGAATGCAACAGAAACAGAGAGAGCGAGAGCTAATGTAACATGATCAGAGAGAGAGAGAATGTAACAGAATCAGAGAGAGGGAGATTGTAACAATATCAGTGAAAGAGAGAAAATGTAACAGCATTAAAGACAGAGAATGTAACAGAATCAGAGAGAGAGAATGTAATAAACTCGGAGAGGGAGATAGAGAGAAAGTAACTGGATCAGAGAAAGAGAGAGAAGAATGTAACAGAATCAGTGATAGTGAGGGAGAATGTAACAGAATCAGAGAGAGAGAATGTAACAGAATCAGAGAGAGAATGTAACAAAATCAGTGAGAGAGGGAATGTAACAAAATCAGTGAAAGAGAGAGAATGTAACAGAATCAGAGAGAGAGAGAAAATGTAATGCAATCAGAGAGAGAATGTAACAGAATCAGAGATAGAGGGAGAGAAGGTAACAGAATGAGAGGGAAGGCATCAGAATCAGAGAGGGAGAGAATGTAACACAATCAGAGAGAGAGAATGTAAAAGAATCAGGGAGAGAGAGAATGTAAAATAATCAGAGAGAGAGAGAGAGAGAGAATGCAACAGAATCAGAGAGTGGAAGAATGTAACAGACTCGGAGAGAGATAGAGAGAATGTAACAGAATCAGAGAGAGCGAGAGCTAATGTAACAGGATCAGAGAGAGAGAAAGAATGTAACAGAATCAGAGAGAGAGAGAATGTAACAGAATCAGAGATAGAGGTAGAGAGAGAGAAAGAGAGAAGGTTACAGAATCAGAGAGACACAGAATGTAACAGAATCAGAGAGAGAGAATGTAACTGAATCAGAGAGGGGGGAATGTATCAGAATGAGAGCAAGAGAGATTATAACAGAATGAGAGAGAGAGAGAGAGAGAGAGAAAATGTAATGCAATCAGAGAGAGAATGTAACAGAATCAGAGATAGAGGGAGAGAGAGAAGGTAACAGAATCAGAGAGGGAAGGTATCAGAATCCGAGAGAGAGAATGTAACAGAATCAGAGAGAGAGAATGTAACAAAATCAGTGAAAGAGAGCAAGAATGTGACAGAATCAGAGAGAGAGACCGAGAATGTAATAGAATCAGCGCGAGAGAGAGAGAATGTAACAGAAACAGAGTAAGGGAATGTAACAGAGTCAGAGAGTGACGGAATGTAACAGAATCAGAGAAAGAGAATGTAACAGCATCAGGTAGAGAGAGAATGTAACAGAATCAGAGAGAGATAGAGAGAATGTAACAGAATCAGAGAGCGAGAGCTAATGTAACAGAATCAGAGCAAGAGAAAGAATGTGACTGAATCAGAGTAAGGGAATGTAACAGATTCAGAGAGAGGGAATGTAACAGAATCAGAGAGAGGGAAAGAATGTAATAGATTGAGAGAGAGAGAGAGAGAGAAAGTGAATGCAACAGAATCAGAGAGAGAGAGGATGTAACCGAATCAGTGAGAGAGAGAATGTAATAGAATCAGAGAATAAGAGAAAGAGAGAATGTAACAGAATCAGAGTGAGAGAGAGAATGTAACAGAATCAGAGAGAGAGAATGTAACAAAATCAGTGAAAGAGAGAAAGAATGTGACAGAATCACACAGAGAGACCGAGAATGTAATAGAATCAGAGAGAGAGAAAATGTAACAGAAACAGAGTAAGAGAATGTAACAGAATCCGGTAGAGAGAGAATGTAACAGAATCAGAGAGAGAGATAGAGAGAATGTAACAGAATCGGTGATAGAGAGGGAGAATGTAACAGAATCAGCGAGAGAGAGAATGTAACGCAATCAGAGAGAGAGAATGTAACAGAATCAGAGTGAGAGAGAATGTAACAGAATCAGGGAGAGAGAGAAAGTAACAAAATCAGAGAGAGAGAGAGAGAGAACGTAACACAATCGGAGAGAGAATGCAACAGAATCAGAGAGAGAGAGAATGTAACAGAATCAGAGAGAGAGAATGTAACAGAATCAGAGAGAGAATGTAACAGAATCAGAGAGAGAATGTAACAGAATCAGAGAGAGAATGTAACCAAATCAGTGAGAGAGAGAATATAACAGAATCAGAGAAAGAGAGACTGTAACAATATCAGTGAAAGAGAGAAAATGTAACAGCATTAAAGACAGAGAATGTAACAGAATCAGAGAATAACAGAATCAGAGAGAGAGAATGTAATAAACTCGGAGAGGGAGATAGAGAGAAAGTAACTGGATCAGAGAAAGAGAGAGAAGAATGTAACAGAATCAGTGATAGAGAGGGAGAATGTAACAGAATCAGAGAGAGAGAATGTAACAGAATCAGAGAGAGAGAGAGAGAGAGAGAATGTAACACAATCGGAGAGAGAATGCAACAGAATCAGAGAGAGAGAGAATGTTACAGACTCGGAGAGAGATAGAGAGAATGTAACAGAATCAGAGGGAGTGAGAGCTAATATAACAGGATCAGAGAGAGAGAGTGTGAGAGCTAATGTAACATGATCTGAGAGGGAGAATGCAACAGAATCAGAGAGAGAGAGAGAATGTAACAGAATTGGAGCTTGAGAATGTAACAGAATCAGAGAGAATGTAACAAAACCAGTGAGAGAGAGAATGTAACAGAATAAGAACAAGAGAATGTAACACAATCAGAGAGAATGTAACAAAATCAGTGAGAGAGAGAGAGAATGTAACCGAATCAGAGAAGAGAGAGAGAATGTAACAGAATCAAAGAGAGTGAGAGCTAATGTGACAGAATCAGAGAGAGAGAGAATGTAACAGAATCAGAGAAGAGAGAGAGAATGTAACAGAATCAGAGGGAGTGAGAGCTAATGTAACAGAATCAGAGAGAGAGAATGTAACAGAATCGGAGTGAGAGAATGTAACAGAATCAGAGAGAATGTAACAAAATCAGTGAGAGAGAGAGAGAGAGAGAATGTAACAGAATCAGAGCGAGAGAATGTAACAGAATCAGAGGGAATGTAACAAAATCAGTGAGAGAGAGAATGTATCAGAATCAGAGAGAGAGAGTGTAACCGAATCAGAGAAGAGAGAGAGAATGTAACAGAATCAGAGAAAGAGAGAGAATGTAATAGATTCAGAGAGAGTGTAACAGAATTAGATAGAGTGATAACAGAACCAGAGAGAGAGATTGTAACAGAATCAGAGAGATTAACAGAATCAGACAGAGAATGTTACAGAATCAGAGAGAGACAGAGAGAATGTAACAGAATCAGAGAGAGATTCTAACAGAATCAATGATAGAGAGAGAAAAGTAAGTAACAATCAGTGAGAGTGAGAGAGAGATTGTAACAGAATCAGAAAGAAAGATTGTAACAGAACCAGAGAGAGATTTTAACAGAATCAGAGAGATTGTAACAGAATCAGAGAGACAGAGAGAGTGAATGTAATAGAATCAGAGAGAGAGAGAGAGAATGTAACAGAATCAGAGAGACAAAATGTAACAGAATCAGTGATAAAGAGAGGATCAAAAGTAACAGGTACAGTGAGAGAGAGAGAGAATGTTACAGAATCAGAGAGAGAGAGAGAGTAGAATGTAATCGAATCAGTGATAGAATATAGCACCATCAGAGAGAGAGAGAATATAACAGAATCAGAGAAAGAGAGAATGTAACAATATCAGTGAAAGAGAGAAAATGTAACAGCATTAAAGATAGAGAATGTAACAAAATCAGAGAATAACAGAATTAGAGAGAGAAGGTAATAAACTCGGAGAGGGAGATAGGGAGAAAGTAACAGGATCAGAGAGAGAGAGAGAAGAATGTAAAAGAATCAGTGATAGAGAGGGAGAATGTAACAAAATCAGAGCGCGCGAGAGAGAGAATGTAACACAATCAGACAGAGAGAGAGAATGCAACAGAAACAGAGAGAGCGAGAGCTAATGTAACATGATCAGAGAGAGAGAGAATGTAACAGAATCAGAGAGAGGGAGATTGTAACAATATCAGTGAAAGAGAGAAAATGTAACAGCATTAAAGACAGAGAATGTAACAGAATCAGAGAGAGAGAATGTAATAAACTCGGAGAGGGAGATAGAGAGAAAGTAACTGGATCAGAGAAAGAGAGAGAAGAATGTAACAGAATCAGTGATAGTGAGGGAGAATGTAACAGAATCAGAGAGAGAGAATGTAACAGAATCAGAGAGAGAATGTAACAAAATCAGTGAGAGAGGGAATGTAACAAAATCAGTGAAAGAGAGAGAATGTAACAGAATCAGAGAGAGAGAGAGAGAAAATGTAATGCAATCAGAGAGAGAATGTAACAGAATCAGAGATAGAGGGAGAGAAGGTAACAGAATGAGAGGGAAGGCATCAGAATCAGAGAGGGAGAGAATGTAACACAATCAGAGAGAGAGAATGTAAAAGAATCAGGGAGAGAGAGAATGTAAAATAATCAGAGAGAGAGAGAGAGAGAGAATGCAACAGAATCAGAGAGTGGAAGAATGTAACAGACTCGGAGAGAGATAGAGAGAATGTAACAGAATCAGAGAGAGCGAGAGCTAATGTAACAGGATCAGAGAGAGAGAAAGAATGTAACAGAATCAGAGAGAGAGAGAATGTAACAGAATCAGAGATAGAGGTAGAGAGAGAGAAAGAGAGAAGGTTACAGAATCAGAGAGACACAGAATGTAACAGAATCAGAGAGAGAGAATGTAACTGAATCAGAGAGGGGGGAATGTATCAGAATGAGAGCAAGAGAGATTATAACAGAATGAGAGAGAGAGAGAGAGAGAGAGAAAATGTAATGCAATCAGAGAGAGAATGTAACAGAATCAGAGATAGAGGGAGAGAGAGAAGGTAACAGAATCAGAGAGGGAAGGTATCAGAATCCGAGAGAGAGAATGTAACAGAATCAGAGAGAGAGAATGTAACAAAATCAGTGAAAGAGAGCAAGAATGTGACAGAATCAGAGAGAGAGACCGAGAATGTAATAGAATCAGCGCGAGAGAGAGAGAATGTAACAGAAACAGAGTAAGGGAATGTAACAGAGTCAGAGAGTGACGGAATGTAACAGAATCAGAGAAAGAGAATGTAACAGAATCAGAGAAAGAGAATGTAACAGCATCAGGTAGAGAGAGAATGTAGCAGAATCAGAGAGAGGGAATGTAACAGACTCAGAGAGAGATAGAGAGAATGTAACAGAATCAGAGAGCGAGAGCTAATGTAACAGAATCAGAGCAAGAGAAAGAATGTGACTGAATCAGAGTAAGGGAATGTAACAGATTCAGAGAGAGGGAATGTAACAGAATCAGAGAGAGGGAAAGAATGTAATAGATTGAGAGAGAGAGAGAGAGAGAAAGTGAATGCAACAGAATCAGAGAGAGAGAGGATGTAACCGAATCAGTGAGAGAGAGAATGTAATAGAATCAGAGAATAAGAGAAAGAGAGAATGTAACAGAATCAGAGTGAGAGAGAGAATGTAACAGAATCAGAGAGAGAGAATGTAACAAAATCAGTGAAAGAGAGAAAGAATGTGACAGAATCACACAGAGAGACCGAGAATGTAATAGAATCAGAGAGAGAGAAAATGTAACAGAAACAGAGTAAGAGAATGTAACAGAATCCGGTAGAGAGAGAATGTAACAGAATCAGAGAGAGAGATAGAGAGAATGTAACAGAATCGGTGATAGAGAGGGAGAATGTAACAGAATCAGCGAGAGAGAGAATGTAACGCAATCAGAGAGAGAGAATGTAACAGAATCAGAGTGAGAGAGAATGTAACAGAATCAGGGAGAGAGAGAAAGTAACAAAATCAGAGAGAGAGAGAGAGAGAACGTAACACAATCGGAGAGAGAATGCAACAGAATCAGAGAGAGAGAGAATGTAACAGAATCAGAGAGAGAGAATGTAACAGAATCAGAGAGAGAATGTAACAGAATCAGAGAGAGAATGTAACAGAATCAGAGAGAGAATGTAACCAAATCAGTGAGAGAGAGAATATAACAGAATCAGAGAAAGAGAGACTGTAACAATATCAGTGAAAGAGAGAAAATGTAACAGCATTAAAGACAGAGAATGTAACAGAATCAGAGAATAACAGAATCAGAGAGAGAGAATGTAATAAACTCGGAGAGGGAGATAGAGAGAAAGTAACTGGATCAGAGAAAGAGAGAGAAGAATGTAACAGAATCAGTGATAGAGAGGGAGAATGTAACAGAATCAGAGAGAGAGAATGTAACAGAATCAGAGAGAGAGAGAGAGAGAGAGAATGTAACACAATCGGAGAGAGAATGCAACAGAATCAGAGAGAGAGAGAATGTTACAGACTCGGAGAGAGATAGAGAGAATGTAACAGAATCAGAGGGAGTGAGAGCTAATATAACAGGATCAGAGAGAGAGAGTGTGAGAGCTAATGTAACATGATCTGAGAGGGAGAATGCAACAGAATCAGAGAGAGAGAGAGAATGTAACAGAATTGGAGCTTGAGAATGTAACAGAATCAGAGAGAATGTAACAAAACCAGTGAGAGAGAGAATGTAACAGAATAAGAACAAGAGAATGTAACACAATCAGAGAGAATGTAACAAAATCAGTGAGAGAGAGAGAGAATGTAACCGAATCAGAGAAGAGAGAGAGAATGTAACAGAATCAAAGAGAGTGAGAGCTAATGTGACAGAATCAGAGAGAGAGAGAATGTAACAGAATCAGAGAAGAGAGAGAGAATGTAACAGAATCAGAGGGAGTGAGAGCTAATGTAACAGAATCAGAGAGAGAGAATGTAACAGAATCGGAGTGAGAGAATGTAACAGAATCAGAGAGAATGTAACAAAATCAGTGAGAGAGAGAGAGAGAGAGAATGTAACAGAATCAGAGCGAGAGAATGTAACAGAATCAGAGGGAATGTAACAAAATCAGTGAGAGAGAGAATGTATCAGAATCAGAGAGAGAGAGTGTAACCGAATCAGAGAAGAGAGAGAGAATGTAACAGAATCAGAGAAAGAGAGAGAATGTAATAGATTCAGAGAGAGTGTAACAGAATTAGATAGAGTGATAACAGAACCAGAGAGAGAGATTGTAACAGAATCAGAGAGATTAACAGAATCAGACAGAGAATGTTACAGAATCAGAGAGAGACAGAGAGAATGTAACAGAATCAGAGAGAGATTCTAACAGAATCAATGATAGAGAGAGAAAAGTAAGTAACAATCAGTGAGAGTGAGAGAGAGATTGTAACAGAATCAGAAAGAAAGATTGTAACAGAACCAGAGAGAGATTTTAACAGAATCAGAGAGATTGTAACAGAATCAGAGAGACAGAGAGAGTGAATGTAATAGAATCAGAGAGAGAGAGAGAGAATGTAACAGAATCAGAGAGACAAAATGTAACAGAATCAGTGATAAAGAGAGGATCAAAAGTAACAGGTACAGTGAGAGAGAGAGAGAATGTTACAGAATCAGAGAGAGAGAGAGAGTAGAATGTAATCGAATCAGTGATAGAATATAGCACCATCAGAGAGAGAGAGAATATAACAGAATCAGAGAAAGAGAGAATGTAACAATATCAGTGAAAGAGAGAAAATGTAACAGCATTAAAGATAGAGAATGTAACAAAATCAGAGAATAACAGAATTAGAGAGAGAAGGTAATAAACTCGGAGAGGGAGATAGGGAGAAAGTAACAGGATCAGAGAGAGAGAGAGAAGAATGTAAAAGAATCAGTGATAGAGAGGGAGAATGTAACAAAATCAGAGCGCGCGAGAGAGAGAATGTAACACAATCAGACAGAGAGAGAGAATGCAACAGAAACAGAGAGAGCGAGAGCTAATGTAACATGATCAGAGAGAGAGAGAATGTAACAGAATCAGAGAGAGGGAGATTGTAACAATATCAGTGAAAGAGAGAAAATGTAACAGCATTAAAGACAGAGAATGTAACAGAATCAGAGAGAGAGAATGTAATAAACTCGGAGAGGGAGATAGAGAGAAAGTAACTGGATCAGAGAAAGAGAGAGAAGAATGTAACAGAATCAGTGATAGTGAGGGAGAATGTAACAGAATCAGAGAGAGAGAATGTAACAGAATCAGAGAGAGAATGTAACAAAATCAGTGAGAGAGGGAATGTAACAAAATCAGTGAAAGAGAGAGAATGTAACAGAATCAGAGAGAGAGAGAAAATGTAATGCAATCAGAGAGAGAATGTAACAGAATCAGAGATAGAGGGAGAGAAGGTAACAGAATGAGAGGGAAGGCATCAGAATCAGAGAGGGAGAGAATGTAACACAATCAGAGAGAGAGAATGTAAAAGAATCAGGGAGAGAGAGAATGTAAAATAATCAGAGAGAGAGAGAGAGAGAGAATGCAACAGAATCAGAGAGTGGAAGAATGTAACAGACTCGGAGAGAGATAGAGAGAATGTAACAGAATCAGAGAGAGCGAGAGCTAATGTAACAGGATCAGAGAGAGAGAAAGAATGTAACAGAATCAGAGAGAGAGAGAATGTAACAGAATCAGAGATAGAGGTAGAGAGAGAGAAAGAGAGAAGGTTACAGAATCAGAGAGACACAGAATGTAACAGAATCAGAGAGAGAGAATGTAACTGAATCAGAGAGGGGGGAATGTATCAGAATGAGAGCAAGAGAGATTATAACAGAATGAGAGAGAGAGAGAGAGAGAGAGAAAATGTAATGCAATCAGAGAGAGAATGTAACAGAATCAGAGATAGAGGGAGAGAGAGAAGGTAACAGAATCAGAGAGGGAAGGTATCAGAATCCGAGAGAGAGAATGTAACAGAATCAGAGAGAGAGAATGTAACAAAATCAGTGAAAGAGAGCAAGAATGTGACAGAATCAGAGAGAGAGACCGAGAATGTAATAGAATCAGCGCGAGAGAGAGGGAATGTAACAGACTCAGAGAGAGATAGAGAGAATGTAACAGAGTCAGAGAGTGAGGGAATGTAACAGAATCAGAGTAAGGGAATGTAACAGAGTCAGAGAGTGACGGAATGTAACAGAATCAGAGAAAGAGAATGTAACAGCATCAGGTAGAGAGAGAATGTAGCAGAATCAGAGAGAGGGAATGTAACAGACTCAGAGAGAGATAGAGAGAATGTAACAGAATCAGAGAGCGAGAGCTAATGTAACAGAATCAGAGCAAGAGAAAGAATGTGACTGAATCAGAGTAAGGGAATGTAACAGATTCAGAGAGAGGGAATGTAACAGAATCAGAGAGAGGGAAAGAATGTAATAGATTGAGAGAGAGAGAGAGAGAGAAAGTGAATGCAACAGAATCAGAGAGAGAGAGGATGTAACCGAATCAGTGAGAGAGAGAATGTAATAGAATCAGAGAATAAGAGAAAGAGAGAATGTAACAGAATCAGAGTGAGAGAGAGAATGTAACAGAATCAGAGAGAGAGAATGTAACAAAATCAGTGAAAGAGAGAAAGAATGTGACAGAATCACACAGAGAGACCGAGAATGTAATAGAATCAGAGAGAGAGAAAATGTAACAGAAACAGAGTAAGAGAATGTAACAGAATCCGGTAGAGAGAGAATGTAACAGAATCAGAGAGAGAGATAGAGAGAATGTAACAGAATCGGTGATAGAGAGGGAGAATGTAACAGAATCAGCGAGAGAGAGAATGTAACGCAATCAGAGAGAGAGAATGTAACAGAATCAGAGTGAGAGAGAATGTAACAGAATCAGGGAGAGAGAGAAAGTAACAAAATCAGAGAGAGAGAGAGAGAGAACGTAACACAATCGGAGAGAGAATGCAACAGAATCAGAGAGAGAGAGAATGTAACAGAATCAGAGAGAGAGAATGTAACAGAATCAGAGAGAGAATGTAACAGAATCAGAGAGAGAATGTAACAGAATCAGAGAGAGAATGTAACCAAATCAGTGAGAGAGAGAATATAACAGAATCAGAGAAAGAGAGACTGTAACAATATCAGTGAAAGAGAGAAAATGTAACAGCATTAAAGACAGAGAATGTAACAGAATCAGAGAATAACAGAATCAGAGAGAGAGAATGTAATAAACTCGGAGAGGGAGATAGAGAGAAAGTAACTGGATCAGA
This sequence comes from Somniosus microcephalus, assembly GCF_052327205.1. Taxonomy (NCBI): domain Eukaryota; kingdom Metazoa; phylum Chordata; class Chondrichthyes; order Squaliformes; family Somniosidae; genus Somniosus; species Somniosus microcephalus. Next base: position 95,506,442 of record NC_140990.1, on the reverse strand, counting down.
GAAAGAGAGAGAAGAATGTAACAGAATCAGTGATAGAGAGGGAGAATGTAACAGAATCAGAGAGAGAGAATGTAACAGAATCAGAGAGAGAGAGAGAGAGAGAGAATGTAACACAATCGGAGAGAGAATGCAACAGAATCAGAGAGAGAGAGAATGTTACAGACTCGGAGAGAGATAGAGAGAATGTAACAGAATCAGAGGGAGTGAGAGCTAATATAACAGGATCAGAGAGAGAGAGTGTGAGAGCTAATGTAACATGATCTGAGAGGGAGAATGCAACAGAATCAGAGAGAGAGAGAGAATGTAACAGAATTGGAGCTTGAGAATGTAACAGAATCAGAGAGAATGTAACAAAACCAGTGAGAGAGAGAATGTAACAGAATAAGAACAAGAGAATGTAACACAATCAGAGAGAATGTAACAAAATCAGTGAGAGAGAGAGAGAATGTAACCGAATCAGAGAAGAGAGAGAGAATGTAACAGAATCAAAGAGAGTGAGAGCTAATGTGACAGAATCAGAGAGAGAGAGAATGTAACAGAATCAGAGAAGAGAGAGAGAATGTAACAGAATCAGAGGGAGTGAGAGCTAATGTAACAGAATCAGAGAGAGAGAATGTAACAGAATCGGAGTGAGAGAATGTAACAGAATCAGAGAGAATGTAACAAAATCAGTGAGAGAGAGAGAGAGAGAGAATGTAACAGAATCAGAGCGAGAGAATGTAACAGAATCAGAGGGAATGTAACAAAATCAGTGAGAGAGAGAATGTATCAGAATCAGAGAGAGAGAGTGTAACCGAATCAGAGAAGAGAGAGAGAATGTAACAGAATCAGAGAAAGAGAGAGAATGTAATAGATTCAGAGAGAGTGTAACAGAATTAGATAGAGTGATAACAGAACCAGAGAGAGAGATTGTAACAGAATCAGAGAGATTAACAGAATCAGACAGAGAATGTTACAGAATCAGAGAGAGACAGAGAGAATGTAACAGAATCAGAGAGAGATTCTAACAGAATCAATGATAGAGAGAGAAAAGTAAGTAACAATCAGTGAGAGTGAGAGAGAGATTGTAACAGAATCAGAAAGAAAGATTGTAACAGAACCAGAGAGAGATTGTAACAGAATCAGAGAGACAAAGAGAGAGAGTGAATGTAATAGAATCAGAGAGAGAGAGAGAGAGAATGTAACAGAATCAGAGAGACAAAATGTAACAGAATCAGTGATAAAGAGAGGATCAAAAGTAACAGGTACAGTGAGAGAGAGAGAGAATGTTACAGAATCAGAGAGAGAGAGAGTGTAGAATGTAATCGAATCAGTGATAGAATATAGCACCATCAGAGAGAGAGAGAATATAACAGAATCAGAGAAAGAGAGAATGTAACAATATCAGTGAAAGAGAGAAAATGTAACAGCATTAAAGATAGAGAATGTAACAAAATCAGAGAATAACAGAATTAGAGAGAGAAGGTAATAAACTCGGAGAGGGAGATAGAGAGAAAGTAACAGGATCAGAGAGAGAGAGAGAAGAATGTAACAGAATCAGTGATAGAGAGGGAGAATGTAACAAAATCAGAGAGCGAGAGAGAGAATGTAACACAATCAGACAGAGCGAGAGAATGCAACAGAAACAGAGAGAGCGAGAGCTAATGTAACATGATCAGAGAGAGAGAGAATGTAACAGAACCAGAGAGAGGGAGAATGTAACAATATCGGTGAAAGAGAGAAAATGTAACAGCATTAAAGACAGAGAATGTAACAGAATCAGAGAATAACAGAATCAGAGAGAGAGAATGTAATAAACTCAGAGAGGGAGATAGAGAGAAAGTAACTGGATCAGAGAAAGAGAGAGAAGAATGTAACAGAATCAGTGATAGAGAGGGAGAATGTAACAGAATCAGAGAGAGAGAATGTAACAGAATCAGAGAGAGAATGTAACAAAATCAGTGAGAGAGGGAATGTAACAAAATCAGTGAAAGAGAGAGAATGTAACAGAATCAGAGAGAGAGAGAGAGAAAATGTAATGCAATCAGAGAGAGAATGTAACAGAATCAGAGATAGAGGGAGAGAAGGTAACAGAATGAGAGGGAAGGTATCAGAATCAGAGAGGGAGAGAATGTAATGCAATCAGAGAGAGAGAGAATGTAAAAGAATCAGGGAGAGAGAGAATGTAAAATAATCAGAGAGAGAGAGAGAGAGAGAGAATGCAACAGAATCAGAGAGTGGGAGAATGTAACAGACTCGGAGAGAGATAGAGAGAATGTAACAGAATCAGAGAGAGCGAGAGCTAATGTAACAGGATCAGAGAGAGAGAAAGAATGTAACAGAATCAGAGAGAGAGCGAATGTAGTAGAATCAGAGAGAGAATGTAACAGAATCAGAGAGAGAGAATGTAACAGAATCAGAGAGAAAGAATGTAACAGAATCAGAGAGAGAGCGAATGTAGTAGAATCAGAGAGAGAATGTAACAGAATCAGAGAGAGAGAATGTAACAGAATCAGAGAGAGAGGGAATGTAACAAAAGCAGTGAAAGAGAGAGAATGTAACAGAATCAGAGAGAGAGAGAATGTAACAGAATCAGAGATAGAGGGAGAGAGAGAGAAAGAGAGAAGGTTACAGAATCAGAGAGACACAGAATGTAACAGAATCAGAGAGAGGGAATGTAACTGAATCAGAGAGGGGGGAATGTATCAGAATCAGAGCGAGAGAGATTATAACAGAATGAGAGAGAGAGAGAGAGAAAATGTAATACAATCAGAGAGAGAATGTAACAGAATCGAGATAGAGGGAGAGAGAGAAGGTAACAGAATCAGAGAGGGAAGGTATCAGAATCCGAGAGAGAGAATGTAACAGAATCAGAGAAAGAGAATGTAACAAAATCAGTGAAAGAGAGCAAGAATGTGACAGAATCAGAGAGAGAGACCGAGAATGTAATAGAATCAGCGCGAGAGAGAGAGAATGTAACAGAAACAGAGTAAGGGAATGTAACAGAGTCAGAGAGTGAGGGAATGTAACAGAATCAGAGAAAGAGAATGTAACAGAGTCAGGTAGAGAGACAATGTAACAGAATCAGAGAGAGAGAGAATGTAATAGACTTGGAGAGAGAGAGTGTAACAGAATCAGAGAGAGAGAGAGAAGAATGTAACAGAATCAGTGATAGAGAGGGAGAATGTAATACAATCGGAGATAGAGAGAATGTAACAGAATCAGAGAGAGAGAATGTAAGAGACTCAGAGAGAGATAGAGAGAATGAACAGAATCAGAGAGCGAGAGCTAATGTAACAGGATCAGAGAGAGAGAAAGAATGTAACATGAACAGAGAGAGAGAGCGCGAGAGCTAATGTAACATGATCAGAGAGAGAGAGAGAATGTAACAGAATCAGAGCAAGAGAGAGAATGTAACTGAATCAGAGTAAGGGAATGTAACAGATTCAGAGAGAGGGAAAGAATGTAATAGATTGAGAGAGAGAGAGAGAAAGTGAATGCAACAGAATCAGAGAGAGAGAGGATGTAACCGAATCAGTGAGAGAGAGAATGTAATAGAATCAGAGAATCAGAGAAAGAGAGAATGTAACAGAATCAGAGCAAGAGAGAATGTAACAGAATCAAAGAGAGAGAATGTAACAGAATCAGAGAGAGAGAATGTAACAGAATCAGAGAGAGAGAATGAAACAAAATCAGTGAAAGAGAGAAAAATGTGACAGAATCACACAGAGAGACCGAGAATGTAATAGAATCAGAGAGAGAGAAAATGTAACAGAAACAGAGTAAGAGAATGTAACAGAATCAGGTACAGAGAGAATGTAACAGAATCAGAGAGAGAGATACAGAGAATGTAACAGAATCAGAGAGAGAGATAGAGAGAATGTAACAGAATCGGTGATAGAGAGGGAGAATGTAACAGAATCAGCGAGAGAGAGAATGTAACGCAATCAGAGAGAGAGAGAGAGAGAATGTTTACACAATCGGAGGGAGAATGCAACAGAATCAGAGAGAGAGAGAATGTAACAAAATCAGAGAGAGAGAGAGAAAATGTAACACAATCAGAGAGAGAATGCAACAGAATCAGAGAGAGAGAATGTAACAAAATCAGAGGGAGAGAGAGAGAGAATGTAACACAATCGGAGAGAGAATGCAACAGAATCAGAGAGAGAGAGAATGTAACAGAATCAGAGAGAGAGAATGTAACAGAATCAGAGGGAGTGAGAGCTAATGTAACAGAATCAGAGAGAGAGAGAGAATTTAACAGAATCGGAGCGAGAGAATGTAACAGAATCAGAGAGAGAATGTAACAAAATCAGTGAGAGAGAGAATATAACAGAATCAGAGAAAGAGAGAATGTAACAATATCAGTGAAAGAGAGAAAATGTAACAGCATTAAAGACAGAGAATGTAACAGAATCAGAGAATAACAGAATCAGAGAGAGAGAATGTAATAAACTCGGAGAGGGAGATAGAGAGAAAGTAACTGGATCAGAGAGAGAGAGAGAAGAATGTAACAGAATCAGTGATAGAGAGGGAGAAAATAACAAAATCAGAGAGAGAGAGAGAATGTAACACAATCGGAGAGAGAATGCGACAGAATCAGAGAGAGAGAGAATGTAACAAAATCAGAGAGAGAGAGAGAATGTAACACAATCGGAGAGAGAATGCAACAGAATCAGAGAGAGAGAGAATGTTGCAGAATCAGAGGGAGTGAGAGCTAATATAACAGGATCAGAGAGAGAGAGTGTGAGAGCTAATGTAACATGTTCAGAGAGAGAGAATGTAACAGAACCAGAGAGAGAGAGAGAATGTAACAGAATTGGAGCAAGAGAATGTAACAGAATCAGAGAGAATGTAACAAAATCAGTGAGAGAGAGAGAGAATGGGCCAGAAATTCCAGGCCAGAAGCGTGAGTACGGTCGGCTTACTCACGCTTCTGGCCGTTGGAAATGCCGGCGTTCAGCATGAACAGCGCATGCGGGGAACGCTGGCATTTCCAGACCTCGAGCGCGTGCGACTGCACAGGCAGCGCTTGCGCAGTCAACTTCGTGGATTTCATTCATGAAATCCGTGAGGTTAAGTCCTTAGAAGTTACACTTGAAAAAAGCAAGTGTAAAGTTGTTCATTGGCTGCGGAGGAAGATATATTTTATCATGGAGCTTTTGAAATGCAATATTTTTGTTTGGGAAAGGGAGGGAAGTTATTTTAAGAAATTTTAAGTAAGTTTAAAAATGTAAATTTTTTTTTTTTTTAAAAGGGTTTTCAGAACGGTAGGTAGAAGGAGCAATTGTGGCTGTGTGAATGGAATGTGAGAATGAGTTATGTATGTATGTCCACATATATTCCTTTACGTATATGTATGTATGTTTTATATTCCTTTACTAATGTGTATGAATGTATGTTTTTAATTATGATTTTCCAATAAGTTACTTTCTCTGAAAGTCATAATTAAATAATACATTCATACACATAAGTAAAGGAATATATACATAACACGCAAAGGAATATATACAGACATACATACTTTCAGAAGCTCCACGATAAGAAATATCTTCCTCCACAGCCTCTGTAGCAACTGTACCCATGCTTTTTTCATGTGTAAGTTGTAATGACTGGACCTCACTGAAAGCATTAAATGAAAGCGGCGAATTATACTGCGCACGCGCTGCCTGTGCAGTCGCACGCGTTCTGCCTCTGAACCCCTTCGTTCAGAGGACAGGAAATGCCGGTTTTCCCCACATGCACTGTGCATGCTGAAAACCGGCATTTCATCCGGCCAGATGCGTAAGTACCCCGACCGTATTAGCGCATTTGGAAGGGAATTATTGGGCCAACACTTAACATGTCAATAAAATAAAAAATTTAACAATTGCACGACTTGCCCCCTCGCATCTGCGACTGAGGGTCCAAGGAGGTGCATTGCGCAAGAGGTCATCATCGGACGTATCCTCACACTGTTCCCTTTGGGGAACTGTATGAAGTGGTGGAAGGATTTATGGCCGTGATTAACGCTCATTCCGTGACCGTAACCATCTTTGAACCAGCCATTAGGGTGGTTAGTCCTATGGCGGGAGGGTTTTACAGGCTCCCACAACCTATCTGAGGGGGGGGGGGGCCACCAACACCCACGGACGCAAGTATCCCGCTGGATGTCCACCCAGAATTTAAAGTTGGAGCTCCGACTCCACTTGCCGGGACTGTCTGGAGTGGGGTTCAAAACCCTACTCCTTCTGGCCCAGCAGCGGGGATGCTTACTGCTACGCAAAAGGCCCACTCCGCACAAAAGGTGACACCCATACATTTCCTGCGCCTTTTCCCTCCCCGTGACTGGAGCCCTATGCTGCCATTTCACGTTGCTAATCGGATTGGGCCTTTGTCATAGCGGTAGGATCCCCGCCGCTGGGCCAGATCAGGGTAGGGTTTCGAACCCCGCTCCAGACAGTCCCGGCAAGTGGAGTCGGAGCTCCGGCTCTAAATTCTGGGTTGACATCCAGTGGGATATTTGCGTCCATGGGTGTGGGTGGTCCCCCCTCCTTGTATAGCTTGTGGGAGCCCGTAAAACCCTCCCGCCATAGGACTAACCGCCCTAATGGCTGGTTCAAAGATGGTTACGGTCACGGAATGAGCGTTAATCACGGCCATAAATCCTTCCACCACTTCATACAGTTCCCCAAAGGGAACAGTGTGAAGACACGTATCACGACGACATTGCTAAATAAATAAATGGAATTAAAAAAATTCTTTTAGGGCTTTTAAAAGTCTTTAAATTGCTTTAATTCTCTTTAAAACTACTTCAGATTACTCAAAATAATGTAAACATTTTAAAAAGTTTATAAAAGTTACCAAAATCTTCAAAAAACTTCCAAAAACCTATTTAAACTGCTGCTTTGCATGTAAAAAAGCAAAGCAGCTTGACAGAAACATTGGGGGCGTGTCCAGTGAAACTGAGACCTCAAGGGGCGTGTCTCACTTACACTGCACGCTCCTGGCTCCGCGCTGGCTGCACTCCTGGGCGGCGTGACGTCTTACGCTGCCCGGGATTCTTCTTTCAGTTTCTGCAAGTGCAGGCGTCCCTGGAGCTAATCGGCAGGAGCGCGGGGTAAGTGCAAATACGGGGCATGCACGCGCTGCAAGCCCCATTCTGGAATTTCTGGCCCAATGTAACCGAATCAGAGAAGAGAGAGAGAATGTAACAGAATCAGAGGGAGTGAGAGCTAATGTAACAGAATCAGAGAGAGAGAGAATGTAACATAATCAGTGAGAGAGAGAAAGAATGTAACCGAATCAGAGGAGAGAGAGAGAATGTAACAGAATCAGAGGGAGTGAGAGCTAATGTAACAGAATCAGAGAGAGAATGTAACATAATCAGTGAGAGAGAGAGAGAGAGAATGTAACTGAATCAGAGAAGAGACAGAATGTAACAGAATCAGAGGGAGTGAGAGCTAATGTAACATAATCAGAGAGAGAGAATGTAACAGAATTGGAGCGAGAGAATGTAACAGAATCAGAGCGAGAGAATGTAACAGAATCAGAGAGAATGTAACAAAATCAGTGAGAGAGAGAGAGAGAATGTATCAGAATCAGAGAGAGAGACTGTAACCGAATCAGAGAAGAGAGAGAGAATGTAATAGAATCAGAGAGAGAGAGAGAGAGAGAGAGAGCATGTAACAGAATCAGAGAGACAAAATGTAACAGAATCAGTGATAAAGAGAGAATCAAAAGTAACAGGTACAGTGAGAGAGAGAGAGAATGTTACAGAATCAGAGAGAGAGAGAGAGAGTAGAATGTAATCGAATCAGTGATAGAATATAACACCATCAGAGAGAGAGAGAGAATATAACAGAATCAGAGAAAGAGAGGGAGAATGTAACACATTCAGACAGAGAGAGAGAATGCAACAGAAACAGAGAGAGCGAGAGCTAATGTAACATGATCAGAGAGAGAGAGAATGTAACAGAATCAGAGAGAGGGAGAATGTAACAAAATCAGAGAGAGAGAGAGAGAGAGAGAGAATGTAACACAATCGGAGAGGGAATGCAACAGAATCACAGAGAGAGAGAATGTAACAGAATCAGAGAGAGGGAGATTGTAACAATATCAGTGAAAGAGAGAAAATGTAACAGCATTAAAGACAGAGAATGTAACAGAGTCAGAGAATAACAGAATCAGAGAGAGAGAATGTAATAAACTCGGAGAGGGAGATAGAGAGAAAGTAACTGGATCAGAGAGAGAGAGAGAAGAATGTAACAGAATCAGTGATAGAGAGGGAGAATGTAACAAAATCAGAGAGAGAGAGAGAGAGAGAATGTAACACAATCAGACAGAGAGAGAGAATGTAACAGAATCAGAGAGAGGGAGAATGTAACAGATTCAGAGAGAGAGAATGTAACAGAATCAGAGAGAGAATGTAACAAAATTAGTGAGAGAGGGAATGTAACAAAATCAGTGAAAGAGAGAGAATGTAACAGAATCAGAGAGAGAGAGAGAGAAAATGTAATGCAATCAGAGAGAGAATGTAACAGAATCAGAGATAGAGGGAGAGATAGAAGGTAACAGAATGAGAGGGAAGGTATCAGAATCACAGAGGGAGAGAATGTAACGCAATCAGAGAGAGAATGTAAAAGAATCAGGGAGAGAGAGAATGTAAAATAATCAGAGAGAGAGAGAGAGAGAGAATGCAACAGAATCAGAGAGTGGGAGAATGTAACAGACTCGGAGAGAGATAGAGAGAATGTAACAGAATCAGAGAGAGCGAGAGCTAATGTAACAGGATAAGAGAGAGAGAAAGAATGTAACAGAATCAGAGAGAGGGAGAATGTAACAGAATCAGAGGGAGAATGTAACAGAATCAGAGAGAGAGAATGTAACAGAATCAGAGAGAGAATGTAACAAAATCAGTGAGAGAGGGAATGTAACAAAAGCAGTGAAAGAGAGAGAATGTAACAGAATCAGAGAGAGAGAGAATGTAACAGAATCAGAGGGAGGGAATGTAACAGAATCAGAGAGGGAATGTAACAAAAGCAGTGAAAGAGAGAGAATGTAACAGAATCAGAGAGAGACAGAGAATGTAACAGAATCAGAGGGAGGGAATGTAACAGAATCAGAGAGAGAGAATGTAACAGAATCAGAGAGAGAGAAAGAATGTAATAGTTTGAGAGAGAGAGAGAGAGAGAATGCAATGGAATCAAAGAGAGAGAGGATGTAACCGAATTAGTGAGAGAGAGAATGTAATAGAATCAGAGTGTGAGAGAGAGAGAGAATGTAACAGAATCGGAGAGAGAGAGAGAGAATGCAATGGAATCAAAGAGAGAGAGGATGTAACCGAATTAGTGAGAGAGAGAATGTAATAGAATCAGAGTGTGAGAGAGAGAGAATGTAACAGAATCAGAGGGAGTGAGAGCTAATGTAACAGAATCAGAGAGAGAGAGAATGTAACATAATCAGTGAGAGAGAGAAAGAATGTAACCGAATCAGAGGAGAGAGAATGTAACAGAATCAGCGGGAGTGAGAGCTAATGTAACAGAATCAGAGAGAGAGAGAATGCAACATAATCAGTGAGAGAGAGAGAGAGAGAATGTAACTGAATCAGAGAAGAGAGAGAGAATGTAACAGAATCAGAGGGAGTGAGAGCTAATGTAACATAATCAGAGAGAGAGAATGTAACAGAATCAGAGCGAGAGAATGTAACAGAATCAGAGAGAATGTAACAAAATCAGTGAGAGAGAGAGAGAGAGAGAGAATGTATCAGAATCAGAGAGAGAGAGTGTAACCGAATCAGAGAAGAGAGAGAGAATGTAATAGAATCAGAGAGAGAGAGAGAGAGAGAGAGAGAGAGAGAGAGAGAGAGAATGTAACAGAATCAGAGAGACAAAATGTAACAGAATCAGTGATAAAGAGAGAATCAAAAGTAACAGGTACAGTGAGAGAGAGAGAGAATGTTACAGAATCAGAGAGAGAGAGAGAGAGTAGAATGTAATCGAATCAGTGATAGAATATAACACCATCAGAGAGAGAGAGAGAATATAACAGAATCAGAGAAAGAGAGAATGTAACAATATCAGTGAAAGAGAGAAAATGTAACAGCATTAAAGATAGAGAATGTAACAAAATCAGAGAATAACAGAATTAGAGAGAGAAGGTAATAAACTCGGAGAGGGAGATAGAAAGAAAGTAACAGGATCAGAGAGAGAGAGAGAAGAATGTAACAGAATCAGTGATAGAGAGGGAGAATGTAACAAAATCAGAGAGAGAGAGAGAATGTAACACATTCAGACAGAGAGAGAGAATGCAACCGAAACAGAGAGAGCGAGAGCTAACGTAACATGATCAGAGAGAGAGAGAATGTAACAGAATCAGAGAGAGGGAGAATGTAACAAAATCAGAGAGAGAGAGAGAGAGAGAGAGAATGTAACACAATCGGAGAGCGAATGCAACAGAATCAGAGAGAGAGAGAATATAACAGAATCAGAGAAAGAGAGAATGTAACAATATCAGTGAAAGAGAGAAAATGTAACAGCATTAAAGACAGAGAATGTAACAGAATCAGAGAATAACAGAATCAGAGAGAGAGAATGTAATAAACTTGGAGAGGGAGATAGAGAGAAAGTAACTGGATGAGAGAGAGAGAAGAATGTAACAGAATCAGTGATAGAGAGGGAGAATGTAACAAAATCAGAGAGAGAGAGAGAATGTAACACAATCAGACAGAGAGAGAGAATGTAACAGAATCAGAGAGAGGGAGAATGTAACAGATTCAGAGAGAGAGAATGTAAGAGAATCAGAGAGAGAATGTAACAAAATTAGTGAGAGAGGGAATGTAACAAAATCAGTGAAAGAGAGAGAATGTAACAGAATCAGAGAGAGAGAGAGAGAAAATGTAATGCAATCAGAGAGAGAATGTAACAGAATCAGAGATAGAGGGAGAGAGAAGGTAACAGAATGAGAGGGAAGGTATCAGAATCACAGAGGGAGAGAATGTAATGCAATCAGAGAGAGAGAATGTAAAATAATCAGAGAGAGAGAGAGAGAGAATGCAACAGAATCAGAGAGTGGGAGAATGTAACAGACTCGGAGAGAGATAGAGAGGATGTAACAGAATCAGAGAGAGCGAGAGCTAATGTAACAGGATCAGAGAGAGAGAAAGAATGTAACAGAATCAGAGAGGGAGAATTTAACAGAATCAGAGAGAGAATGTAACAGAATCAGAGAGAGAGAATGTAACAGAATCAGAGAGAGAATGTAACAAAATCAGTGAGAGAGGGAATGTAACAAAAGCAGTGAAAGAGAGAGAATGTAACAGAATCAGAGAGAGACAGAGAATGTAACAGAATCAGAGGGAGGGAATGTAACAGAAGCAGAGAGAGAGAATGTAACAGAATCAGAGAGAGAGAAAGAATGTAATAGTTTGAGAGAGAGAGAGAGAGAGAATGCAATGGAATCAAAGAGAGAGAGGATGTAACCGAATTAGTGAGAGAGAGAATGTAATAGAATCAGAGAGAGAGAGAGAGAGAATGTAACAGAATCAGAGATAGAGGGAGAGAGAGAAAGAGAGAAGGTTACAGAATCAGAGAGACACAGAATGTAACAGAATCAGAGAGAGGGAATGTAACAGAATCAGAGAGAGAGAGCATTTAACAGAATCAGAGAGAGATAAAGAGAATGTAACAGATACAGAGAGGGCGAGAGGATGTAACAGAATCAGAGATAGAGAGAGAGTGAGACAGAAGGTAACACTGGGAGAGAACAGGTTAGAGCATCTGGTAATGACAGAGAGACAATGGCTGGGGGAAAATGTAACAACCAGTGATAGAGAGAAAGAGAGAATGTAACTGAATCAGAGAGAGGGGGAATGTATCAGAATCAGAGAGAGAGAGATTATAACAGAATGAGAGAGAGAGAGAGAGAGAGAAAATGTAATGCAATCAGAGAGAGAATGTAACAGAATCAGGGATAGAGGGAGAGAGAGAAGGTAACAGAATCAGAGAGGGAAGGTATCAGAATCCGAGAGAGAGAATGTAACAGAATCAGAGAGAGAGAATGTAACAAAATCAGTGAAAGAGAGCAAGAATTTGACAGAATCAGAGAGAGAGACCGAGAATGTAATAGAATCAGCGCGAGAGAGAGAATGTAACAGAATCAGACAGAGGGAGAGAAGAATGTAACAGAATCAGTGATAGAGAGAGAATGTAACAAAATCAGAGAGAGAGAGAGAGAGAATGTAACACAATCGGAGGGAGAATGCAACAGAATCAGAGAGAGAGAGAGAATGTAACAAAATCAGAGAGAGAGAGAGCGAGAATGTAACACAATCGGAGAGAGAATGCAACAGAATCAGAGAGAGAGAGAATGTAACAGACTCGGAGAGAGATAGAGAGACTGCAACTGAATCAGAGGGAGTGAGAGCTAATGTAACAGGATCAGAGAGAGCGAGCGTGAGAGCTAATGTAACATGATCAGAGAGAGAGAGAATGTAACAGAATCGGAGAGAGAGAATGTAACAGAATCAGAGAGACAATGTAACAAAATCAGTGAGAGAATGTAACAGAATCAGAGCGAGAGAATGTAACAGAATCAGTGAGAGAGAGAATGTAACAGAATTAGAGTGAGAGAATGTAACAAAATCAGAGAGAGAAAAAGAATGTAATAGAGAGAGAGAGAGAGAGAAAATGTAAAAGAATCAGAGAGAGAGAATGTAACAAAATCAGTGAAAGAGAGCAAGAATTTGACAGAGAGCTTGGGAGAGAGAATGTAACAGAATCAGAGAGAGAGAGAGATCGACACGAGATGTTCTGTCCTCCCCAACGTCTCCCTGGCCCATCATCCAAACATCAACACAAGGGACCTCTATGACGAAATACATCTACTCAAACAGCGGATGTGGGTCTTCGCAAGAAACCTCATAAACACTGCCAAAAGACGCAGCCCTCCCACCCCCTCTACCATTGGGAGCCCAAACAGGACCACCAATGTCCCCCACCCCCCTTTACAAAACCAACAACAGAACCGTGCTTTTATACCTGACCCAAGACCCCCCTCTAGACCACAGACTGTAGACCAAGAACTGAGAAAGATCATGACGATGCTGAACAGCCTGATAGAAAGCCGGAGAAATTATTAATATTGTTATTTATCATTATCATTATTGTTATCTTATCAGTATTATTACTATTATTAGATAGATATATGTGCATGCCTCATGAAATTTATACTAAATCATCATTTAGCATTATAGAAAATAGTGTTTCCACACTCATCCCACAAAATAGGTCCATTTTATTTCGTTTTATTGAACTATATAAATGCGTTCTTTCCACATAAGCTGCTGGAATATCCAGGGCCTCCGCTCCTCAACTTTTGGGATGAAGAGTACAGACCCTGAATTCCTAAAAGCTATAAAAGACATTGATATAATTGTGTTAACAGAAACATGGTGCCAAAAGGACGTGCCGACCCACTGTCCTCCAATGTACCATGAAATCATTGTGCCCTCAGTAAAGAACACTAAAACACGCAAGGGCAGAACCTCCGGGGGAATATTGGTGTGGTATAAGGGAGAACTGGACAAACACATCTCACCGGTAAAACAGGGAAAATCACACGTATGGCTAAAACTAGATAAAAATATAGGAATAGCAAAAAAAGATGTTTACTTATGTGCGATCTACATACCTCCAATAGAATCGCCATATTTCGAAGAGGAGTTATTTGATACTCTCCACATGGAAATCAGCCATTTCCAGGCCCAAGGAAAGGTGATAATATGTGGGGACCTAAATGCAAGGACCGGTTGTGAACCTGACTTCATAGACCCACAGGGAAACAACCATGTGTTTGGCCAGACCCCTTTAGATGTCACACCAGCCATCGCAAATCGGAACAACCTTGATCGTGAAATAAATAAAAGCGGTAGGGAGGTAGTGCAACTCTGCCGAGCCTTAGGCCTGTACATAGTTAACGGTAGGTTCAGAGGGGACTCCCTAGGGAGACTCACATACTCCTCAACTCTTGGGTCTAGTGTGGTGGACTATACAATCACTGACCTGGACCCCTGCGATATCAACTCATTCACTGTCAGGCAGCAATCCCCCCTCTCAGACCATAACCAAATAAATATGTACCTTAAACTTTCTGCCCAAACTACAGACACAAAAAAGGAACCCAGTAAGCTCCATAAAATAAACCAGACATACAGATGGGCCCCAGACAGTGGAGAAAAATTCATCACAGCACTAAAGTCACCTGATCTCACAAGTAAAATATCAAAATTTAAAGAAAACCCATACGAGATCACCAGAGATGGTGTAAACATGGCCATAGAAGATATAAATATGATCTTCCATGAGGCAGCTGTAAAAGCCGACCTTGTGAAACAGAAGAGGAAGCGTCACAAAAGACAAAATAAAAATAAGAAATGGTTTGACCACGAATGCAAAAATGCCAGAAAAGACCTGAGAAAAATACCAAACCAAAAGCATCGCCAACCAAACAATCCGGACCTACGTACTAGATACAATGAAACCCTCAAAAGATATAAACACACCATTAGGAACAAAACACAAAACTATACCCACAAAATACTCGAAGAAATTGAAAACTCCACCAATCCAAAACAATTCTGGGAAATGTGGAATAACCTGAGTACAACACAATTGCAAGCATTACCAATCCAAGATGGCGACATCTGGAGAACACATTTTGAAAACCTCTACAAAGACATCCCAATAAATGAAACAAACCCAAGTCAACATCAGGTCACAGAAAAACTCCACACATTAGAAGCAACAATTAAAGACAACCAAAACCCTCTAGACTCCCCAATCACATGGAAAGAACTGGCCACAAAAACAAAATCTCTCCACCTAAAGAAAGCCTGTGGCCCAGACAACATCAAAAATGAAATGCTCAAGTTCAGCAATATGGAGATGCAGGGTGCGATACTCAAATTATTCAACATCATATTACGTTCAGGCTGTTTTCCCGATATCTGGTGCCAAGGACTAATCTCCCCCATATATAAAAGTGGAAACAAATCAGACCCAAATAACTACCGCGGCATCTGTGTCAACAGTTGTCTAGGGAAGTTATTCTGCAGTATTCTAAATAGATTACTTGATTTTCTTAACAAACATAATATCCTCAGAAAAAACCAAATAGGCTTTCTTCCAAAACACCGCACCACCGACCATATCTATACCCGTCACACCCTCATTGAAAAACATATACACCAAACAAAAAATGGGAAAATATTCGCCTGTTTCATCGACTTCAAGAAAGCCTTTGACTCTATATGGCACGAAGGGCTCTATTATAAACTTCTTCAGTGTGGAATAGGGGGCAAAGTCTATGACCTTATTAAATCAATGTATCTGAAAAACAAATGCGGGGTCAAAATTGGAGACAAACGCACCGATTTCTTCACCCAGAGAAGAGGCGTCCGGCAGGGCTGCAATTTGAGCCCGACCCTGTTCAACATATACATAAATGAATTAGCAGACATGCTGGAGCAAAGCAAGTCACCAGGTCTCCGTCTCCTGGATGGAGAAGTGAAATCCCTGTTCTATGCGGACGACCTGGGTCTGCTGTCTCCCACAGAACAGGGATTACAGCAACAACTAGACCTACTCGACAAATACTGCCAAAATTGGGCTCTAACAGTAAATCTAAAGAAAACCAACATCATGATTTTTCAAAAAAGGCCCAGATGTCAGGAAAACAAATACCAGTTTACCCTCAGTGATACCACTATAGGACACACTATGAGCTACACCTACCTTGGTCTAACTATTACAGCATCAGGGAGCTTCAGCATAGCAGTGAATGCACTAAAAGAAAAAGCCCGAAGAGCCCTATATGCAATAAAAAGAAAATTCTACAACATCCAAATCCCAATCAAAATCTGGCTCAAAATATTTGACAGCATAATCCTGCCCATTGCACTGTACGGTAGTGAAGTATGGGGCCCGCTAAATCACCAAAGCTACACTAAATGGGAAAAACACACAATAGAAGCCCTACATGCAGAATTCTGCCGAAGCATCCTTCGCACCCAAAGAAAAACGCCAACAAATGCATGCAGAGCCGAAATAGGCAGATACCCACTGATAATAAACATCCAAAAATGAGCACTAAACTTCCTAAATCACCTCAAATCTAGCTCCCCAGACACCCTTCATTTCAAAGCCTTTCAGACCCAAGAGCTAAACCCAGAAAAGAGTCCCCTGAGTCAGCTGCTACTGAAACTAAGTACTCAGCCGGACCCTGACCAGCCTCAGACCAACACAGCCGTCCAAACACCAATCCGAGTGAACCAAATCATTAAAAAATGCAAAGAAACCTACCTGGAACATTGGAACAAAATAACCGAAAGCCAAAGCAGATTAGAATGTTACCGGGCCCTAAAAAGAGAATATAAACTGGCAGACTACCTCACGACCATCAGAGACACAAAACAGAGACAGACCCTCACCAGGTACAGACTAAGCGACCACCAACTGGAAATTGAAAAAGGCAGATACAAGAAATCCTGGCAGCCTAGAGAGAATAGAATATGCGATCAATGTCTGGCCGGCGAGGTTGAAACAGAAATGCATTTCCCCCTAAAATGCGAAAAATTCAACACATCAAGAAACATATTATTCAACAAGCTAAGCCAAACAACCCCAGATTTCAAGGAATTGGATGACCTGTCAAAATTGAGATTAGTCCTAGGAGAAGGAGACAGACCATACCTTGGGGCCAAATATGTAACAACATGTCACAACCTGAGGACTGTTTACAATTAAGACTGTTTAAAATTAATATTGAACGTACCAAATGAAGTACAAAGACTGTTTAAAATTAATATTGTTTAAAAGTAATATTGTATGTACCCAACAAATGTCAAATCGATTGACACCTACAGAATGTTGGAAAACTGTACCTTTTTGCTATGTAAGCTTTGGCAATATGGTTCTCTGTAAACTTTCATGCCAATAAAGCATTTGAATTGAATTGGAATTGGAATTGGAGAGTATAACAGAATCAGAGAGTGAGGGAATGTAACAGAATCAGAGAGAGAATGTTGCAGAATCAGAGAGAGACAGAGAGAAGGTAACAGAATCAGAGAGAGATTGTAACAGAATCAATGATAGAGAGAAGTAAGTAACAATCAGTGAGAGTCAGAGACAGATTGTAACAGAATCAGAAAGAAAGATTGTAACAGAACCAGAGAGAGATTGTAACAGAATCAGAGATAGAGGGAGAGAGAGAAGGTAACAGAATCAGAGAGAGAGGGAAGGTATCAGAATCCGAGAGAGAGAATGTAACAGAATCAAAGAGAGAGAATGTAACAAAATCAGTGAAAGAGAGAACGAATGTGACAGAATCACACAGAGAGACTGAGAATGTAATAGAATCAGAGAGAGAGAAAATGTAACAGAAACAGAGTAAGGGAATGTAACAGAATCAGGTACAGAGAGAATGTAACAGAATCAGAGAGAGAGATAGAGAGAATGTAACAGGATCAGAGAGAGAGAGAGCGAGAGAGAGAATATAACAGAATCAGAGAGAGGGAGAGAAGAATGTAACAGAATCAGTGATAGAGAGGGAGAATATAACAGAATCTGCGACAGAGAGAATGTAATGCAATCAGAGAGAATGTAACAGAATCAGAGTGAGAGAGAATGTAACAGAATGAGGGAGAGAGAGAATGTAACAAAATCAGAGAGAGAGAGGGAGAGAGAGAATGTAACACAATCGGAGGGAGAATGCAACAGAATCAGAGAGAGAGAGAGAATGTAACAAAATCAGAGAGAGAGAGAGAATGTAACACAATCGGAGAGAGAATGCAACAGAATCAGAGAGAGAATGTAACAGACCCGGAGAGAGATACAGAGAATGTAACAGAATCAGAGGGAGTGAGAGCTAATGTAACAAGATCAGAGAGAGAGAGAACGTAACAGAATCAGAGAGAGAGAGAATGTAACAGAATCGGAGAGAGAGAATGTAACAGAATCAGAGAGACAATGTAACAAAATCAGTGAGAGAGAGAATGTAACAGAATCAGAGCGAGAGAATGTAACAGAATCAGAGAGAATGTAACAAAATCAGTGAGAGAGAGAATGTAACAGAATCAGAGCGAGAGAATGTAACAGAATCAGAGAGAATGTAACAAAATCAGTGAGAGAGAGAATGTAACAGAATCAGAGCGAGAAAATGTAACCGAATCAGAGAAGAGAGAGAGAAAGTAACAGAATAAGAGAGAGAGAGAGAATGTAATAGATTCAGAGAGAGAGAGTGTAACAGAATTAGATAGAGTGATAACAGAACCAGAGAGAGAGATTGTAACAGAATCAGAGAGATTAACAGAATCTGACCGAGAATGTAACAGAAACAGAGAGAGACAGAGAGAATGTAACAGAATCAGAGAGAGATTGTAACAGAATCAATGATAGAGAGAGAGACGTAAGTAACAATCAGTGAGAGTGAGAGAGAGCTTGTAACAGAATCAGAGAGAAAGATTGTAACAGAATCAGAGAGATTATAACAGAGAATGTAACAGGATCAGAGAGACAAAGAGAGAGAGTGAATGTAATAGAATCAGAGAGAGAGAGAGAGAGAGAGAGAGAGGGAATGTAACAGAATCAGAGAGACAAAATGTAACAGAATCAGTGATAAAGAGAGAATCAAAAGTAACAGGTACAGTGAGAGAGACAGAGAATGTAACAGAATAAGAGAGAGAGAATGTAACAGAATAAGCGAGAGATAATGTAACGCAATCAGAGAGAGAAAATGTAACAGAATCCAAGAGAGAATGTAACAGAATCAGAGAGAGTGAATGTAACAGTATCAGAGAGAGTGAGTGACAGAATGTAATAGAATCAGAGAGACAGAGAAAGTGTAACAGAATGTAACATAATTAGAGTGAGAGAGAGAATGTAACAGTATCAGAGAGAGAGAACATAACAGAATCAGTGATAAAGAGAGAGCACTAGAGACACAATGTAACTCAGAGAGAACACGATAGAGCAACATATAACAACCGAGAGACAGTGTCTGGGGAAGAATGTAACAGCATCAGTGATAGAGAGAGAGAATGTAACTGAATCAGAGAAAGAGAGAA
The DNA here is from genome assembly GCF_052327205.1 of Somniosus microcephalus. Taxonomy (NCBI): domain Eukaryota; kingdom Metazoa; phylum Chordata; class Chondrichthyes; order Squaliformes; family Somniosidae; genus Somniosus; species Somniosus microcephalus. The sequence goes on along the minus strand of NC_140990.1, from coordinate 95,487,364 downwards.
TGTAACAGATTCAGTGACAGACAGGGAGAGAGAGAATGTAACAGAATCAGAGAGAGAGAGAATGTAACAGAATCAGAGAAAGAGAATGTAATAGAATCAGAGAAAGAGAATGTAACAGAATCAGTGATAGAGAGAGAGAAGAATGTAATCGAATCAGTGATAGAATATAACACCATCAGAGAGAGAGAATATAACAGAATCAGAGAAAGAGAGAATGTAACAATATCAGTGAAAGAGATAAAATGTAACAGCATTAAAGACAGAGAATGTAAGAGAATCAGAGAATAACAGAATTAGAGAGAGAGAAGGTAATAAACTCAGAGGGAGATAGAGTGAAAGTAACAGGATCAGAGAGAGAGAGAGAAGAATGTAACAGAATCAGTGATAGAGAGGGAGAATGTAACAAAATCAGAGAGAGAGAGACAGAGAGAATGTAACACAATCAGACAGAGAGAGAGAATGCAACAGAAACAGAGAGAGCGAGAGCTAATGTAACACGATCAGAGAGAGAGAATATAATAATAATAATATAATAATAATAATTCAACTTTATTGTCATTGTACAATGCACAAGTACATGAACAACGAAATGTGATCTTGCAAGCTCCCATGAGTCCAGTACAAATAACATTAACATTAAACGTAAATAGCACCGTCCTGGGAGAAGCTAAGCCGCTGCGTCTGAGCGCACCGCCATTCCATTTCCACCATTCCTCCTGTCCGACAATCTTCAGCCCAACGCCCGGGCCTGCTCACCAGCCGCCCCTTCCAGGGCTCCTTCCGTGACCTTCTCACCAACCGCCCCTCCTCGGGGCTCCTTCCGTGACCTTCTGCACCTTGTCTCCCCTGATAGTCACCCCTCCAGGTACTAACCAGGTCCTAGGCTCTGCTTAGTCTTCCAAGCCTTGCCAGTGACCCTGTCCCTAGTCCCAGGAACAGAATCAGAGAGAGAATGTAACAAAATCAGTGAGAGAGGGAATGTAACAAAACCAGTGAAAGAGAGAGAATGTAACAGAATCAGAGAGAGAGAGAGAGAGAGGGGAAATGTAATGCAATCAGAGAGAGAATGTAACAGAATCAGAGAGAGGGAAAGAATGTAATAGATTGAGAGAGAGAGAGAAAGAGAGAGTGAGAGAGAGAGAGAGAGAAAGAGAAAGCAACAGAATCAGAGAGAGAGAGGATGTAACCGAATCAGTGAGAGAGAGAATGTAATAGAATCAGAGAATGAGAGAAAGAGAGAATGTAACAGAATCAGAGAGAGAGAGAGAATGTAACAGAATCAGAGAGAGAGAGAATGTAACAGAATCAGAGAGAGAGAATGTAACAGAATCAGAGAGAGAGAATGTAACAAAATCAGTGAAAGAGAGAAAGAATGTGACAGAATCACAGAGAGACCGAGAATGTAATAGAATCAGAGAGAGAGAAAATGTAACAGAAACAGTGTAAGGGAATGTAACAGAATCAGGTACAGAGAGAATGTAACAGAATCAGAGAGAGTGATAGAGAGAATGTAACAGGATCAGAGAGAGAGAGAGCGAGAGAGAGAATATAACAGAATCAGAGAGAGGGAGAGAAGAATGTAACAGAATCAGTGATAGAGAGGGAGAATATAACAGAATCTGCGACAGAGAGAATGTAATGCAATCAGAGAGAATGTAACAGAATCAGAGTGAGAGAGAATGTAACAGAATGAGGGAGAGAGAGAATGTAACAAAATCAGAGAGAGAGAGGGAGAGAGAGAATGTAACACAATCGGAGGGAGAATGCAACAGAATCAGAGAGAGAGAGAGAATGTAACAAAATCAGAGAGAGAGAGAGAATGTAACACAATCGGAGAGAGAATGCAACAGAATCAGAGAGAGAATGTAACAGACCCGGAGAGAGATACAGAGAATGTAACAGAATCAGAGGGAGTGAGAGCTAATGTAACAAGATCAGAGAGAGAGAGAACGTAACAGAATCAGAGAGAGAGAGAATGTAACAGAATCGGAGAGAGAGAATGTAACAGAATCAGAGAGACAATGTAACAAAATCAGTGAGAGAGAGAATGTAACAGAATCAGAGCGAGAGAATGTAACAGAATCAGAGAGAATGTAACAAAATCAGTGAGAGAGAGAATGTAACAGAATCAGAGCGAGAGAATGTAACAGAATCAGAGAGAATGTAACAAAATCAGTGAGAGAGAGAATGTAACAGAATCAGAGCGAGAAAATGTAACCGAATCAGAGAAGAGAGAGAGAAAGTAACAGAATAAGAGAGAGAGAGAGAATGTAATAGATTCAGAGAGAGAGAGTGTAACAGAATTAGATAGAGTGATAACAGAACCAGAGAGAGATTGTAACAGAATCAGAGAGATTAACAGAATCTGACCGAGAATGTAACAGAAACAGAGAGAGACAGAGAGAATGTAACAGAATCAGAGAGAGATTGTAACAGAATCAATGATAGAGAGAGAGACGTAAGTAACAATCAGTGAGAGTGAGAGAGAGCTTGTAACAGAATCAGAGAGAAAGATTGTAACAGAATCAGAGAGATTATAACAGAGAATGTAACAGGATCAGAGAGACAAAGAGAGAGAGTGAATGTAACAGAATCAGAGAGAGAGAGAGAGAGAGAGAGAGGGAATGTAACAGAATCAGAGAGACAAAATGTAACAGAATCAGTGATAAAGAGAGAATCAAAAGTAACAGGTACAGTGAGAGAGACAGAGAATGTAACAGAATAAGAGAGAGAGAATGTAACAGAATAAGCGAGAGATAATGTAACGCAATCAGAGAGAGAAAATGTAACAGAATCCAAGAGAGAATGTAACAGAATCAGAGAGAGTGAATGTAACAGTATCAGAGAGAGTGAGTGACAGAATGTAATAGAATCAGAGAGACAGAGAAAGTGTAACAGAATGTAACATAATTAGAGTGAGAGAGAGAATGTAACAGTATCAGAGAGAGAGAACATAACAGAATCAGTGATAAAGAGAGAGCACTAGAGACACAATGTAACTCAGAGAGAACACGATAGAGCAACATATAACAACCGAGAGACAGTGTCTGGGGAAGAATGTAACAGCATCAGTGATAGAGAGAGAGAATGTAACTGAATCAGAGAAAGAGAGAATGTAACAGATTCAGTGACAGACAGGGAGAGAGAGAATGTAACAGAATCAGAGAGAGAGAGAATGTAACAGAATCAGAGAAAGAGAATGTAATAGAATCAGAGAAAGAGAATGTAACAGAATCAGTGATAGAGAGAGAGAAGAATGTAATCGAATCAGTGATAGAATATAACACCATCAGAGAGAGAGAATATAACAGAATCAGAGAAAGAGAGAATGTAACAATATCAGTGAAAGAGATAAAATGTAACAGCATTAAAGACAGAGAATGTAAGAGAATCAGAGAATAACAGAATTAGAGAGAGAGAAGGTAATAAACTCAGAGGGAGATAGAGTGAAAGTAACAGGATCAGAGAGAGAGAGAGAAGAATGTAACAGAATCAGTGATAGAGAGGGAGAATGTAACAAAATCAGAGAGAGAGAGACAGAGAGAATGTAACACAATCAGACAGAGAGAGAGAATGCAACAGAAACAGAGAGAGCGAGAGCTAATGTAACACGATCAGAGAGAGAGAATATAATAATAATAATATAATAATAATAATTCAACTTTATTGTCATTGTACAATGCACAAGTACATGAACAACGAAATGTGATCTTGCAAGCTCCCATGAGTCCAGTACAAATAACATTAACATTAAACGTAAATAGCACCGTCCTGGGAGAAGCTAAGCCGCTGCGTCTGAGCGCACCGCCATTCCATTTCCACCATTCCTCCTGTCCGACAATCTTCAGCCCAACGCCCGGGCCTGCTCACCAGCCGCCCCTTCCAGGGCTCCTTCCGTGACCTTCTCACCAACCGCCCCTCCTCGGGGCTCCTTCCGTGACCTTCTGCACCTTGTCTCCCCTGATAGTCACCCCTCCAGGTACTAACCAGGTCCTAGGCTCTGCTTAGTCTTCCAAGCCTTGCCAGTGACCCTGTCCCTAGTCCCAGGAACAGAATCAGAGAGAGAATGTAACAAAATCAGTGAGAGAGGGAATGTAACAAAACCAGTGAAAGAGAGAGAATGTAACAGAATCAGAGAGAGAGAGAGAGAGAGGGGAAATGTAATGCAATCAGAGAGAGAATGTAACAGAATCAGAGAGAGGGAAAGAATGTAATAGATTGAGAGAGAGAGAGAAAGAGAGAGTGAGAGAGAGAGAGAGAGAAAGAGAAAGCAACAGAATCAGAGAGAGAGAGGATGTAACCGAATCAGTGAGAGAGAGAATGTAATAGAATCAGAGAATGAGAGAAAGAGAGAATGTAACAGAATCAGAGAGAGAGAGAGAATGTAACAGAATCAGAGAGAGAGAATGTAACAGAATCAGAGAGAGGGAATGTAACAAAATCAGTGAAAGAGAGAAAGAATGTGACAGAATCACAGAGAGACCGAGAATGTAATAGAATCAGAGAGAGAGAAAATGTAACAGAAACAGGTAGAGAGAGAATGTAACAGAATCAGAGAGAGAGATAGAGAGAATGTAACAGGATCAGAGAGAGAGAGAGCGAGAGAGAGAATATAACAGAATCAGAGTGAGAGAGAATGTAACAGAATCAGGGAGAGAGAGAATGTAACAAAATCAGAGAGAGAGAGAGAGAGAGAATGTAACACAATCGGAGGGAGAATGCAACAGAATCAGAGAGAGAGAGAATGTAACAATATCAGAGAGAGAGAGAGAGAATGTAACACAATCAGAGAGAGAGAGAATGTAACACAATCGGAGAGAGAATGCAACAGAATCAGAGAGAGAGAATGTAACAGAATCAGAGAGAGAGAGAATGTAACAGAATCAGAGGGAGTGAGAGCTAATGTAACAGAATCAGAGAGAGAGAAAATATAACAGAATTGGAGTGAGAGAATGTAACAGAATCAGAAGGAGAGAATGTAACAGAATTAGAGAGAGAATGTAACAGAATCAGAGAGGGAATGTAACAAAATCAGTGAGCGAGAGAATATAACAGAATCAGAGAAAGAGAGAATGTAACAGTATCAGTGAAAGAGAGAAAATGTAACAGCATTAAAGACAGAGAATGTAACAGAATCAGAGAATAACAGAATCAGAGAGTGAGAATGTAATAAACTCAGAGAGGGAGATAGAGAGAAAGTAACTGGATCAGAGAGAGAGAGAGAAGAATGTAACAGAATCAGTGATAGAGAGGGAGAATGTAACAAAATCAGAGAGAGAGAGAGAGAGAGAAAGTAACACAATCGGAGAGAGAATGCAACAGAATCAGAGAGAGGGAAAGAATGTAATAGATTGAGAGAGAGTGAGAGAGAGAGAGAGAGAGAAAGAGAAAGCAACAGAATCAGAGAGAGAGAGGATATAACCGAATCAGTGAGAGAGAGAATATAATAGAATCAGAGAATGAGAGAAAGAGAGAATGTAACAGAATCAGAGAGAGAGAGAGAGAATGTAACAGAATCAGAGAGAGAGAGAGAATGTAACAGAATCAGAGAGAGAGAATGTAACAGAATCAGAGAGAGAGATAGAGAGAATGTAAGACAATCAGAGAGAGAGAATGTAACAGAGTCAGAGTGAGAGAGAATGTAACAGAATCAGGGAGAGAGAGAATGTAACAAAATCAGAGAGAGAGAGAGAGAGAATGTAACACAATCGGAGAGAGAATGCAACAGAATCAGAGAGAGAGAGAATGTAACAGAATCAGAGAGAGAGAAAATATAACAGAATCGGAGCGAGAGAATGTAACAGAATGAGAGAGAGAGAATATAACAGAATCAGAGAGAGAATGTAACAGAATCAGAGAGAGAATGTAACAAAATCAGTGAGAGAGAGAATATAACAGAATCAGAGAAAGAGAGAATGTAACAATATCAGTGAAAGAGAGAAAATGTAACAGCATTAAAGACAGAGAATGTAACAGAATCACAGAATAACAGAATCAGAGAGAGAGAATGTAATAAACTCGGAGAGGGAGATAGAGAGAAAGTAACTGGATCAGAGAGAGAGAGAGAAGAATGTAACAGAATCAGTGATAGAGAGGGAGAATGTAACAAAATCAGAGAGAGAGAGAGAGAATGTAACACAATCGGAGAGAGAATGCAACAGAATCAGAGAGCGAGAGAATGTAACAAAATCAGAGAGAGAGAGAGAGAGAATGTAACGCAATCGGAGAGAGAATGCAACAGAATCAGAGAGAGAGTGTTACAGAATTGGAGCAAGAGAATGTAACAGAATCAGAGAGAATGTAACAAAATCAGTGAGAGAGAGAGTGTGACCGAATCACAGAAGAGAGAGAGAATGTAACAGAATCAGAGAGAGAGAGAATGTAACAGAATCAGTGAGAGAGAGAGAGAGAATGTAACCGAATCAGAGAAGAGAGAGAGAATGTAGCAGAATCAGAGGGAGTGAGAGCTAATGTAACAGAATCAGAGAGAGAGAATGTAACAGAATCGGGGTGAGAGAATGTAACAGAATCAGAGCGAGAGAATGTAACAGAATCAGAGAGAATGTAACAAAATCAGTGAGAGAGAGAGAAAATGTATCAGAATCAGAGAGAGAGAGTGTAACCGAATCAGAGAAGAGAGAGAGAATGTAACAGAATCAGAGAGAATGTAATAGATTCAGAGAGATTGTAACAGAATTAGATAGAGTGATAACAGAACCAGAGAGAGAGATTGTAACAGAATCAGAGAGATTAACAGAATCAGACAGAGAATGTTGCAGAATCAGAGAGAGACAGAGAGAATGTAACAGAATCAGAGAGAGATTGTAACAGAATCAATGATAGAGAGAGAGAAGTAAGTAACAATCAGTGAGAGAGAGATTGTAAAAGAATCAGAAAGAAAGATTGTAACAGAACCAGAGAGAGATTGTAACAGAATCAGACAGATTATAACAGAATCAGACAGAGAATGTAACAGAATCAGAGAGACAGAGAGAGAGTGAATGTAATAGAATCACAGAGAGAGAGAGAGAGAGAGAGAGAATGTAACAGAATCAGAGAGACAAGATGTAACAGAATCAGTGATAAAGAGAGAATCAAAAGTAACAGGTACAGTGAGAGAGAGAGAGAATGTTACAGAATCAGAGAGAGAGAGAGAGTAGAATGTAATCGAATCAGTGATCGAATATAGCACCATCAGAGCGGAAGAGAGAATATAACAGAATCAGAGAAAGAGAGAATGTAACAATATCAGTGATAGAGAGAAAATGTAACAGCATTAAAGATAGAGAATGTAACAAAATCAGAGAATAACAGAATTAGAGAGAGAAGGTAATAAACTCGGAGAGGGAGATAGAGAGAAAGTAACAGGATCAGAGAGAGAGAGAGAAGAATGTAACAGAATCAGTGATAGAGAGGGAGGATGTAACAAAATCAGAGAGAGAGAGAGAGAGAATGTAACACAAGCAGACAGAGAGAGAGAATGCAACAGAAACAGAGAGAGCGAGAGCTAATGTAACATGATCAGAGAGAGAGAGAATGTAACAGAATCAGAGAGAGGGAGACTGTAACAATATCAGTGAAAGAGAGAAAATGTAACAGCATTAAAGACAGAGAATGTAACAGAATCAGAGAATAACAGAATCAGAGAGAGAGAATGTAATAAACTCGGAGAGGGAGATAGAGAGAAAGTTACTGGATCAGAGAGAGAGAGAGAAGAATGTAACAGAATCAGTGATAGAGAGGGAGAATGTAACAAAATCAGAGAGAGAGAGAGAATGTAACACAATCAGAGAGAGAGAGAGATTGTAACAGAATCAGAGAGAGGGAGAATGTAACAGAATCAGAGAGAGAGAGAATGTAACAGAATCAGAGAGAGAATGTAACAAAATCAGTGAGAGAGGGAATGTAACAGAATCAGAGAGAGAGAGAGAGAAAATGTAATGCAATCAGAAAGAGAATGTAACAGAATCAGAGATAGAGGGAGAGAGAGAAGGTAACAGAATGAGAGGGAAGGTATCAGAATCAGAGAGGGAGAGAATGTAACGCAATCAGAGAGAGAGAATGTAAAAGAATCAGGGAGAGAAAGAATGTAAAATAATCACAGAGAGAGAGCGAGAGAGAATGCAACAGAATCAGAGAGTGGGAGAATGTAACAGACTCGAAGAGAGATAGAGAGAATGTAACAGAATCAGAGAGAGCGAGAGCTAATGTAACAGGATCAGAGAGAGAGAAAGAATGTAACAGAATCAGAGAGAGAGAGAATGTAACAAAATCAGAGAGAGAATGTAACAGAATCAGAGAGAGAATGTAACAAAATCAGTGAGAGAGGGAATGTAACAAAAGCAGTGAAAGAGAGAGAATGTAACAGAATCAGAGGGAGGGAATGTAACAGAATCAGAGAGAGAGAATGTAACAGAATCAGAGAGAGAGAATGTAACAGAATCAGAGAGAGAGAGAATGTAACAGAATCAGAGGGAGGGAATGTAACAGGATCAGAGAGAGAGAAAGAATGTAATAGTTTGAGAGAGAGAGAGTGAGAGAATGTAATGGAATCAAAGAGAGAGAGGATGTAACCGAATTAGTGAGAGAGAGAATGTAATAGAATCAGAGTGAGAGAGAGAGAGAATGTAACAGAATCAGAGAGAGAGAGAGAATGTAACAGAATCAGAGATAGAGGGAGAGAGAGAAAGAGAGAAGGTTACAGAATCAGAGAGACACAGAATGTAACAGAATCAGAGAGAGGGAATGTAACAGAATCAGAGAGAGAGAGCATTTAACAGAATCAGAGAGAGATAAAGAGAATGTAACAGATACAGAGAGGGCGAGAGGATGTAACAGAATCAGAGAGAGAGAAAATATAACAGAATCGGAGCGAGAGAATGTAACAGAATGAGAGAGAGAGAATATAACAGAATCAGAGAGAGAATGTAACAGAATCAGAGAGAGAATGTAACAAAATCAGTGAGAGAGAGAATATAACAGAATCAGAGAAAGAGAGAATGTAACAATATCAGTGAAAGAGAGAAAATGTAACAGCATTAAAGACAGAGAATGTAACAGAATCACAGAATAACAGAATCAGAGAGAGAGAATGTAATAAACTCGGAGAGGGAGATAGAGAGAAAGTAACTGGATCAGAGAGAGAGAGAGAAGAATGTAACAGAATCAGTGATAGAGAGGGAGAATGTAACAAAATCAGAGAGAGAGAGAGAGAATGTAACACAATCGGAGAGAGAATGCAACAGAATCAGAGAGCGAGAGAATGTAACAAAATCAGAGAGAGAGAGAGAGAGAATGTAACGCAATCGGAGAGAGAATGCAACAGAATCAGAGAGAGAGTGTTACAGAATTGGAGCAAGAGAATGTAACAGAATCAGAGAGAATGTAACAAAATCAGTGAGAGAGAGAGTGTGACCGAATCACAGAAGAGAGAGAGAATGTAACAGAATCAGAGAGAGAGAGAATGTAACAGAATCAGTGAGAGAGAGAGAGAGAATGTAACCGAATCAGAGAAGAGAGAGAGAATGTAGCAGAATCAGAGGGAGTGAGAGCTAATGTAACAGAATCAGAGAGAGAGAATGTAACAGAATCGGGGTGAGAGAATGTAACAGAATCAGAGCGAGAGAATGTAACAGAATCAGAGAGAATGTAACAAAATCAGTGAGAGAGAGAGAAAATGTATCAGAATCAGAGAGAGAGAGTGTAACCGAATCAGAGAAGAGAGAGAGAATGTAACAGAATCAGAGAGAATGTAATAGATTCAGAGAGATTGTAACAGAATTAGATAGAGTGATAACAGAACCAGAGAGAGAGATTGTAACAGAATCAGAGAGATTAACAGAATCAGACAGAGAATGTTGCAGAATCAGAGAGAGACAGAGAGAATGTAACAGAATCAGAGAGAGATTGTAACAGAATCAATGATAGAGAGAGAGAAGTAAGTAACAATCAGTGAGAGAGAGATTGTAAAAGAATCAGAAAGAAAGATTGTAACAGAACCAGAGAGAGATTGTAACAGAATCAGACAGATTATAACAGAATCAGACAGAGAATGTAACAGAATCAGAGAGACAGAGAGAGAGTGAATGTAATAGAATCACAGAGAGAGAGAGAGAGAGAGAGAGAATGTAACAGAATCAGAGAGACAAGATGTAACAGAATCAGTGATAAAGAGAGAATCAAAAGTAACAGGTACAGTGAGAGAGAGAGAGAATGTTACAGAATCAGAGAGAGAGAGAGAGTAGAATGTAATCGAATCAGTGATCGAATATAGCACCATCAGAGCGGAAGAGAGAATATAACAGAATCAGAGAAAGAGAGAATGTAACAATATCAGTGATAGAGAGAAAATGTAACAGCATTAAAGATAGAGAATGTAACAAAATCAGAGAATAACAGAATTAGAGAGAGAAGGTAATAAACTCGGAGAGGGAGATAGAGAGAAAGTAACAGGATCAGAGAGAGAGAGAGAAGAATGTAACAGAATCAGTGATAGAGAGGGAGGATGTAACAAAATCAGAGAGAGAGAGAGAGAGAATGTAACACAAGCAGACAGAGAGAGAGAATGCAACAGAAACAGAGAGAGCGAGAGCTAATGTAACATGATCAGAGAGAGAGAGAATGTAACAGAATCAGAGAGAGGGAGACTGTAACAATATCAGTGAAAGAGAGAAAATGTAACAGCATTAAAGACAGAGAATGTAACAGAATCAGAGAATAACAGAATCAGAGAGAGAGAATGTAATAAACTCGGAGAGGGAGATAGAGAGAAAGTTACTGGATCAGAGAGAGAGAGAGAAGAATGTAACAGAATCAGTGATAGAGAGGGAGAATGTAACAAAATCAGAGAGAGAGAGAGAATGTAACACAATCAGAGAGAGAGAGAGATTGTAACAGAATCAGAGAGAGGGAGAATGTAACAGAATCAGAGAGAGAGAGAATGTAACAGAATCAGAGAGAGAATGTAACAAAATCAGTGAGAGAGGGAATGTAACAGAATCAGAGAGAGAGAGAGAGAAAATGTAATGCAATCAGAAAGAGAATGTAACAGAATCAGAGATAGAGGGAGAGAGAGAAGGTAACAGAATGAGAGGGAAGGTATCAGAATCAGAGAGGGAGAGAATGTAACGCAATCAGAGAGAGAGAATGTAAAAGAATCAGGGAGAGAAAGAATGTAAAATAATCACAGAGAGAGAGCGAGAGAGAATGCAACAGAATCAGAGAGTGGGAGAATGTAACAGACTCGAAGAGAGATAGAGAGAATGTAACAGAATCAGAGAGAGCGAGAGCTAATGTAACAGGATCAGAGAGAGAGAAAGAATGTAACAGAATCAGAGAGAGAGAGAATGTAACAAAATCAGAGAGAGAATGTAACAGAATCAGAGAGAGAATGTAACAAAATCAGTGAGAGAGGGAATGTAACAAAAGCAGTGAAAGAGAGAGAATGTAACAGAATCAGAGGGAGGGAATGTAACAGAATCAGAGAGAGAGAATGTAACAGAATCAGAGAGAGAGAATGTAACAGAATCAGAGAGAGAGAGAATGTAACAGAATCAGAGGGAGGGAATGTAACAGGATCAGAGAGAGAGAAAGAATGTAATAGTTTGAGAGAGAGAGAGTGAGAGAATGTAATGGAATCAAAGAGAGAGAGGATGTAACCGAATTAGTGAGAGAGAGAATGTAATAGAATCAGAGTGAGAGAGAGAGAGAATGTAACAGAATCAGAGAGAGAGAGAGAATGTAACAGAATCAGAGATAGAGGGAGAGAGAGAAAGAGAGAAGGTTACAGAATCAGAGAGACACAGAATGTAACAGAATCAGAGAGAGGGAATGTAACAGAATCAGAGAGAGAGAGCATTTAACAGAATCAGAGAGAGATAAAGAGAATGTAACAGATACAGAGAGGGCGAGAGGATGTAACAGAATCAGAGAGAGAGAGAGTGAGACAGAAGGTAACACTGGGAGAGAACAGGTTAGAGCGTCGGGTAATGACAGAGAGACAATGGCTGGGGGAAAATGTAACAACCAGTGATAGAGAGAAAGAGAGAATGTAACTGAATCAGAGAGAGGGGGAATGTATCAGAATCAGAGAGAGAGAGATTATAACAGAATGAGAGAGAGAGAGAGAGAGAGAAAATATAATGCAATCAGAGAGAGAATGTAACAGAATCAGAGATAGAGGGAGAGAGAGAGAAGGTAACAGAATCAGAGAGGGAAGGTATCAGAATCCGAGAGAGAGAATGTAACACAATCAGAGAGAGAGAATGTAACAAAATCAGTGAAAGAGAGCAAGAATTTGACAGAATCAGAGAGAGAGACCGAGAATGTAATAGAATCAGCGCGAGAGAGAGAGAATGTAACAGAATCAGAGAAAGAGAATGTAACAGAATCAGGTAGAGAAAGAATGTAGCAGAATCACAGAGAGGGAATGTAACAATATCAGTGACAAAGTGAGAGAATGTAACAGAATCAGAGAGAATGTAACAGAATCAGAGAGAGAGAGAATGTAATAGACTTGGAGAGAGAGATAGAGAGAGCAAGAGAGAATGTAACAGAATCAGAGAGAATGTAACAAAATCAGTGAGAGGGAGAGAGAATGTAACAGAATCAGAGAGAGAGAGAATGTAACAGAATCAGAGAGAATGTAACAGAATCAGAGAGAGAGAATGTATCAGAATCAGAGAGAGAGAATGTAACCGAATCAGAGAAGAGAGAGACTGTAACAGAATCAGAGCGAGAGAGAGAATGTAATAGATTCAGAGAGAGAGAGTGTACCAGAATTAGATAGAGTGATAACAGAATCAGAGAGAGAGATTGTAACAGAATCAGAGAGATTAACAGAATCAGACAGAGAATGTTGCAGAATCAGAGAGAGACAGAGAGAATGTAACAGAATCAGAGAGAGATTGTAACAGAATCAATGATAGAGAGAGAGATGTAAGTAACAATCAGTGAGAGTGAGAGAGAGATTGTAACAGAATCAGAAAGAAAGATTGTAACAGAACCAGAGAGAGCGATTGTAACAGAACCAGAGAGAGAGATTGTAACAGAACCAGAGAGATTATAACAGAATCAGACAGAGAATGTAACAGAATCAGAGCGACAAAGAGAGAGAGTGAATGTAATAGAATCAGAGAGAGAGAGAGAGAGAGAGAGAGAGAGAGAATGTAACAGAATCAGAGAGACAAAATGTAACAGAATCAGTGATAAAGAGAGAATCAAAAGTAACAGGTACAGTGAGAGAGAGAGAGAATGTTACAGAATCACAGACAGAGAATGTAACAGAATTAGAGACGAAGAGAATGTAATGGAATCAGAGAGAGGAAGAGAAACTATAACGCAATCAGAGAGAGAAAATGTAACAGAATAAGAGAGAGAGAATGTAATGCAATCAGAGAGAGAAAATGTAACAGAATCCAAGAGAGAGAAAATGTAACAGAATCCAAGAGAGAGAGAATGTAACAGCATCAGAGAGAGTGAGTGACAGAATGTAATAGAATCAGAGAGACAGAGAAAATGTAACAGAATCAGAGACAAAGAATGTAACATAATTAGAGCGAGAGAGAGAATGTAACAGTATCAGAGAGAGAGAACATAACAGAATCAGTGATAAAGAGAGAGAGCAAGAGACACAATGTAACTCAGAGAGAACACGATAGAGCAACATATAACAACCGAGAGACAGTGTCTGGGGAAGAATGTAACAGCATCAGTGATAGAGAGAGAGAATGTAACAGTATCAGATAGAGAGAATTTAATAGATTCAGAGAGAGAGAATGTAAAAGAATCAGTGATAGAGCTTGGGAGAGAAAATGTAACAGAATCAGAGAGAGCGAGAATGTAACCGAATCAGAGAAGAGAGAGAGAATGTAACTGAATCAGAGAGAGAGAGAATGTAACAGAATCTGAGAGAGAGAGGGAATGTAACAGAATCAGAGCGAGAGAATGGAACAGAATCAGAGAGAGAGAATGTAACATAATGAGAGAGAGAGAATGTAATGGAATCAGAGAGTGAGGCAGAGCAAATGTAACGGAATCAGAGAGAGGGAGAGAATCCGCAACTGAATCCGAGAGAGAGAGAGAGAGAGAGAGAGAGAGAGAGAGAGAGAGAATGTTACAGAATTAGAGCGAGAGAGAATGTAATAGAATCAGAGAGAGAGAGAGCGAATGTAACTGAATCAGTGATAGAGAGAGTGAATGCAACAGTACAGAGCGTGAGAGAATGTAACAGAATCAGTGGTAGAGCTAGAGAGAGAATGTAACAGAATCAGAGACAGAGAACGCAACAGAATTAGATAGAGAGAATGTAACAATATCAGAAAGAGAATGAAACAGATTCAGTGATAGAGATAGAGAGAATGTAACAGAATCAAAGAGAGGTAATGTAACAGAATCGGAGAAAGAGAAACATAGAAACATAGAAGATAGGAGCACGAGTAGGCCATTCGGCCCTTCGAGCCTGCTCCGCCATTCAATGCGATCATGGCTGATCATCCAAATTCAGTACCCTGTCCCTGCCTTCTCCCAATATCCCTTGATCCCTTTAGCCTCAAGAAATATATCCAACTCTTTCTTGAATATATTTAATGAACTGGCCTCCACTGCCCTCTGTGGCAGAGAATTCCACAGGTTCACCACTCTCTGGGTGAAGAAATTCCTCCTCATTTCAGTCCCAAATGGTTTACCCCTTACCCTTAGACTATGACCCCTGGTTCTGGACTCCCCGGCCATCAGAAACATCCTTTCTGCATCTAGTCTGTCCAGACCTGACAGAATTTTGTAGGTTTCGATGAGATCCCCTCTCAATCTTCTAAACTCCAGTGAGTATAGGCCCAATTGACACAATCTCTCCTCGTACATCACTCCTGCCATCCCAGGTATCAGCCTGGTGAATCTTCACTGCACTCCCTCCATGGCAAGAACGTCCTTCCTCAGGTAAGGTGACCAAAACTGCACACAATACTCAAGGTGCGGTCTCACCAAGGCCCTGTACAACTGCAGCAAGACATCCTTGTTCTTGTACTCGAACCCTCTTGCTACGAAGGCCAACATACCATTTGCCTTCTTAACCGCCTGCTGCACCTGCATGCTTACCTTCAGCAACTGGTGCACAAGAACACCCAGGTCTCTTTGCACTTCCCCTTCTCCCAATCTATTGCCATTCAAATAATAATCTGCCTTCCTGTTTTTGCCACCAAAGTGGATAACCTCACATTTATCCACATTATAGTGCATTTGCCATGTTTCTGCCCAATCACCCAGCCTGTCCAAATCGTAATGGAGTTCACGACATCCTCCTCACCGCATACCCTCCCACCCAGCTTTGTGTCATCTGCAAATTTGGAGATATTACATCCAATTCCCTCGTCCAGATCATTAATATATATTGTGAACAGCTGGGGTCCTAGGACCGATCCTTGCGGTACCCCACTAGTCACTGCCTGCCACTCGGAAAATGACCAGTTTATTCCAACTCTTTGCTTTCTGTCCGCCAACCAGTTCTCTATCCAAGTCAATACCTTGCCCTCAATCCCATGTTCCTTAATTTTGCACGCTAACCTCTTATGCGGGACCTTATCGAAAGCCTTCTGAAAGTCCAAATACACCACATCCACTGGTTCTCCCTTATCTATTTTACCAGTTACATTCTCAAAAAGTTCCAGTAGATTAGTCAAGCATGATTTACATTTTGTAAATCCATGTTGACTTTGTCCGATCCTGTCACTGCTTTCCAAGTGCTCTGCTATTACATCTTTTATAATGGACTCTAGCATTTTCCCCACTACCGATGTCAGGCTTACCGGTCTATAATTCCCCGCTTTTTCTCTGCCACCTTTTTTGAATAGTGGGGTAACATTAGCTACCCTCCAATCCATGGGTACTGTTCCAGAGTCTATAGAGTTCTGGAAGATGACCAGCAATGCATCTACTATTTCTAGGGCCACTTCCTTAAGTACCCTGGGATGTAGATTATCAGGCCCTGGGGATTTATCGGCCTTCAGTCCCATCAATTTTCCTAACACCATTTCCCTACAAATACTGATTTCTTTCAGTTCCACCCTTTCATCAGACCCTATGTTCCACGGTATTTCTGGGAGGTTATTTGTGTCCTCCTTTGTGAAGACAGAACCAAAATATGTATTTAGTTGGTCTGCCATTTCTTTGCTCCCCATTATAAATTCCCCCGATTCTGACGGCAAGGGACCTACGCTTGACTTCACCAATCTTTTTCTCTTTACATATCTATAAAAGCTTTTACAGTCAGTTTTTATGTTCCCTGCAAGCTTACTCTCATATTCTATTTTCCCTTTCTTAATTAATCCCTTTGTCCTCCTTTGTTGAATCCTAAACTGCTCCCAATCCTCAGGATTATTGCTTTTTCTGGCCAATTTGTATGTCCTCTCCTTGGATCTTATGCTATCCCTAATTTCCCTTGTTCGCCACGGTTGAGTCACCTTTTTTGTTTTATTTTTATGCCAAACTGGGATGAACAACTTCTGTAGTTCATCCATTCGGTCTTTGAATGTTTGCCATTGCCTATCCACCATCAACCCTTTGAGTGCCATTCCCCAATTAATCCTACCCAACTCGCTCCTCAGACCATCGTAGTTTCCTTTATTTAAATTGAGGACCCTGGTTTCTGAGTCAATTACTTCATTCTCCATCTTAATGGAGAATTCGATCATGTTATGATCGCTCCGACCCAAGGGGCCTCGTACAACAAGATTGCTAATTAATCCTTTCTCGTTACATAATACCCAGTCTAAGATGGCCTGATCTCTGGTTGGTTCCTCGACATATTGGTCCAGGAAACCATCCCGTAAACACTCCAGGAATTCCTCCTCCACAGTATTGTTACTAATTTGGTTAGCCCAATCTATATGTAGATTAAAGTCACCCATGATGACTGCTGTGCCCTTATTGCATGCTTCTTTAATTTCCCTTTTAATGCCATCCCCAACCTCCGCCTTACTGTTTGGAGGTCTATATATCACTCCCACTAATGTTTTTTTCCCCTTAGTATTTCCCAATTCTACCCATACAGATTCCACATCATCAGAGCTAATATCCTTCGTTACAATTGTGTTAATCCCTTCTTTAACCAGTAATGCTACCCCTCCTCCCTTTCCTTTTTGCCTATCTTTCCTGAATATCGAATACCCCTGGATGTTGTGTTCCCAGTCTTGGCCATCCTTGAGCCACGTTTCCGTAATCCCAACCAAATCATATTCGTTTACCTCTATTTGCGCAGCCAATTCATCCACCTTATTACAAATGCTCCTCGCATTAAGACACAAGGCCTTCAGGCTTGTTTTTTTAACACTCTTAGACCTATTAGAATTATTATTTACTGTGGCCACGTTTGATTTAAACCGTTGATTTCTCTGACTGCCACTTTTGGTTTTCTCCTTCCTATCTTTTGCTTTTATCCTTGTTTCCCTTTCCTCACCTACAGCACTAGCAAACACTCCCCCTAGGACATCAGTTTCAGCCCTGCCCAGGTGCAGACTGTCTGGTTTGAACTGGTCCCTCCTCCCCCAGAACCGGTTCCAATGTCCCAGGAACTTGAAACCCTCCCCGTGGCACCATTCCACTAGCCAATGTAACATCCTCTAGAGAATGTAACAGATTCAGTGATAGAGATAGAGAAGAATGTAACAGAATCAGTGATAGAGAGGGAGAGAGAGAATGTAACAGAATCAGAGAGAGAGATAATGTAACAGAATCAGAGAAAGAGAATGTAACAGAATCAGAGAAAGAGAATGTAACAGAATCAGAGCTAGAGAGAATGTAACAGAATCAGTGATAGAGAGAGAGAAGAATGTAATTGAATCAGTGTTAGAATATAACACCATCGGAGAGAGAGAGAATATAACAGAATCAGAGAAAGAGAGAATGTAACAATATCAGTGAAAGAGAGAAAATGTAACAGAATCAGAGAATAAAAGAATGAGAGAGAGAGAGAATGTAATAAAGTCAGAGAGGGAGATAGAGAGAAAGTAACAGGATCAAAGAGAGAAAGAAGAATGTAACAGAATCAGTGATAGAGAGGGAGAATGTAACAAAATCAGACAGAGAGAGAGAATGTAACAGAAACAGAGAGAGCGAGAGCTAATGCAACATGATCAGAGAGAGAGAGAATGTAACAGAATCAGAGAGAGGGAGAATGTAACAGAATCAGAGAGAGAGAATGTAACAGAATCAGAGAGAGGGAGAATGTAACAGAATCAGAGAGAGAGAATGTAACAGAATCAGAGAGAGAATGTAACAAAATCAGTGAGAGATGGAATGTAACAAAATCAGTGAAAGAAAGAGAATGTAACAGAATCAGAGAGAGAGAGAGAGAGAATGCAACATAATCAGAGAGCGAGAGAATGTAACAGACTTGGAGAGAGATAGAGAGAATGTAACAGAATCAGAGAGAGTGAGAGCTAATGTAACAGGATCAGAGAGAGAAAGAATGTAACAATCAGAGAGAGGGAGAATGTAACACAATCAGAGAGAGAATGTAACAGAATCAGAGAGAGAATGTAACAGAATCAGAGAGAGAGAATGTAACAGAATCAGAGGGAGGGAATGTAACAGAATCAGAGAGAGAGAATGTAACAGAATCAGAGGGAGGGAATGTAACAGAATCAGTGAGAGAGAATGTAACAGAATCAGAGAGAGAGAATGTAACAGAATCAGAGGGAGGGAATGTAACAGAATCAGTGAGAGAGAATGTAACAGAATCAGAGAGAGAGAAAGAATGTAATAGTTTGAGAGGGAGAGAGAGAGAGAGAATGTAATGGAATCAAAGAGAGAGAGGATGTAACCAAATCAGTGAGAGAGAGAATGTAATAGAATCGGAGAGAGAGAGAGAGAGAATGTAACAGAATCAGAGATAGAGGGAGGGAGAGAAAGAGAGAAGGTTACAGAATCAGAGAAACACAGAATGTAACAGAATCAGAGAGAGGGAATGTAACAGAATCAGAGAGAGAGAGCATTTAACAGAATCAGAGAGAGATAAAGAGAATGTAACAGATACAGAGAGAGAAAATGTAACAAAATCAGTGAAAGAGAGCAAGAATGTGACAGAATCAGAGAGAGAGAGAATGTAGCAGAATCAGAGGGAGGGAATGTAACAATATCAGTGGAAAAAGTGAGAGAATGTAACAGAATCAGATGAATGTAACAGAATCAGAGAGAGAGAGAATGTAATAGACTTGGAGAGAGAGATAGAGAGAGCGAGAGAGAGTGTAACAGAATCATAGAGAGAGAGAGAAAAATGTAACAGAATCAGTGATAGAGAGGGAGAATGTAACACAATCGGAGAGAGAGAGAATGCAACAGAATCAGAGAGAGAGAATGTAACAGACTCGGAGAGAGATAGAGGGAAGGTAACAGAATCAGAGAGCGAGAGCTAATGTAACAGGATCAGAGAGAGAGAAAGAATGTAACATGAACAGAGCGAGAGAGCGCGAGAGCGAATGTAACATGATCAGAGAGAAAGAGAGAATGTAACAGAATCAGAGAGAGAGAATGTAACAGAATCAGAGAGAAAGAGAGAATGTAACAGAATCAGAGAGAGAGAATGTAACAGAATCAGAGAGAGAGAGAGAATGTAACAGAATCAGAGAGAGAGAATGTAACAGAATCAGAGAGAGAGAATGTAACAGAATTAAAGAGAGGGAATGTAACAGAATCAGAGAGAGAGAGAGAATGTAACAGAATCAGAGAGAGAGAATGTAACAGAATTAGAGAGGAGAGATATTATAACAGAATCAGAGAGAGAGAGAATGTAATGCAATCAGTGAGAGAATGTAACAGAATCAGAGATAGAGGGAGAGAGAGGGAGAAGGTAACAGAATCAGAGAGAGAGATAAAGAGAATGTATCAGAATCAGAGAGGGCGAGAGCTAATGTAACATGATCACAGAGAGAGAGAGTGTAACAGAATCAGAGAGAGGGAGAATGTAACAGAATCAGAGAGAGAGAATGTAACAGAATCAGAGAGAGAGAATGTAACAGAATCAGAGAGAGAATGTAACAAAATCAGTGAGAGAGGGAATGTAACAAAATCAGTGAAAGAGAGAGAATGTAACAGAATCAGAGAGAGAGAGAGAGAAGGTAACAGAATGAGAGGGAAGGTAGCAAAATCAGAGCGAGAGAGAATGTAATGCAATTAGAGAGAGAGAATGTAACAGAATCAGGGAGAGAGAGAATGTAACAAAATCAGAGAGAGAGAGAGAGAGAATGCAACAGAATCAGAGAGAGAGAATGTAACAGAATCAGAGAGAGAGAATGTAACAGAATCAGGGAGAGAGAGAATGTAACAAAATCAGAGAGAGAGAGAGAGAGAGAGAATGTAACAGAATCAGAGAGAATGTAACAGAATCAGAGAGAATGTAACAGAATCAGAGAGAGAATGTAACAAAATCAGTGAGAGAGGGAATGTAACAAAATCAGTGAAAGAGAGAATGTAACCGAATCAGAGATAGAGGGAGAGAGAGAAGGTAACAGAATCAGGGAGAGAGAGAGAATGTAACAAAAATCAGAGAGAGAGAGAATGCAACAGAATCAGAGAGCGAGAGAATGTAACAGACTCGGAGAGAGATAGAGAGAAGAATGTAATCGAATCAGTGATAGAATATAACACTATCAGAGAGAGAGAATGTAACAGAATCAGAGAAAGAGAGAATGTAACAATATCAGTGAAAGAGAGAAAATGGAACAGCATTAAAGACAGAGAATGTAACAGAATTAGAGAGAGAGGATGTAACAGAATCAGAGATAGAGAGAGAGAATGTAACAGAATCAGTGATAGAGCTAGAGAGAGAAGGTAACAGAATCAGAGACAGAGAATGTAACAGAATTAGAGGGAGAGAGAATGTAACAGAATCAGAGATAGAGAGAGAGACTGTAACAGAATCAGACAGGGAATGTAACAGAAACAGAGAGTGAGATAATGTAACAGAATCAGAGAGAGAGAGAATTTAACAGAATCAGAGAGAGAAAGAGAGAGAGAGAGAGAGAGAATGTAACAGAATCAGAGCGAGAAAGAGAGAATGTCATAGAGTCATAACAGCACAGAAGGAGGCCATTTGGCCCATCATGTCTATGCCGGCTCTCTGTAGAGCAATCCAATCAGTCCTATTCCCCCACTCTATCCCTGTAGCCCTGCAAGTTCATTTCCCTCGAGTGCCTATCCAGTCACCCCTTGAATACATCGAGTGTCTCCGCTTCCACCGCTTCCGTCGGCAGCGAATACCAGGTCATCACCTCTCACTGTATAAATAAGTTTTTCCTCACATCCCCCTGTATCTCTTGCCCAAAAACTTAAATCTGTGTCCCCTAGTCCTTGTACCATCAACTAGTGGGAACAGCCTTTCCCGTCTAGCCTATCCAAACCTGTCATAATCTTGTACACCTCTATCAAATCACCCCTCAACCTCCTTTGCTCTAATGAAAACAAGTCCAGCTTCTCCAACCTGTCCTTGTAGCTAAGATCCCCCATCCCCGGAACCATTCTGGTAAATCTCCTCTGCACCCTCTCAAGGGCCTTCACATCCTTCCTAAAGTGTGGTGACCAGAACTGGACGCAATACTCCAGTTGTGGCCTAACCAGCGCTTTATAAAGGTTCAGCATAACTTCTCTACCTTTGTACTCAATAGCTCTATTTATGAAGCCCAAGATCCCATTATGCTTTGTTAACCAATCTCTCAATATGTCCTGCCACCTTCAGGGACCTATGCACATTAACTCCCAGGTCCCTCTGGCCCTGCACACTCTTTAAAACTGTGCCATTAAGTGTATATTGCCTCTCCCTGTTCCTTCTGCCAGAATGCATCACTTCACACTTCTCTGTATTACATTCCATCTGCCACTTGTCTGCCCATTCTGCTAGCCTTTCTATGTCCTGTTGCAGTCGATTGATATCATCATCACTGTTAGCCACACCCCCAAGTTTGGTGTCATCCACAAATTTAGAAATTCTACTCTGTATTCCAATATCCAGGTCATTTATATATATATCATAAAAAGCAGTGGCCCCAGCACTGACCCTGGGGAACACCTCTGTCTACCATTCTCCAGTCTGAAAAACAGCCATTTACCACAACTCACTTTTTTCAGTCCTTAAGCCAATTCCTTATCCAAGCTGCCACTGACCCACCTATTCCATGAGCCTCAATTTTGTTAACCAGCCTTCTGTGTGGTACTTTGTCAAATGCCTTCTGAAAATCCATGTAGACAACATCCATTGCATTCCCTTTATCAATCCTCCCTGTTACTTCATCAAAAAATTAATCAAAAGAATGTAACAGAATCAGAAATAGAAAGAGAGAATGTAGCAGAATCAGAGCGAGAGTGAGAGAATGTAACAGAATCAGAGTGAGAGAATGTAACAGAATCCAGAGAGAGAAAGAATGTAACAGAATCAGAGAGAGAATGTAACAGAATCAGAATGTAGCAATCACTGAGAGGGAGAGAGAGAATGTAACAGAATCAGAGAGAGAGAGAGAGAATGTAACAGAACCAGAGAGAGAATGTAACAGAATCAGAATGTAGCAATCACTGATAGAGAGAGGGAGAGAGAGAATGTAACAGAATCAGAGAGAGAGAGAGAATGTAACAGAACCAGAGAGAATGTAACAATCACTGATAGAGAGAGGGAGAGAGAGAATGTAACAGAATCAGAGAGAGAGAGAGAGAGAGAATGTAACAGAATCAGTGATAGAGAGAGAGAGAGACAGACAGAATGTAACACTGAGAGAGAACACAATAGAACATCAGATAATGAGAGAGGGACAATGGCTTTACCCGTCCCAAGTGTATGGTTTGGGGGGGGGGGGGAGCGAGTCAGCAGTAAACATCGCCGAAATTGCCAGTGTGTCCGGAACCCGCCATCATCCTGCTGACTTCCGCATTTAACTTGGGCGCGTTTCCCAGCGAGCCGCGCGCCCGCTCGGCAGGGGCGGGCTCTCTCATTGAAGAAATTGACCGCTTGTTGAGAGAGGCTTTTTCTGGCAGGTTTTGGCTTTAAGTTGTTGTACTTGGGAACCTCGCCTGTGATGGCGAAGCGGAAGCTCAGTGGCCATTGTGCGAGTCCATTAATTGACAGCTGGGAAAAACACATCAATGCTCCCACATTACACCTGCTTCCTTGGCTAATGGAAAGGCTCTTGCTTACCTCAATTTTGTGCAGAGATTTAGCAGTCAGGCATTTGCGGGTCATTTCTGCAACCTCGGAAGCCACTCTCACCACATTGCTCATCACTATCACAATATTGAGGGATCGGGCATCTGATCTCCACTTTACCTGCCATCTATTACATCAGCATGGGTGCCGCTTATGCCATCTCACCTTGGACCTCAGAACAGGACGAAGATGAGCCCCAGCACCAACAACACCAGCCACACCAGCAGCCACAACACCAGCAGCATCCACAACACCAGCAGCCTTCTCCTCACCGACCTGATGCTCCACAGGAGACAGGGGGTCAGCACAGGGCTGCACCATGCCAGAGGCCATACCCCAAACCCCAAAAACAGGATATACAGGCAAAGGATGCGCTTCCTGGACATGAATGAGTAGCAGTGCTTCAGTAGGCTCAGGCTATCGCACCAGGTCGTCGCAGACATTTGTAGTTTGCTGGAACAAGACCTGCTGCCCAGAGAACCTGGTGGACACACCTTACCAGTGGCTGTCAAAGTCACCACCGCCCTCAACTTAGAGTCATAGAGCTACACAGCACAGAAAGAGTCCCTTCGGCCTATCGTGTCTGCGCCGGCCATAAAGCCCAGTCTATTCTAATCCCATTTTCCAGCACTTGGTCCGTAGCCTTGTATGCTATGGCGTTTCAAGTGCTCATCTAAATGCTTCTTGAAAGTTGGGAGGGTTCCTGCCTCTACCACCCTTTCAGGCAGTGAGTTCCAGATTCCAACCACCCTCTGGGTGAAAAAGATTTTCCTCAAATCCCCTCTAAACCTCCTGCCCCTTACCTTGAAACTATGCCCCCTGGTTATTGACCCCTCTACTAAGGGGAAAAGTTCCTTTCTATCTATGCCCCTCTTCTTCGCCTCAGGCTCCTTCCAGGGATCTGCAGCAGACATTTGCAGGATCTCGCAGTTGGCCGCCCACAGATGCAGCACACAAGTCACCGATGCCATGTTTGACAAGTCAGTCAATTATGTCAACTTTGCCACTGATGAAGCCAGTGTTACTGAGCGGGCTTTGCGGCTTTGGCAGGACATCATCGACTGCACACATGGCCATCAAGGCACCCCCCACATCACCCAGGAGTGTTTGTGAACTGCAAGGGCTTCCACTCCCTCAATGCGCAGCTCGTCTGCAACCAAAAACGATCATCATGCACAGGACCCACCAAGGTGCGCGTATCTGCACTGGTGCTGGCTGTGCTTGGGTCTGCTGACGGTGCACCCTCAGAGGCTGGAGCTTCCTCTGAGTTGTCGTCTTCCTCCTCCAGCTGGAGAGTGGGGGGGGTGGAGGGTGGTGGGGGCACATGATGGACCTGTGGGAGAGTAAAGAGATGAATTAGAAGTGTTATAATAAGAATGGGTAACGCTACCATTATACACATGATGACATTTCACTGGATGCTGACATCAGTCACTATATGAGTGACTGTTGTATGCCATGTGGCTGTATGAGATTTAATTTTGTCACCAGGTTGCTGGGAGGTCCCCTCACTCCGTCTCCCACCATCACTGCAACTTTAGAGATCTCTAGGGCCTTCTCCTCTGCTATAGTCAATTGACTGAAGGCTGGAGGGCCACCTCCGGTTCTCTGCCTCTACCTATTGTTGTGGGCTCTCTTCTCCTGCAAGGAGGGAAAGAAGAGGAGAACTTTGAGTGAGAGCGATGGAATGTGTGTAAGGAATGGATGGGCTACATCTGTAGAGGGTGACTATGAGGGGGTGGGGTGACAATGGCAAATGGCTTCCTTCTGTCGTGTTACTTGCTATGATTGCATTAGGATGTGGGCGAGTGTCAGTGGTGGTTAGTCAGATGGGGACGTGAGTAGGTACATAGACAGAGAGGGATGGGTGGGACCTGCAAGGTAGGTTGGTGTGAGGAATGATGTGCAGGAGTAGGCTTCGGAAGGCAGAGTGATGGGGTTGTGGTGACAGGCACAGCAAGATGTAGGTGAGTGTGGCATTGCACTCACCTTTCCCGACCTTGTGAGATCATTGAATCATTTCCGACACTGGATCCACGTCCTCCTGACAACATCCCTGCTACTGACCTCCTCTTCAATCTCCAGCCATGCCCTTTCTGTGTCTTTGAGTTGTCATTTCCGTCGATCGCCAGGGAAGAGGACCTCCCTACGTGCTCTTACTGCCTGCACCAGAATTTCCAGGGAGGCATGACTGAATCTTGGCGCAGCCCTCTGCCTTGTCTCCATGGCCCACAGTTTTGTCAGTTTTATTGCGTTATTGAGACCTCTGGAAACCACCTACATCAACCTTCGAATTGGATGAGTGCAAGGCTGCTTTAAATATCCGCGCTGAAAATGAGTCATCGGTGCCATCATCAGGCCCACTCCATTTAATTGGTCCAGGAAATGCACATGACGGTTTTAATTGGGACCATTCAGAGCAACCTGGTGACAAAATTAAATCTCATACAGCCACATGCCATACAACAGTCACTCATATGGTGACTGATTCACATTTTCGGGTTCCCGACCCGTTACACAGCCCGCACGCACACAACCCAACTCCAAGGAAAAGATTCTGGCCAATGTTAAAGAATAGAAATTCCCAGTGAAAGAGAGACAGACACAGAGAATCAGAGATATTGACAGACAATTTAACACAGAATAAAATATATAAATAATAGAGAGAGTGAATCAGAGAGTGAATGTAACAGAATGAGAGATATTGAGAGCGATTATAACAGAATCAGCTTGATGGGACAGTGTAGAGGGAGCTTTACTCTGTATCTAACCCGTGCTGTACCTGCCCTGGGAGTGTTTGATGGGACAGTGTAGAGGGAGCTTTACTCTGTATCTAACCTGTGCTGTACCTGCCCTGGGAGTGTTTGATGAGACAGTGTAGAGGGAGTTTTCCACTGTATCTATTTTAGATCTAGTATTGTGCAATGAGACAGGGTTAACTAATAACCTTGTAGTAAAGGAGCCTCTTGGGAAGAGTGATCATAATATGATAGAATTTTATATTGAGTTTGAGAGTGATTTAGTTAAGTCCGAAACTAGGGTCTATCATCTGAACAAAACAAACTATGTAGGTATGGAGGGTTAGTTGGCGAAGGCAGATTGGGAAACTTGATTAAAAGATTTGACGGTAGATAAGCAATAGCAACATTTAAAGAAATAATTCGCAACGAATATACATTCCCTTAAAGAATAAAAACCCCACAGGAAAAATGGTCCAACTAAGGCTAACAAGAGAAGTTAAAGATAGTATTAGCTTAAAGGAAGAGGCTTATAATGTTGCCAAAAAGAATAGTAAGCCTGAGGATTGGGAGGATTTTAGAATTCAACAAAGGATGACCAAGAAATTGATAGAGCGAGAGAAAATAGAATGAGCAAGTCTTACTGCAATATAGGGCCCTGGTGAGCTCACACCTGGAGTACTGTGTCCAGTTTTGGTCACCTTGCTTAAAGAAGGATATACTTGCCTTAGAGGGAGTGCAACGAGGGTTCACCAGACTGATTCCTGAGATGGGGGGGGGATTACCCTATGAGGAGAGATTGAGGAGACGAGACCTATATTCCCTAGAGTTTAGAAGAATGAGAGGTGATATCGTTGAAACATAGAAAATTCTTAAGGAGCTTGACAGGGTAAATACTGGGAGGATGTTTCCCCTGGCTGAGGAGTCTAGAACAAGGGATCACTGTCTCAGAATAAGGGATAGGCCATTTAGGACTGATATGAGGAGAAATTTCTTCACTCAGAGGGTTGTGAATCATTGGAATGCTCAGTTATTGAGTATATTCAAGACAGAGATTGATCGATTTTTGGATATTAAGGGAATCAAGGGATATAGGGATAGTGTGGGTAGGTGGAGATGAGGGAGAAGATCAGCCATGATCCTATTGAATGACGGAGCAGACTCGAACGGTCGAATGGCTGACTCCTGCTCCAATTTCTCATGTATGGGACAGTTCATATGTTATAACCCGTGCTGTACCTGCCCTGGGAGTGTTTGATGGGACAGTGTAGAGGGAGCTTTACTCTGTATCTAACCCGTGCTGTTCCTGCCCTGGGAGTGTTTGATGGGACAGTGTAGAGGGAGCTTTACTCTGTACCTAACCCGTGCTGTACCTGCCCTGGGAGTGTTTGATGGGACAGTGTAGAGGGAGCTTTACTCTGTATCTAACCCGTGCTGTACCTGCCCTGGGAGTGTTTGATGGGACGGTGTAGAGGGAGCTTTACTCTGTATCTAACCCATGCTGTACCTGCCCTGGGAGTGTTTGATGGGACAGTGTAGAGGGAGCTTTACTCTGAATCTAACCCGTGCTGTACCTGCCCTGGGAGTGTTTGATGGGACAGTGTAAAGGGAGCTTTACTCTGTATCTAACCCGTGCTGTACCTGCCCTGGGAGTGTTTGATGGGACAGTGTAGAGGGAGCTTTACTCTGTACCTAACCCGTGCTGTACCTGCCCTGGGAGTGTTTGATGGGACAGTGTAGAGGGAGCTTTACTCTGTATCTAACCCGTGCTGTACCTGCCCTGGGAGTGTTTGATGGGACAGTGTAGAGGGAGCTTTACTCTGTATCTAACCAATGCTGTACCTGCCCTGGGAGTGTTTGATGGGACAGCGTAGAGGGAGCTTTACTCTGTATCTAACCCGTGCTGTATCTACCGTGTGAGTGTTTGATGGGACAGTGTAGAGGGAGCTTTACTCTGTATCTAACCCGTGCTGTATCTACTGTGTGAGTGTTTGATGGGACAGTGTAGAGGGAGCTTTACTCTGTATCTAACCCGTGCTGTATCTACTGTGTGAGTGTTTGATGGGACAATGTAGAGGGATCTTTACTCTGTATCTAATCCGTGCTGTACCTGCCCTGGGAGTGTTTGATGGGAAAGCGTAGAGGGAGCTTTACTCTGTATCTAACCCGAGATCTGGCTGCGCTAACAGAGTAGCACTGCTGTATTTATTAAATAATTAAACAGGTTGTGTTGTGTAGTGGATTACAGGCTGCAATTTAATTGAGCTGTTCGGGTAGTTTCCATATGAATAACAGATACCCGGGAGTGAGTTACATGCTGGAAGCTAATCGAGCGGTTCGGATGGTTCATATATACAACAAATGATGCGCGGGTGGTGAATAACAGGCTGGAATCTAATCGTGAGGTTCGAGGAGTTTATATATAGAATAACAGATACCCGGGAGTGAGTTACAGGCTGGAATCTATTCGAGGGTTCGGGTGGTTTATATATAGAATAACAGATACCCGGGAGTGAGTTACAGGCTGGAATCTAATCGAGGGGTTCGGGTGGTTTATATATAGAATAACAGATACCCGGGAGTGAGTTACAGGCTGGAATCCAATCGTGGGTTCAGGTGGTTTATATATAGAATAACAGATACCCAGGAGTGAGTTACAGGCTGGAATCTAATCGAGGGGTTCGGGTAGTTTATATATAGAGTAACAGATACCCAGGAGTGAGTTAGAGGCTGGAATCTAATCAAGGGGTTCAGGTGGTTTATATATAGAGTAACAGATACCCGGGAGTGAGTTACAGGCTGGAATCTAATCGAGGGGTTCGGGGGGTTTATATATAGAATAACAGATACCCGGGAGTGAGTTACAGGCTGGAATCTAATCGTGGGTTCAGGTGGTTTATATATAGAATAACAGATACCCGGTAGTGAGTTACAGGCTGGAATCTAATCGTGGGTTCGGGGGGTTTATATACAGAATAACAGATACCCGGGAGTGAGTTACAGGCTGGAATCTATTCGAGGGTTCGGGTGGTTTATATATAGAATAACAGATACCCGGGAGTGAGTTACAGGCTGGAATCTAATCGAGGGTTTGGGTGGTTTATATATAGAATAACAGATACCCAGGAGTGAGTTACAGGCTGGAATCTAATCGAGGGGTTCAGGTGGTTTATATATAGAATAACAGATACCCGGGAGTGAGTTACAGGCTGGAATCTAATCGAGGGGTTCGGGGGGTTTATATATAGAATAACAGATACCCGGGAGTGAGTTACAGGATGGAATCTAATCGAGGGGTTCAGGTGGTTTATATATAGAATAACAGATACCCGGGAGTGAGTTACAGGCTGGAATCTAATCGTGGGTTCGGGGGGTTTATATATACAATAACAGATACCCGGGAGTGAGTTACAGGCTGGAATCTAATCGAGGGGTTCAGGTGGTTTATATATAGAATAACAGATACCCGGGAGTGAGTTACAGGCTGGAATCTAATCGAGGGGTTCCGGGGGTATATATATAGAATAACAGATACCCGGGAGTGAGTTTCAGGCTGGAATCTAATCGAGGGGTTTGGGTGGTTTATATATAGAATAACAGATACCCGGGAGTGAGTTACAGGCTGGAATCTAATCGTGGGTTCAGGTGGTTTATATATAGAATAACAGATACCCGGGAGTGAGTTACAGGCTGGAATCTAATCGAGGGGTTCAGGTGGTTTATATATAGAATAACAGATACCCAGGAGTGAGTTACAGGCTGGAATCTAATCGAGGGGTTCGGGGTGGTTTATATATAGAATAACAGATACCCGGGTGTGAGTTACAGGCTGGAATCTAATCGAGGAGTTCGGGTGGTTTATATGTAGAATAACAGATACCCGGGAGTGAGTTACAGGCTGGAATCTAATCGAGGGGTTCGGGGTGGTTTATATATAGAATAACAGATACCCGGGAGTGAGTTACAGGCTGGAATCTAATCGAGGAGTTCGGGTGGTTTATATGTAGGATAACAGATACCCGGGAGTGAGTTACAGGCTGGAATCTAATCGAGGGGTTCGGGGTGGTTTATATATAGAATAACAGATACCTGGGAGTGAGTTACAGACTGGAATCTAATCGAGAGGTTCAGGTGGTTTATATATAGAATAACAGATACCCGGGAGTGAGTTTCAGGCTGGAATCTAATCGAGGGGTTTGGGTGGTTTATATATAGAATAACAGATACCCGGGAGTGAGTTTCAGGCTGGAATCTAATCGAGGGGTTCAGGTGGTTTATATATAGAATAACAGATACCCGGGAGTGAGTTTCAGGCTGGAATCTAATCGATGGGCTCGAGTGGTTTATATATAGAATAACAGATACCCAGTAGTGAGTTGCAGTCTGGAATCTAATCGAGGGGTTCGGGGGGTTTATATGTAGAATAACAGATACTCAGGAGTGAGTTACAGGCTGGAATCTAATCGAGGGGTTCAGGTGGTTTATATATAGAATAACAGATACCCGGGAGTGAGTTACAGGCTGGATTCTCACCGAGGGGTTCGGGTGGTTTATATATAGAATAACAGATACCTGGGAGTAAGTGACAGGCTGGAATCTAATCGAAGGGTTACGGTGGTTTATATATAGAATTACAGATACCCGAGAGCGAGTTACAGGCTGGAATCTAATCGAGGGTTTTGGGTGGTTTACATATAGAATAACAGATACCCGGGAGTGAGTTCCAGGCTGGAATCTAATCGAGGTGTTCGTGTGGTTTATATATAGAACAACAGATATTCGGGAGTGAATTACAGGCTGGAATCTCACCGAGGGGTTCGGGTGGTTTATATATAGAATAATAACAGATACCTGGGAGTGTGATACAGGTTGGAATCTAATTGAGGGTTTTGGGGTGTTTATATATAGAATAACAGATACCCGGGAGTGAGTTACAGGCTGGAATCTAATCGAGGGGTTCGGGTGGTTTATATATAGAGTAACAGATACCCGGGAGTGAGTTACAGGCTGGAATCTAATCGTGGGTTCAGGTGGTTTATATATAGAATAACAGATACCCGGTAGTGAGTTACAGGCTGGAATCTAATCGTGGGTTCGGGGGGTTTATATATAGAATAACAGATACCCGGGAGTGAGTTACAGGCTGGAATCTAATCGAGGGTTTGGGTGGTTTATATATAGAATAACAGGTACCCAGGAGTGAGTTACAGGCTGGAATCTAATCGAGGGGTTCAGGTGGTTTATATATAGAATAACAGATACCCGGGAGTGAGTTACAGGCTGGAATCTAATCGTGGGTTCGGGGGGTTTATATATTCAATAACAGATACCCGGGAGTGAGTTACAGGCTGGAATCTAATCGAGGGGTTCAGGTGGTTTATATATAGAATAACAGATACCCGGGAGTGAGTTACAGGCTGGAATCTAATCGAGGGGTTCCGGGGGTATATATATAGAATAACAGATACCCGGGAGTGAGTTTCAGGCTGGAATCTAATCGAGGGGTTTGGGTGGTTTATATATAGAATAACAGATACCCGGGAGTGAGTTACAGGCTGGAATCTAATCGTGGGTTCAGGTGGTTTATATATAGAATAACAGATACCCGGGAGTGAGTTACAGGCTGGAATCTAATCGAGGGGTTCAGGTGGTTTATATATAGAATAACAGATACCCAGGAGTGAGTTACAGGCTGGAATCTAATCGAGGGGTTCGGGGTGGTTTATATATAGAATAACAGATACCCGGGTGTGAGTTACAGGCTGGAATCTAATCGAGGAGTTCGGGTGGTTTATATGTAGAATAACAGATACCCGGGAGTGAGTTACAGGCTGGAATCTAATCGAGGGGTTCGGGGTGGTTTATATATAGAATAACAGATACCCGGGAGTGAGTTACAGGCTGGAATCTAATCGAGGAGTTCGGGTGGTTTATATGTAGGATAACAGATACCCGGGAGTGAGTTACAGGCTGGAATCTAATCGAGGGGTTCGGGGTGGTTTATATATAGAATAACAGATACCTGGGAGTGAGTTACAGACTGGAATCTAATCGAGAGGTTCAGGTGGTTTATATATAGAATAACAGATACCCGGGAGTGAGTTTCAGGCTGGAATCTAATCGAGGGGTTTGGGTGGTTTATATATAGAATAACAGATACCCGGGAGTGAGTTTCAGGCTGGAATCTAATCGAGGGGTTCAGGTGGTTTATATATAGAATAACAGATACCCGGGAGTGAGTTTCAGGCTGGAGTCTAATCGATGGGCTCGAGTGGTTTATATATAGAATAACAGATACCCAGTAGTGAGTTGCAGTCTGGAATCTAATCGAGGGGTTCGGGGGGTTTATATGTAGAATAACAGATAACCAGGAGTGAGTTACAGGCTGGAATCTAATCGAGGGGTTCAGGTGGTTTATATATAGAATAACAGATACCCGGGAGTGAGTTACAGGCTGGATTCTCACCGAGGGGTTCGGGTGGTTTATATATAGAATAACAGATACCTGGGAGTGAGTGACAGGCTGGAATCTAATCGAGGGTTTTGGGTGGTTTACATATAGAATAACAGATACCCGGGAGTGAGTTCCAGGCTGGAATCTAATCGAGGTGTTCGTGTGGTTTATATATAGAACAACAGATATTCGGGAGTGAATTACAGGCTGGAATCTCACCGAGGGGTTCGGGTGGTTTATATATAGAATAATAACAGATACCCGGGAGTGTGATACAGGTTGGAATCTAATTGAGGGTTTTGGGGTGTTTATATATAGAATAACAGATACCCGGGAGTGAGTTACAGGCTGGAATCTAATCGAGGGGTTCGGGTGGTTTATATATAGAATAACAGATACCCAGGAGTGAGTTACAGGCTGGAATCTAATCGAGGGGTTCGGGGGGTTTATATATAGAATAACAGATACTCGGGAGTGAGTTACAGACTGGAATCTAATCGAGGGGTTCGGGTGGTTTATATATAGAATAACAGATACCCGGGAGTGAGTTACAGGCTGGAATCTAATCGAGGGGTTCGGGGGGTTTATATATAGAATAACAGATACCCAGGAGTGAGTTACAGGCTGGAATCTAATCGAGGGGTTCGGGGGGTTTATATATAGAATAACAGATACCCGGGAGTGAGTTACAGGCTGGAATCTAATCGAGGGGTTCGGGGGGTTTATATATAGAATAACAGATACCCAGGAGTGAGTTACAGGCTGAAATCTAATCGAGGGGTTCGGGTGGTTTATATATAGAATAACAGATACCCGGGAGTGAGTTACAGGCTGGAATCTAATCGAGGGGTTCGGGTGGTTTATATATAGAATAACAGATACCCGGGAATGAGTTACAGGCTGAAATCTAATCGAGGGGTTCGGGGTGGTTTATATATAGAATAACAGATACCCAGGAGTGAGTTACAGGCTGGAATCTAATCGAGGGGTTCGGGGGGTTTATATATAGAATAACAGATACCCGGGAGTGAGTTACAGGCTGGAATCTAATCGAGGGGTTCGGGTTGTGGATTGAGGAGTTGGAGAGGAGCAAGTGGTGTTTAATGAGGTTCTGGGAGGAGAACAATAGCCCTGGGATGTTTGCTCTTTATTTGTTGTTGTTGGAGTGGCAGTGGGGGGGGGGGGCGGGGGGGCGGCGGTGGGGGGATGTGGGTGGGTCGGGGCAGTCTCAATGTGAGATGCAGGCGTCAGTCACCTATAATCAATCTCTCCACCGTGCCTTATGGCCGAGACTGAGCTGTACAGAGGCTGTCGGAGGCAAGACTGAGAGAGACCCATCAGCTGCCGTTTGCGTCTGGGTTAAGGTGGGTTACCGATCGCAATCGGGGACGGGCATCCGAGCGGTTAATGCGGCTCGAGATCTGGCCGTGCCCACTGGTGCCCTCACGCACCCACCCTCCCCCCCTTTCAGCATCGCCGTCTGCTGCCATCCAGAATGAAATCTTTGTCTGTGAGACACTGACTGCAATCCGTTACCCTCCCCCCTGCTCTCCCCTACCCCCTCCTTCCCCCTTCCCTCGACCGCCACCAGCTCGAACTCCACGCCCCTCCCCCACTCGACGCTTGCAGCCATTGTTCCGCTCGCGCTCTCTCTCCTTCTTCACCCCGCTCCCACCACCGCCCCGAACACTGCACCCCCACCCCCCTCTACTGTGCCAAGTGCGTTGCCAGCTCCAAGTGTACAGCTGGTCCACTGACAGCGCGCCAAGGGGAATGCTAATGAGTTTAGCTGGTGCCAGGCAGCAGGCCAGCTGAAAGCCTGCCAAGTAGCCGAGTGCCAGCCCTCATGAGTCTCGGCGTCAACCAAAGTGTGGAGGGGGGGGGTGGGGAAAGTGCTGGATTCTGGGAGGGTAATGTCACCCCCCGCACCACTGCACCCCCCCCACTCCACCCCAAGTGCCAGCTGCAGCTGGCCCAGGTCAATGAACAAACCGTTAACTCCTTAAGTGCCGCAGCCCACTGCTTCATCGCATGGGACCTTTTCAATCAGTGTTTCAAAAAAACTGTTCCATACTTCTGTCATTTTTCTCAGGCTGCGTTTCTGGGAAACTCCTAACCTAGGATTCAGGCTAAAAGCCTAACTCCTAATCAGGAAACAGGCTGAAAAGCCTAACTCCTAATCAGGAAACAGGCTGAAAAGCCTAACTCCTAACCTGGAAACAGGCCGAAAAGCCTAACTCCTAACCTGGAAACAGGCCGAAAAGCCTAACTCCTAACCTGGAAACAAGCCAAAGAGTATAACTCTTGACTTGAAAACAGGCATAAAAGCCTAGGAGCTAACCCAAAGCTTAAATTCTCTCCTTGCTAGTCTCCCATTCTCCACCCTCCATAAACTCCAACTTGTCCAAAACTCAGCTGCTCATATCCTTTCCTGCACCAAGTCCCACTCACCCATCACCCCTGGCTCACTGGCTCCCCGTCCTCCAACCCATTAAATTTAAAATCTTCCTCCTCGTGTTTAAATCCCTCCACGGCCTCACCCTGCCCTTTCTCTGCAGCCTCCTCAAGCCCTACATCCATTACCGCACCCTTCTGTCCTCCCAACTTTGGCCTTGTGTGCATTTCCTTCCCCCCACCCGCCATTGGTGGCCCCACTCTCTGAAACTCCCTCCCTAAACCCCTCTGGCTCTCCACGTCCCTCTCCACCTTTACAAATCTTCGCCTTGACCATCTTTTCACCACTGCTGTTATTCACTCCATCTAATCTCACCCTCCCCTGGATTGACATCTGTTTATTTATGTATCTCTGTGACCTTGGCACTTTTTAAGGGCACCATATGAATTGAAGATTTTGAAATGGGCCCAGAATCCCAACACCCCTCCCAGAAACAGGCCAAAGTGTAACTTCTAATCCAAAACTCATCACAAATTCCAAATTGCATTCCAAAAAACAGGACCAAATCCTAACTCCCAACCTGAAATGAGTCAGAAATGCCAAAACATGCCTCAAAGACAGGCCCAAAAGCCAAAAATTATTATAATTGTAAATTGTATCTCAAAAATCAGACACAGAAGCCTAACTCCCAACCAGAAATGAGTCAGAAAGAACTACTTCTAACCCAGAAATAGGCTGAAAAGCCTAGATCTTGAGTTTGTGGTGAGCTAGCTGATGGTAGCAGAGGCAGGTATAAGTGGGTGGGGGGAAGGGGTAGAAGCTACATTTTGTCTCAGAGTCCATGGGTGCGGGAGGGAGAAAATCAACCAGAAAATCCCAAATCCTCCATCCCAAAAATGGGCCCAAAAGCCTAACTCCCAATCTGAAACGAGTCAGAAAATCCCAAATTATCCATCCCAGAAATAGGCCGAATAGCCTAAAGTCCAAGCTAAAAAGGTCAAAAATCCCAAATATGGGCTGAAAGGCCCAACTCCCAACCCAACACAAATCAGCAAATCCCAAATCCTCCATCCCGGAAATAGGCCCAAAAGCCTAACTCCCAACCCAATACAAATCAGCAAATCCTTCGTCCTGGAAATTGGCCTAAAAGCCTAACCGTGTATTCTGAGGTCCCTTCTGTTGCTAGGGGGTCTCAGGCTACTATTCTGAAGAGCTGCCATACTTTCACTTGCCAAGGGGCTCTGCGGTCTGATGTTGTGTCAGCTGGTTGCTCTGAAAGTATTTAAATGATTCTCACTGACTTGGCAGAGCAGATGCTTTTGGCTTTTGTGGCTGACGTTTCTTTTAGAAAACAGGAGTCAGTTTGTCAGTCATTGAGGTATCGTTGAGCTTTTGAAGGTCCCCTCAAATATTAGGGTGGCTTAGCTGCTTCCCCACCCCCACCAAGGCCTAGTGGTAAGGAAACCATCTCGAGCACCACACAGACCAGTTTACAGGGCTGATGGTGGCAGGAGGGGAGAAGATTAGCCAGGCTTTCAGCTCCTGACCAATGTCAAAACTCACTGGCTAGCAAGAATGGGGCACTTGGGTGAGGTCCCGTATCCGTGGAGCCCATACCCCAGCTAAAGGGTCAACGCCCTTGGGGAAGGAGGGAAGGGAAGAAATTGGGGCATGTGGGGGTTAATTAGGGCAGCTTGGCTGCCGTAGGTAACCAAGGCCATTGGCCGATGGGGCTTTAATGACCCCTCGAGGCTGTTCTCATGCCACGTGGACAAGGAGCTGAAGAGGCTGGAGCAAGGTGGCTGACCTACCCTTTGACCGAGGGGTCTGGGGCGTGGCTGAGAGACTCATTGATCTTTTGTGTTCTAGGGTTGAGTGCATGTGTTATTGGGGGGTGGGGGGAAGTTCATTCAACCCACACCACCCCACTGCGTACTTACTCACTCTCCCTCCTCCCTCTATCCTCGCCGCGTTGAAGCAGAGACTCCTCACTCACTTTCCTTTAAAAAAAAAATGTATTCTCGGGATGTGGGCGTCGCTGGCAAGGCCCCTGATGTTTATTGCCCATCCCTTAGTTGCCCCTTGAGAAGGTGGTGGTGAGCCGTCTTCTTGAACTGCTGCAGTCCGTGTGGTGAAGGTTCTCCCACAGTGCTGTTAGGGAGGGAGGTCCAGGATTTTGACCCAGCGACGATGAAGGATCGGCGATATATTTCCAAGTCAGGATGGTGTGTGGCTTGGAGGGGAACTTGGAGGTGGTGGTGTTCCCAAGCACCTGTTGCCCTTGTCCTTTGAGGTGGTGGAGGTCACGGGTTTGGGAGGTGCTGCCGAAGAAGCCTTCCCACCAGAGGAAATTGTTAAGTATGTGTATTGTATTGAACAATTAACACAAAGACTTAAACGTATAACTCAAACAGGCCTTTACTGGTTGGAGGTAGGGACTATACGTAGGTCTTTACTTCATGCCCACAGGCGGGAACTGAGGGGAGATCAGTACCCACAGTACTATTTATACCCCTATGGCCAGGAGTGGTACTGCGTATCACTACGCCCTACAAGTAGTGCAGTCCTGTCCATAGGTTCAAAGCAGCACACATATTACATACACAACATTCCTCCCTTCCTAGCTTTACAGTCATCTCCCCATTTAACATAACGTAATAACATATATACATATATAACTTCAGGTTTACATAACAGAATAACATAGATACATAGATAACTTCATGTCAAAACAGATCACAGATTCAGTCTCTGCGGAAAACAGTTCACAGATTCAATCTCTGTGGTGTAGTCGGTTCACGTTGCTGGAGTGACTCATTCAATAGTCCTTCCATGGATTTAACAGTTTGAACTTCCGAACTGAATTGGCTCCGTTCGGAGGGACCACGTGTGTGATCTGGTAGAGGTAATAATGGTTCAGATGGGTCATCTTCTGTTTCGACTTTTCCTTTTCTGCTTCTTGGAGACTCTCTGGGCTCCACTGTCAGCTGCCAGCTGCATGCGCAGTTCCTCCTTCTCTTCCTCCTTTTTCCGTAGTAGAGCCACCTTCTCCCGATGTTCCGTAGACTTTCGGTGCTCCTCCATGATTTCTGTATGGTGGGAGTCGAAGTTACAAGTTGGGCAGGACAGGACATAGTAATATTCGGTGTCGTCCTGATCTAGGCCAGCGAGAGGGTCTTCTATTTCCTCCATACCCAGCTGGGCGTTAGCCAGCTTTTGTTCCAAGTCCAGACATCTTTCCTGAAGAGACTTCTTCATGCGTACCTCTTCAACCAGCTTTTTCTGGGCTTTCAGCAAGTCGTTTACTAATGACCTCATTTGAGATTTTACTACTTCAACTTCTTTTGGAGATTGATTGATCGGACTATTCAATCCCTCTACCGGAGCAGCTGTTTCAGCGGTCTGTTGTTCTACGTTGACGTGAGTCAGCGTACTTTTGGCATCCAAGGGCTGCTCTGTTGCAGTCATCTCAGTCTGTGTTGCCACCTCAGCTCTTCCAATAACCTTTGATAGCTCCGAACCCCTTTCCTTTGAATATTGAAGTTCGTGTTCAAGTTTTTCCCATTTCAGAGTCCTGTCCTTCAGCATATGCAGGAGTTGGCTGACCGTTAACTCCTCTGACATCAGACGTTTTGTGTGCTCCTGCTCCATTTTCTCCATCAGCTGCTTCTGTTGTCTTTCCAGATTCTCCAACTCTATATCAAAGAACTCTTTCGTTGCATTCAACTCTTGCTCAAAACGGCGAAGCATTTGTTCTAATTGCTGTTGTAGTTTGAAATGGAGTTGAGTTCGAGCCCGGTGTCCCTCAGAAATGGGCACATCAGTAGACTTGCCAGACTCAGAATCCACAGTTAAACTATGTTGTTGTTGCTCAGTGGAATTCTGTGCTGAAACTTTGTCTTTTGCACCTGAGTTGGGCTTACCATCATCCGTTCCAGAGTCTGGGCCGACTATCTTCACCGAGTTCTCACTCGTTATTGTTTGTAGGAAATGCCAGTCCATATTCATTTTCCTAATCCACTCCCATCCTAGTAGTGGAGAACCTCCTTCAGATATCACATATAAGTCCATTATTTGACTGTCTTCGCCCTTGTGGACCACTGCAACCTCTATTTTCCCGATGGGGTACACTCTTTGCCCCGTGTATGTTTTCAATATAATCCCCGTATCCTGTAGGGGAATATGTTGGAATAACTTTCCGTAATCTTTCTTATTTATGACCGTCAATGCCGATCCAGTGTCCAATTCCAGTTTTACTTGGACTCCTTCTATCTGAAGAGTGACCCAAATTGTCTGGAGGTCTGCACCCTTACCAGCGTTGAGTACTCTTAAGCTAGCCAGTTCATTACAGCTTAAGCTAGCCAGTTCATTACTGCTAGCGTCTGAATCGGACTCCTGTTCGGTCACCTTGTGTACCTTTGCGTATTTTCCTTGCGGTGACTTCTTGTTGCTGGTCTTCTTCCCTGACCTGCATACTCTAGCTATATGTCCAAGCCTACCACAAGTTCTACATTCTTGGTTTTTAAACCAACACTGGTTCTGATCATGCGTTGTCTTTCCACAACGATAACATTTGCCAGAACTCACACCCAATTTGTGTGCACTGAGCTCCGGTGACCGTAGCTGCATTACTGCCGTGCCTCTCGCTGCGGCTTCGTGTGCTGCTGCCATAGTGACCGCCTTCTCAAGCGTCAGCTCATTCTCCTCGAGCAGTCGCTTTTGTGTATCCTGTTTAAATAAACCACACACAAATTTGTCTCGTAGTGCATCTGTCAGTCCCGTTCCAAACTGGCAATATTTCGCTAATTTACGCAATTCCAGCAAATATTCAGCATTGCTTTCATGCTGTAGCTGCCTTCTGTCGTAAAATTTAAATCGTTCCGCTAGCATCAGCGGCGTGGGGTTTAGATGATCTTTCAGGACAGTAACAATCTCATCGAACGTCTTATCCGTCGGTTCATCTGGTGATAATAGGTGTTTCAATTGCCCGTATGTCTTCGCACCCATTAAATTTAATAATGTTAGAGCTTTATCTTGGTCACGAATTTTATTGGCCTTACAATAATTTTTTACTCTTTCAACATATATGGCCCAATCTTCGAGGTCACTATCAAAGGTACTAATATTCCCGTGTTTAGGCATTGTAGATTTGCAATTTCTCAGATTTTATTTTGTTTACTTGTTATCAAAGATGGCGGCTTCCCGCTCTTGCCGTCGTCCTCCGCCCACTAAATGGCGGTTTTCCCGCGCTTGGCGGTCTTCACCCGTCCCCCCGACGCCGTCTCCCTTCAGCCCCCGAGTGCGGCCCTTATCTTCGCCGCGATCGATAGCCCGCGCTGTGCACCGCGGCTCTCGCACCTTGAGCTTCTGCAGCCGCCGCGCCTTTCAGTCCGAGTGCGGCCCTTATCTTTGGTCCCGATCGCTGGCCCGCGCTGCGCCTCGCACTTGAAGCGGCTCCCGGCCTCTGGCTCACCCGCTCGCGCGGCTCTTGCTTGCTCCCTCCCGGGCTCTGGCTTACCCGCTCGCGCGTTTCACCGCGGCTCTTATCAGGGATTGCGATCGCCCTTATCTTCTCCAACTTCCCCAGCCCTGTCTTTGCAGCCAACGCTGCACGGCTTACCCCACCGCCTAGGTTGAACAAGGAAACTGCAGAAAGACTTCTGTCAGTCGCTGGAAGCTGTCAGGATGGCTGCTGCACTCCAGTGCTCAGTCGCTGATGGAGGCTTCAGAGTCCTAAAGCCTGTCGCTTCTAGTGGGGTGGTGATGTTTGAAACCTCTCTTCAACTGCCGTAGGGTAAGAACCTGACTCGTCGCCAGTGTTAAGTATGTGTATTGTATTGAACAATTAACACAAAGACTTAAACGTATAACTCAAACAGGTCTTTACTGGTTGGAGGTAGGGACTATACGTAGGTCTTTACTTCATGCCCACAGGCGGGAACTGAGGGGAGATCAGTACCCACAGTACTATTTATACCCCTATGGCCAGGAGTGGTACTGCGTATCACTACGCCCTACAAGTAGTGCAGTCCTGTCCATAGGTTCAAAGTAGCACACATATTACATACACAACAGAAATAGTTGCCACATTGGGGAAACACTGTGTGTATGTAGATAAACCTGTATAATCCCCTTTTAACTGCTGTATTCCCCTCCCCCCGCAAGACAGTTGCAAGCTGAGAGGAATAAGGCACGTTCAGACTTGCCTACTGCTGATAGAAGGAAAACCAATCAGGTTCCAGCAGGTGACCAATCCGTGAGTCATCACAGGTTCGCGGGCTTCACGAATTCAGTACTGTATTGTGAGAGTTGGAGTAAAGACCTATTTCTTGTAGCTCGCTGTGTTGCCTATTTCTTTACGCGGGAGACCGTAGTCCCCCACATTGGTGACCCCGAATGTCGGCGGCTGAAGCCCCCGACTCACGCAGCCCTACAGAGGCCAGCAACGACCCGATGGCAACCAGCAGTAGCTTGATGTCGGCTGGCGCCGCGTCCTTGAAGCTCCCCACCTTCTGGGAACACCAAGCACCAGCTTGGTTCGCGCACTCGGAGGCCCAATTCACCCTTCGCAGGGTTCAAGACGATGAAGAAAGGTACCTCCACGTAGTCTCAGCACTAGCAAGCTCTACCGCCGCCGAAGTTCTCGACCTGCTGGGGAACCCACCACAGACCGGCAAGTACTCAACCATTAAGGGCCGCTTGCTGCAGGCTTACGGCCTGTCCAAGGAGGAGAGGGCCCGCAGGCTTCTCTCACTACCAGGCCTCGGCGATTCTACCCCAACCCAGTTGATGAGCCGGATGCTTGCGCTCCTGGGCTCTGAACCGCAGTGCTTTTTGTTTCGGGCCCTTTTCCTCAGCCTGCTTCCTCAGCAGGTACAGACTGCCCTCGCGGGGTCCCCGATCATGGACTGCGTACAACTGGCAGCCGCCACGGACAAAGTTTTCGCCGTCGTCCAACTCGGCTGTGCAGCCGTAAGGCTCCCCGACACCACCGAGCGCGCGCCGCCACGCCAGGCCGCAGAACTATGCTACTACCACGCGCGTTTTGGCCACAAGGCCCAACGCTGCAGAGCACCCTGCTCTTTCGATCAAACCAAGATGGCCGCCCGGCCCAACGCACCAGCCCCGCGCCGCCGCCTAGGCCCGCTTGACCGCACCCCCGCTGCCACGATGGCCATTGGCACCGCAGGTAAACTGCTGTACATAACCGACTCTCTTTCAGGGCGCAGATTCCTTTGCGACACCGGAGCCCAATGCAGCATAATTCCTGCCTCCCAGTTCGACATCCAGGCAGGCCGCAGCGGCCCACCCCTCGTGGCGGCAAATGGCGCAGCCATCGCTACTTTCGGAAAGCGACGGGCCGAGGTTTGTTTCAACGGCCAGCGATTTACGTGGGATTTCGTGACGGCCTCGGTGGCACATCCTTTGCTGGGCGCCGATTTTCTTTGCGCCCACGGACTCCTGGTCGACGTCCGCGACAGGCGCCTGATCGACGCAGCAACTTTCGCTTCACTGGCCTGCCAGCAGAGCAACAGCCCGGCCCTCGTCAGGTCCTGCTCCGCCCCGGCGCATGACGACTACGCCCGCCTACTCGCAGATTTCCCGAGGCTCACACAACCGACCTTCTCAGCCGCGGCAGCCAAGCATGGGGTCGAGCACCACATCGCCACTACGGGACCACCAGTGTTCGCTCGAGCCAGACGCCTGGACCCAGCCAAGATGGCGGTGGCCAAGGAAGAATTCGCCACGATGGAAATATTGGGCATCATCCGCCGCTCGAACAGCCCTTGGTCGTCCCCCCTCCATATTGTGCCCAAGCCGGGCGGTGGCTGGCGCCCCTGCGGCGACTACAGACGGCTCAACGATGCCACCACGCCCGATAGATACCCCATTCCGCACATCCAAGACTTCTCGGCACACCTAGCAGGAAAGTCCGTCTTTTCCAAGGTCGACCTGATTCGCGGCTACCATCAGGTCCCCGTCCACCACGCAGACGTCCAGAAGACGGCGGTCATCACCCCCTTCGGACTGTTCGAGTTCCTGCGCATGCCCTTCGGGCTTAAGAACGCCGCACAGGCCTTCCAACGGCTCATGGACTCCGTCCTACGGGACCTGAGCTTCCTGTTCGTCTATCTGGACGATATCCTCGTGGCCAGTACCAGCAAGGCTGAGCATATCGCGCATTTGCGCTCCCTTTTCCAGCGCCTCAGCCAACACGGGCTAATTGTCAACCCGGCCAAATGCCAGTTCGGAGCAGCCCAAATTGACTTTCTCGGCCACAGAATCTCGCCAAGGGGAGCCATTCCCCTACCTTCCAAGGTGCAGGCGGTGGCGGACTTTCCCCAGCCCACCTCGGTTAAGGCGCTGCAGGAATTTTGGGGGATGGTCAATTTCTATCATCGGTTCGTGCCCAAGGCCGCCGCACTCATGCGCCCCCTCTACGAAGCCACCAGGGGCAAAACGGGCAAAGAGCAACTCACCTGGTCCAGCGAGATGGCGACAGCCTTCCACCAGACCAAAAGCGCCTTGGCCAACGCCACACTACTGGTCCACCCCATCCCGGGCGCCAAGACTGCCCTCACCACGGACGCCTCGGATTACGCCGTCGGCGCCGTTCAGCAACAGTGGGTCGAAGGCGCGTGGCAGCCACTGGCATTTTTCAGCCGACAGCTGCGCAAGAACGAGCAGGCTTACAGCACGTTCGACAGAGAGCTCCTGGCCCTGTTCCTGGCAATCCAGCACTTCCGTTTCCTTCTGGAAGGCCGGCCGTTCACCGCATTCGTGGACCACAAGCCGCTCACTTTCGCCATGGCCAAAGTAACCGAACCCTGGTCCGTGCGCCAACAGCGCCAACTCAACTTCATCTCGGAGTTCACCACGGACATCCGCCACGTCGCCGGCAAGGATAATTTGGTGGCCGACTGCCTCTCAAGACCCTCGCTCCACGCAGTGCACCTGGGTGTCGACTACGCCAGCATGGCGAGAGACCAGGCTGCCGACGCGGAGATTCAGGCCCTCAGGACGTCAACTACCAGTCTCACCCTGGCCGACATCCACTTCCACGCAGCCGGCACAACCCTCCTGTGCGACGTCTCAGTCCCTTCGCCTAGGCCGGTCGTTCCATCCGCCTGGCGCAAGCGAGTTTTCGACATCATCCACGGCCTCTCACATCCAGGGATGCGTGCGTCTCAGAAACTTATGTCCGCCAAGTTCGTCTGGCCTGGACTCCACAAGGATGTGAGAGACTGG
This sequence comes from Somniosus microcephalus, assembly GCF_052327205.1. Classification (NCBI taxonomy): domain Eukaryota; kingdom Metazoa; phylum Chordata; class Chondrichthyes; order Squaliformes; family Somniosidae; genus Somniosus; species Somniosus microcephalus. The sequence goes on along the minus strand of NC_140990.1, from coordinate 95,443,349 downwards.
ACCAACACATGCGTGCCGTGTCAGCGCGCTAAGGTCCAGCAGCACACCAAGGCGCCATTGGAGTGTTTCCCGGTGCCCGAGAGGCGTTTCGACCACGTCCACGTCGATCTGGTAGGCCCCTTGCCGCCGTCGCACGGTTTTACACACCTGCTCACGATCGTCGACCGCACCACCAGATGGCCCGAGGTGGTTCCCCTCTCCTCCACCACCACGACCGACGTCGCGCGAGCATTCGTCTCGACATGGGTGGCCCGGTTCAGCGTGCCGACCGACATATCCTCGGACAGAGGCCCGCAGTTCACCTCCCACTTGTGGAATGCCATCATCGCCGGCCTCGGCACCAAGTTGCACAGGACAACAGCCTACCACCCGCAGGCCAACGGACTCTGCGAGCGCTTTCATCGTTCTTTGAAAGCCTCTCTCCGCGCCAGCCTGGTCGATACCAGCTGGATCGACAAACTACCCTGGGTTCTCCTGGGATTGCGTACCGCGCCCAAAGAGGACCTCCACGCCTCTGCGGCCGAGATGGTCTACGGTCAACCGCTCAGAGTACCAGGCGACTTCCTCCCCCTGACAACGGAGCCGTGGTCGGCTGCCAGACAGCTTTCCCTGCACCAGGACGCGGCCCAGCAATTCCATCCAGTGCCCACTTCGCAACACGGCCCGCAGCCGTCCTACGTGCCTCGAGACTTACGACATGCGGAGTTCGTCTTCGTGCGCCGGGATGCGCACAGAGGGCCGCTGCAGGCACCATACACCGGCCCCTTCCCAGTATTGGAGACGGGAGACAAAGCTTTTCTTATCGACGTCGGCGGGAAGCCGGACCTTATTTCAGTAGACCGCCTTAAACCGGCGCACCTGGACCTTAGCTTCCCGTTTCGGCCGGCTCTTCCCCCATGGCGGGGCAGACCTCCCGCGTTGGCGGCGGCCCCACAAGAGGACCAAGACACGCCAGAACCTTACTTTCCAGCCGCCGCCCCACCTTCGCCGGCAGCCTGTCCAGCCAGCCCACCGGCAGACTAGCCGCCAGACCAGCCGACGAACCAACCGGCCGACCTCCCAGACAGCCCTCCTCACACGCCAGATGGCTACTACAGCCGCTACGGCCGCTTGGTCAAACCTCCGCAGAGACTGACTTTTACAGTTAACGAGGATTCTGGGGGGGCGTACATTGGGGAAACACTGTGTGTATGTAGATAAACCTGTATAATCCCCTTTTAACTGCTGTATTCCCCTCCCCCCGCAAGACAGTTGCAAGCTGAGAGGAATAAGGCACGTTCAGACTTGCCTGCTGCTGATAGAAGGAAAACCAATCAGGTTCCAGCAGGTGACCAATCCGTGAGTCATCACAGGTTCGCGGGCTTCACGAATTCAGTACTGTATTGTGAGAGTTGGAGTAAAGACCTATTTCTTGTAGCTCGCTGTGTTGCCTATTTCTTTACACGGGAGACCGTAGTCCCCCGCAATAGTTTCTTTTCAGCGACCCTACCTAATCCTGTTAACATTTTAAACACCTCGATCAGATCACCCCTTAAACTTCTATCCTCGAGGGAATACAAGCCAAGTTTATGCAACCTGTCTTCATAATTTAACCCTTTTAGCCCTGGTATTACTCCGGTGAATCTGCGCTGCACCCCCTCCAAGGCCAATGTAACCTTCCTGCGGTGCGGTGCCCAGAACTGAACGCAGTACTGCAGATGGGGTCTGTCCTCCTGATCTCTCTATCTCCTCCTCTGGTGTCCAAATTTATCCCTCAACCACCATCACAAAAACTGATGATGTGGTCATCAACTGTTGCTGTTTCTGCGCAAATTGGCTGCCAACAATGGACCGTATTTTCCGTGCGGAGGCTTCTGATCTGAAAAAAATCTACGGACTTACCTGAGGGCTCCCGAGGTCTGGACACTTCCGCTCCTGGGCCTCTCCAACCCGAAATGCGCAGGGCCCATGTATCTCAGGGGCGCGTGTGGTTCGCAAATGTCCCTGGGATCATGTGGGCCATGGGGAGCCAATCAAAGAAGGGAATCTCCCTTCATGCACTTGACAGATAGACCTGTCAAATATATGAATGGAGATCACCCCAAAAACATTGTAAAACATTTTTAAAAATCACATTTTTAAAATGAGTTGAAATTACAATAAATTAAATATTTTAAACAAAATTAAAAATTTTTGAAAAAGGGCTAAAAATAAACTTACCTTTTTTAAAGGATTTTTAAATGATAAATGAGTGAAATTTTTTTTTTTTTTACTTATTTCAACTCTTATGCTGGTAAAAGCAGGCCTTACGCTTTTACCAGACATAAGATTTCTAAGGGTTTTCTGTGGACGGAGGTTCTCCAGAAAGCGGAACTATCCGCCCATAGAGGCCCTTCTCCAGGGCAGGTGTCCGATCTGTCAAGAGCATTCTTGACAGATCGGAAATGCCGGTTTTCAGCGCATGCGCTTGGCATGCCTGAAACCGGCATTTTCAATGTCCCTAAGGGTGTATTCCGTAGGGATCGGAATATACGGCCCACTGACTACACTTCAAAAAAGTACTTCATTGCCTGTAAAAGTGCTTTAGGACATCCTGAGGTCATGAAAGGCTCTATAATGGGATTAAATTGGACAGCAGTTTCAAAGAGCCAGCAGAGGCATGACGGGCCAAATGGCCTCCTTCTGTGCTGTAAGATGCTATGATTCTATATAAATGAGAGTCCTTCTTTCGTTCTTTCTCGGCTATGTCCTTCTGGTCTCTCCTTCTCGCTCCTATCAAATCCCTTCATCATTTTAAACACCTGGATTACAACTCCATCCGTGGCTTCACCCACCAACCAACCTCTGGCCGATCCTCCAGATCCATTTGTTGGCACACGAGCCCTTCACCTCTGACCTACGCTGCTGGCATCGGTCCCCGTCCCCGTGCCCCTCCTCCCTACCATTGCTGGCGGGCCTTCACCTATCTCGGCCCCACATTCTCTCTCTCCTCCTCCAACATTCTCCACAGAATTTGCCCCTTTCTGTCACCTCCCTAACCCCCAACTGACTATTTGATGGGACAGTGTAGAGGGAGCTTTTACTATATCTAACCCGTGCTGTACCTGCCCTGAGAGTGTTTGATGGGACAGTGTAGAGGGAGCTTTACTCTGTATCTAACCCGTGCTGTACCTGCCCTGGGAGTGTTTGATGGGACAGTGTAGAGGGAGCTTTACTCTGTATCTAACCCGTGCTGTACCTGCCCTGGGAGTGTTTGATGGGACAGTGTAGAGGGAGCTTTACTCTGTATCTAACCCGTGCTGTACCTGCCCTGGGAGTGTTTGATGGGACAGTGTAGAGGGAGCTTTACTCTGTATCTAACCCGTGCTGTACCTGCCCTGGGAGTGTTTGATGGGACAGTGTAGAGGGAGCTTTACTCTGTATCTAACCCGTGCTGTACCTGCCCTGGGAGTGTTTGATGGGACAGTGTAGAGGGAGCTTTACTCTGTATCTAACCCGTGCTTTTGTTCAGACACAAACTCCATAAACAGGCTATTTTAGAGCTTGTATTATGCAATGAGACAGGGTTAATTAATAACCTTGTTGTAAAGGAACCTCTGGGGAGCAGTGATCATAATAGATAGAATTTTATGTTGAGTTTGAGAGTGATTTAGTTATGTCTGAAATGTCAACAAAGCAAACTATGTAGGTATGAGAGACAAGTTGGTTAAGGTAGGTTGAGAAACTAGATTAAAAGAAATAATTCATAATTCACAATGAATATACATTCCCTTAAGGAATAAAAACCCCATGGGAAAAATGGTCCAACCATGGCTAACAAGTGAAGTTAAAGAGCGTATTAGTTTAAAGGAAGAGGCTTATAATGTAGTCAAAAGGAGTAGTAAGCCTGAGGATTGGGAGGATTTCAGAATTCAGAAAAGGAGGACCATGAAATTAATAAAGAGAGAGAAAAAAGAATATGAGAGTGAACTTGCAAGAGACTTGTAAATGCTTCTATAGTTATGTAAAAATGAAGAGATTAGTGAAAGTAAACCTGGGTCCCTTACAGGCAGAGACAGGAGAAAGTATAATGGGGAATAAGGAGATGGCGAAGAAGTTAAACAAACACTTTGTATCTATCTTCACGGAAGGTGGTCACAAAAATCATTCCTGAAGTAGTGGGGAACCAAGGGTCTAGCGAGAATGAGGAATTGAAAAAAATTAGTATTTGTAAAGAAATAATACTAGAGAAATTAATGGGACTAAAAGCCGACAAATCCCCTGGACCTAATGGCCTAGATCCTAGGGTTTTAATAGTGGTGGCTGCAGAGATAGTGGATGCATTTGGTTTTGATTTTCCAGAATTCCCTAGATTTGTGAACGGTCCCCGCAGATTGGAATGTAGCAAATGTAACCCCGCTATTCAAGAAAGGAGGGAGAGAGAAAACACGGAACTACAGGCCAGTTAGCCTGATATCAGGAGTAGGGGAAATGCTAGAATCGATTATTAGGGACATGGTAACAGGGCACTTACAAAATCATAATATGATTGGGCAGAGTCAACACAATTTTATGAAAGGGAAATTATGTTTGACAAATCTGTTAGAATTTTTTGAGGTTGTAACTAGCAGGGTAAATAAGGGGGAACCAGTGGATGCAGTGTATTTAATTTTCAGAAAGCATTCGATAAGGTGCCACCCAAGAGGCTATTACACAAAATGAGGACTCATGAGATTGGGGGTAATATACTAGCATGGATTGAGGATTGGTCATTGGACAGAAAACAGACAGAAGGGATAAATGGGTCATTTTTGGGTTGACAGGCTGTAACGAGTGGGGTACCGCCAGGATCAGTGCTTGGGCCTCAACTATTTACAATCTACATCAATGGCTTAGATGAGGGGGCCGAGTGTAATGTATTCAAGTTTGCTGATGATATAAAGCTAGGTGGAAAGTAAGTTGTGAGGAGAACACAAAGAGGCTGCAAAAAGATATAGACAGGTTAAGTGAGTGGGCAAGGTGGCGGCAGATGGAATATAACGTGAGGTTATTCACTTTGGTAGGAAGAATAGAAACGCAGAGTATTTTTTAAATGGTGAGAGATTGGGAAATGTTGGTGTTCAGAGGGACCTGGGTGTCCTTGTACACAAATCACTGAAAGTTAACATGCAGGTACAGCAAGCAATTAGGAAAGCAAATGGTATGTTGCCCTTTATTACAAGAGGATTTGAGCACAAGAGTAAAGAAGTCTTACTCCAATTATATAGGGTCCTGGTGAGACACAGTTTTGGTCTCCTTACTTAAGGAAGGATATACTTGCCTTAGAGGGAGTGCAACGAAGGTTCACCAGACTGGTTCCTGGGATGGGGGGATTGTCCTATGAGGAGAGATTGAGTAGACTGGGCCTATATTCTCTAGAATTTAGAAGGATTAGAAGTTACCTCATTGAAACATATAAAATTCTTACAAGGCTTGACAGGTTAGATGGGAGGATGTTTCATCGGCTAGGGAATCTAGAACCAGAGGTCAGAGTCTCAGAATAAGGGGTTGACCATTTAGGACCATGAGGAAAAATTTCTTCACTCAGAGGGTTGTGAATCTTTGGAATTCCAGAGGGCTGTGGATGCTCAGTCATTGAGTATAGTCAAGATGAAGATCGATAGATTTTTGGACATCAGGGGACTCAAACGATATGGGGATAGTGCGGGAAAGTGGAGTTGAGACAGAAGCTTTTGGTCTCCTTATCTAAGGAAGGATAGACTTGTCTTGGAGGCGGTGCAACGAAGGTTCACTAGATTGATTCCTGGGGTGAGAGGGCTGTCCTATGATGAGAGATTGTGTAGAATGGGCCGATACTCTCTGGAGTTTAGAAGAATGAGAGGTGATTTCATTGAAACATGTAAGATTCTGAAGGGGATTGACAGGGTAGATGCTGAGAGGTTGTTTCTCCTGGCTGGAGTGTCTAGAACTAGGGGGCATAGTCTCAGGATAAGGGGTCGGCCATTTAAGACCAAGATCAGGAGGAATTTCTTCATAGATACATAGATACATAGAAGATAGGAGCAGGAGTAGGCCATTCGGCCCTTCGTGCCTGCTCCGCCATTTAATGAGATCATGGCTGATCCTTTAATTCAGTATCCCGTCCCCGCCTTCTCTCCGTAACCCTTAACCCCTTTTGCCCGTAGAAATATATCTAATTCCCTCTTAAATATATTTAATGAGCTGGCGTACACTGCCCTCTGTGGCAATGAGTTCCACAGGTTCACCACTCTCTGAGTGAAGAAATTCCCCCTCATCTCTGTCCTAAATGGTTTAGCCCTTATCCTTAAATTATGTCCTCTAGTTCTGTTCTCACCCGCCAAGGGAAACATTCCTTCTGCATCCAGTCTGTCTAGACCTGTCAGAATTTTATACACTTCTATGAGGTCCCCTCTCAATCTTCTAAACTCCAGTGTGTACATCCCTAAACTACATAGTCTCTCCTCATAGGTCATTCCCGCCATTCCTGGTATCAGCCTGGTGAATCGCCGCTGCACCCCCTCCATGGCAAGAACATCCTTCCTCAGATGAGGCGACCAAAACTGTACACAGTACTCGAGGTGTGGTCTCACCAGTGCCCTGTACAGCTGCAGCAAGGTATCCCTGTTCCTGTATTCTAACCCTTTTGCTATGAAGGCCAGCATACCGTTTGCCTTCTTGACCGCCTGTTGCACCTGCATGCTCGCCTTCAGTGACTGGTGTACAAGAACACCCAGGTCTCTCTGTACTTCCCCCTCTCCCAATCTATTGCCATTTAAATAATAATTTGCCCTCCCGTTCCTGCACCCAAGGTGGATAACTTCGCACTTGTCCACATTATAGTGCATCTGCCATTTATCCGCCCAATCGCCCAGTCTGTCCAAATCGCTCTGGAGCTTCCTGGTCTCTTCCTCTGAGCCCACCCCACCTCCTAGTTTAGTGTCGTCTGCAAATTTGGAAATGCTGCATCCGACTCCCTGATCCAGGTCATTAATGTAAATTGTGAACAGCTGGGGGCCCAGGACAGATCCCTGTGGTACCCCACTTGTTACTGCCTGCCATTCAGAAAATGAGCCGTTTATTCCAACTCTCTGTTTTCTATCTGACAGCCAGTTCCCTATCCACGCCAAAACTTTCCCCTTTATCCCATGAGCCTCAATTTTCCATGCTAATCTTTTATGTGGGACCTTATCGAAGGCCTTTTGGAAGTCCAGGTACACCACATCTACTGGCTCTCCCCCATCTATTCTACCAGTTACTCCCTCAAAAAATTCCAATAGATTAGTCAAGCACGATTTACCCTTTGTAAATCCATGTTGACTCTGTCCTATCCTGTCCCCATTTGCTAAGTGCTCCGCTATTTCATCCTTAATGATGGACTCCAGCATTTTGCCCACAACTGATGTAAGGCTTACAGGTCTGTAATTACCTGCTTTTTCCCTACCCCCCTTTTTGAATAGTGGGGTAACGTTAGCTACCCTCCAATCCATCGGCACTGTTCCCGAGTCTAATGAATTCTGAAAAATCATCCTTAGTGCATCCGCTATCTCTAGGGCCACCTCCTTCAGTACCCTAGGATGCATGTTATCAGGCCCTGGGGATTTGTCCACCTTCAATCCCTTTAGCTTCCTTAACACCATATCCTTAGAGATATTGATTTGCGTCAGTTCCTCCTTTGCCAATGTCCCTATTTTTCCCGATATCCCAGGGAGGTTTTTTGTGTCTTCCTTCGTAAAGACTGACCCAAAGTATGCATTTAGTTGATCTGCCATTTCCTTATTTCCCATTATATATTCCCCCGTATCTGACTGCAATGGACCAACTTTGGTTTTCACCAGTCTTTTCCTTTTGATATATTTATAAAAGCTTTTGGAGTTAGTTTTTATATTTTCCGCCAGCTTGTTTTCGTAAGCTATTTTGCCCCTCTTGATCATGCCCTTTGCCCTCCTTTGCTCTATCTTAAACTGTTCCCAATCTTCCGCTCTGGCGCTTTTTTTGGCTATTTTATACGCCCTATCTTTGGATTTTATGCTGTCTCTAATTTCCCCTGTTATCCACGGTTGAGTCACCTTTTTAGATTTCCTTTTATGCCAGATTGGTATACACAATTTTTGCAATTTTGTCATTCTATCTTTAAATGTTTGCCATTGTTTATCTACCTCCAGTCCTCTCAGGAACGTTGTCCAATCAGACCTACTCAGTTCCCGTCTCATGGCATCATAATTCCCCTTGTTTAAATTCAGGACCTTAGTCTCTGAGTCAATTTCTTCGCTCTCCATTTCGAGTGAGAAATCGATCATGTTATGATCGCTCTGACCCAAGGGTCCCCCGTACCTTCACTCAGAGGGTTGTGAATCGTTGGAATTCTCTGCCCCAGAGGGCTGTGGATGCTGAGTCTTTGAGTATATTTAAGGCTGAGATAGATAGATTTTTGGACTTTAGGGGAATCGAGGGATATGGGAATCGGGTGGGAAAGTGCAGTTGAGGTCGATGATCAGCCAATATCTTATTGAATAGCAGAGCAGGCTCGAGGGGCCAAATTATCCACTCCTGCTCCGATTTCTTATGTTCTTATGTAAAGTTCTCCAGACTGCTCCCTCACTCCCAGCACTGACATTCCCCCGTGCCCTTCTCCCAGTCCGAGCACAGAACAAAAGACTGACTGGAGTAAGCGGCGGACAAACGCTGGTGATAACCCCACCTTGAACGGTCAGCGCTGCGGGAAGGCTGGGAATATAACTTAACTGTCGTGGGGCGGAGAGCAGCTCAGTAAATAACGCCCGACAGCCCGCTACCACCGGACTGTGCTAGAATGTAAGACCAGGATACCGGTGAGGCCTGCGCAGGATTGGCTGTCCACAGGCAGTCAGATTCAGACTGGATGCTCCATGAAGTCACTGCCAGCTGATGGGTGTGTGGCCTCACTTGGAGGTGAAGGAAGTGGTGATTTAATTGAGGCCGGCAGAAGCCACAGGGGCACGTCCTGAAGTTTATTTCAGGGTGTCCTTGCTGCTCTTGGCTCTTGTGAGTTATGGATAAGAGTTTCTGATTCACACTTGACATCAAATGTCCACTCCCGGTGTGGTACTGAGCCCCACACAGAGCAGGAAGGGCCCAGATTCCTCCCCCCACCCCCCCACACCCTCCCCGGGCCTGTGCTGAGTGAGCTGATCGCAGTTAGCGGTAAATTGGGATGCGGCTTTGCTTGTGACCAGCGGACAGCAGGGATGGCAGATCAAAGGTCATGGGGCGGGGGTGTTTGATTGGTCCTGAGATTTCCTTTAGTGTGAATGGAAGCTTGCTGAAAACCTGCCTACCGAAAGCCTCATATCACAGACTGGGGTAATTCAGCACCCCGTGGCTCAGTGGATGAATGTCCCACCCAAGTTTGGTACTGAGCCACTCAGGGCAGGAAGGGTCCCTCCAAACCCATCCGTCTATTTCCCTGCCTGTCTCTCTCTCCCTGCCTCTTCCATGTCTGTCTTCCTCCCTCCGCCTGTCTCTCTCTCTCTCGACCCACCCCCTCCCTCATTCCCTCTCGCCCTTTCTCTCGCCCTCTCTCCCGCCCTCTCTCTCCCGCCCTCTCTCATTCCCTCTCCCTCCCTCTCCCTGTCTTTCTCTCGGTCTCTCCTTTCCGCTGTCTCTCCCTGTCTGTCTCCTGTTGTGTCGGTACCTTTCTACCTAGACACAATTAGAACTCAGAACCCAGAGATTCAAACATGAAGTGCTTTATTCAGGAAGGAAAGGAAAGTTCTGGAGAGTTCCGAACAAAGAGAGCTAAACTTAACCAAGAGAACACCCAACCATGTATCTGCTGTGACAGCGCCACCACAGGTGGGAGGAGAACACACAATACATAACATTTCCTCCCCTCTTAAATGAAAGGTCCACATTATTCCTCAACAGGTAAGTTACTTTCAATGCACTCAACTAACCAAGGGTAGAGGTAGACTGCCTCAAACCCTGACTTTACCCTGGGGTTTATTCTGCCCCAGTCTTGTGGGTAAGTCACTAAGCCTACAGATCCAAGCGTCTTGGAGGCCGCCGCTCTCTGACAGGATACCGGCGGTCATTGCTGGCTTCCACAGCAGTAGGCATTGACAAAGGCCTGGATGGAGAAGGTGCCTGTGTCAGTCGAAAGTCAGGAGTTTGCACAGGTGGAACAGTCTCTATGACTTCCTGTGTTGGAGAAGAGCACTGTGGCAAAGGATGCTGGTTTGCGGTATCATCCGGAAACAGTTCAGGCCAACCAGCCGTTGGAGCCTCTGTGGCTGTCTCTGCTCCTAGCAACAGTTGATCTGTGTGTCTTCTCCAGACGACGTCCTCGGCAGTCTCAACCGTGTAAGACACAGGGCCCGTCTGTGCGATCACCGTAGCAGGAACCCATTTTGGTCCAGTGTTGTAGTTTCGAGCTAGGACGTGCTCTCCAGGGTGAAACCGTCTCTCCTTGGCTCTTTTCTCTCTCTTTTCAACTTGAGCTTGTTGTTGACAATGGACAACCTGTTCTGCCCTTGGAGGTTTGAGTAAGTCAAAACTTGTCCGCAACTGCCTCTTCATCATGAGCGAAGCGGGGGAAGTTTTGGTTGTGGCATGCGGCTCGTTCCTGTAGGACAACAGGAAGCTGTTCAGACGTTGGTGGATTGAGCCCTGACCTTGTGATGCCTTCAAGGCATGCTTCAAAGTTTGCACGAACCTTTCTGCCAGGCCGTTAGTAGAGGGATGATAGGGCGCAGACATGATGTGTTGGACACCATTCACATGCAGGAAGGTTGCAAACTCCTGTGATACAAATTGTGGACCGTTGTCACTTGCGAGTTGTTCCGGTGAGCCATAACAGCTGAACATCTCACCAAGTTTCTCAATTGTTTTCTCTGCCGTGGTAGACCTCATCACAGCGACCTCCAGCCACTTGCTACGAGTGCCTACAACCACCATAAACATCTTCTCTTCGAGAGGACCGGCAAAGTCCACATGTACTCGCTGCCACACTTCTGCAGGCCAATCCCAGGGGTGTAGGGTTGCCAGCTGTGGAACATTCCGGACCCTTTGACATGGGGAACATGTTTTGGCTTTCTCCTCAATATTTCCATCGCGACCTGGCCACCAGAAGTAGCTTCTTGCCATTTCCTTCATCCGAACCATCCCACTGTGGCCTGTATGAAGTTATTGCAGTATAGGTTCCCTCAGAGGTGGCGGAATGATGACACAGCGTCCCCAAAGAAGACAACCTGCCTGGACAGAGAGCTCATTTCCTTTTGAAACGTAAGGTTTCAAACTAGGAGAATCTCCTATAGCTCTCCCTCGAATGACATCGTCCATTACCTCAGACAGGACTGGATCGTTGCGGGTGTACCTTCGCACCTGAACTGCAGTGACAGGTGCTCCCTCCACTTGTCTAAAGTAGAAGATGTCTATCTGACGAGGCTCTGGGGGAGTAACAGGCAAGGGTAGCCTCGAGAGACCGTCTGCGTTGCCGTGCAAGTCTGATTTGCGATATTTGATGTCGTATGTGTGTCCTGACAACAGTAAAGCCCACCTTTGCATCCTGCTTGCAGCGAGAGACGGAATTCTGGTGTGGGGCCCGAAGATTGAAGTCAATGGACGGTGGTCCGTCAGGAGTGTAAACCTTCTCCCAAACAGGTACTGATGAAATTTTCGAATTCCAGATACGATTCCCAAGGCCTCGCGCTCAATCTGTGCATAGTCACTCTCGGCCTTGTTCAAGGTGCGTGATGCGAAGGCGATAGGTTTCTCTTCACCCGAAGGCATGATGTGGGATATGACTGCTCCCACACCATATGGTGACACATCACATGCTAGCTGCATGGGTAGCTTTGGGTCGAAGTGTGTCAGGGCCTCCGATTTCAGCAATGCTTTCTTTGCTTGGGTGAAAGCTTCGTTGCACAGTTCAGTCCATTTCCATGTTTTGCCTTGACATAGCAACTGATGTAACGGCTTCAGCAATGTTGCTAAGTCTGGAATAAACTTCCCATAGTAGTTAAGTAGCCCCAGAAATGAACGTAACTGGCTCACATTCTGGGGTGCTGGGGCCTCCACGATCGCCTTGACCTTTGATGGCGCCTTATGCAGGCCAGTAGCGTCAATCACATGCCCCAGGTACTCAACTGAAGACTGAAAGAATTCACATTTGTCTTTACGAACTCTGAGTCCGTACTCTTTCAGTCGTTGTAGTGTCGCATCCAAGTTCAGAAGATGATCCTCCTCATTTGTCCCAGTGACAAGGATGTTGTCCAGGTAGCACTGGACTCCTGGCAGTCCACTCAAAATCTGATCCATTGCCCTTTGGAATAGAGCAGGGGCCGACGTAATTCCAAACGGAAGGCGGCAGTACCTGTATAGCCCCTTGTGTGTCACAATTGTCAGCAGCTCCTTTGATTTGTCATCGACATGCATTTGTAGATAAGCCTGGCATAAGTCTATTTTGCTGAACTTTTGCCCTTCGGCCAGGCCTGTAAAAAGATCATCAATGAGGGGAAGAGGGTACTGTTCTGCAGACAACACCGGGTTAATAGTCACTTTAAAATCCCCGCAGATTCGAACAGATCCATCCTTTTTCAGGACAGGAACAATGGGTGTGGCCCATTTGCTCACGCTCACAGGCTCCAGGACTCCATTCTCGACTAAGGCCTCCAAGTTAGCCTCAACTTTTGGGCTACTTGCATAGGGTACAGGTCGGGCTTTGTGAAACTTCGGCTTGCTGTCAGGTTTAATGTCCAGTCTCACGCTGATCTTTTTCATGCTCCCAAGTTCCCCATTGAAGAGTTCTGCCTGTTTGTTTAACACTGCAGTCAGACCTGACTCCCCTTTTGACATCATGCGGACTGCAGGCCAGTCCAGCGTGATTTTCTCTAGCCACACACGTCCCAGTAGCGATGGGTAATTTCCCTTTACCACATATAGTGGCAGTTTCGCAGTCTGTCCGTTCAATTTAACTGTCACCTCAATGGCGCCTCTCATGGCCACAGGTTCGCCGGTATACGTCTTTAGCACAATGTTTGTTGGCTGAAGGGTAAGATGCTTTAGCATTTTGTTGTAGACAGTGTCTGAAACAAGGGACACAGCCGCGCCTGTGTCCACCTCCATCCGCACTGATTGTCCCTTCACCAGTGGTGACACCCAGTAGCCATTTGAACCACCTGCAACCGTCAGTATGTGCGCCTCTTCCTCCTCAGAGGTGTCGCTCCCCTCTGTTTTGCTTGTTCCATCATACTGCACTGAATGAACACTCTTTTTCCTCTCTTGTCCAAATACAGACATTTTGCTTTCATGCTTCCCAGCTCTGTCTGTTCTTTTTTTACCTCTACAGGCGCGTTCAATGTGATCCTTTTTGCCACAATTTCGGCATTCCAGCTCCGTACACCAGCAGTCATTAGCGTGATGGCCCGTTTTGCCACAACGGTAACATGTGCCGTTCCGCGCACCTTTAGGCTCAGACGACACCTTGTGAACTCTCCCTGTTGAACTGAACTAGTGAGCCTCCTTTTCCGCCATCTCCATGGAGACACTAACTTCAATGGCCTTTTCAAGACTAAGGTTGTCCTCAGTAAGAAGGCGCTTCTGTGTGGCTGCATTTTGCAGACCACACACGAGTCTGTCTCCAATGGTGTCATTCAGCACCTCCTTGAACTCGCAGTGTTCTGACAACCTTTTTAAAGCAGCAATAAACATCGTCACTGATTCCCCCTCCTCTTGATTCCGTTTGTGAAATCTAAATCTCAGCAATAACCAGAGGTTTTGGTGAAAAATGTGCTCCAATAATTTCCACTAGTTGCTTATATGTTTTAGTTCCTGGCTTATCTGGCTGCACGAGGCTGCGAAGTAAATTGAATGTCTTCGGCCTGATTACACTCAAAAAGGTAGGCACGACCTTTTCGTTTGCCACCGCATTCGCCAATACAAAATAGTCAAAACGTTCCGTATAAGCGTTCCATTGCTCCACATTTTCATCAAAATCACCGATGTTTCCTAATATAGTAGCCATCTCACGTTTCAAATTAAAATTTCTGTTTACTCACTGCCGTAACGTTAATGTGATGCTGCAATCTCTGTTCCGAGTGTTTTGTAGTCGAAAACAAGGAAGTTCCCACAACGCAGATTCATCCGATCCTCGTCACCACTTTGTTGTGTCGGTACCTTTCTACCTAGACACAATTAGAACTCAGAATCCAGAGATTCAAACATGAAGTGCTTTATTCAGGGAGGAAAGGAAAATTCTGGAGAGTTCCGAACAAAGAGAGCTAAACTTAACCAAGAGAACACCCAACCATGTATCTGCTGTGACAGCGCCACCGCAGGTGGGAGGAGAACACACAATACATAACATCTCCGACAGTTTCTGTCAATACGTGATGAGTCCCCTGCTTTTTTCTGACACATGCTCAGGCCAGAAGAGGGAACAACGATGGGCGAAGAAAGGAATGAAGCAGTCAATCAATGGGAATATTTACATTATGTGGAAAGGAGCAGTTTATGGTGATATTCTGTACCTTTGCATATCGGTGTGTGCCTTCCCCTACACACCCACCTAGAAAACTAGAGACAGGAAGAGACCAAGATAGGAACAGACTGAAGGCGAGAGACAGAGAAGAAATAAAGATGGAGAAAGACAGAGACAGAGACAGTCAGAGAGCGAGAGAGACAATGAGAGAGATATAGAGAGAGACACAGATGGAGAGCGACAGAGCGAGATAGAGACAGAGGGAGAGAGACAGAGCGAGAGACCGAGATGGATCTCTCTCCGTCTCCCTACCTCCCTCCATTGCCTTTCGTCTGTCTGTCTCCCTCCCTCTCCCTCCCTCTCCCTCTGTTCATCTCTCTCCCTCTCCGTCAGCCAGGGTTCCTACTCCTGATCACTATCCACTGCTGAGAAGGCTGTGCCTGCGCGGACATTGGGTGTGGCTCCAGCTGTAATGCCCCCCATGGTCGAACACTGCATCGGCAATCACCGTCTCGGCTCATGCATGAAGAGCGGACCATCTGAGAGAAGTAGCAGAATGCAGCTGGCACCTGTGGGGCCCGCACTTCGCTGGGGGGCGGTGGGCGGGTGGGTGCACGGGGCGGGGGGTTGAGTAATTAACTGAGGAGGGCTGATGGTGGAGCCGGCACTCACCTGTCTAAACATGACTCTTTGTCCTGTAGGACGGCCCCCTCGTCAGGAGTGAAAGGCAATCACGGGACACTCTGAGGCTTCCCACATCATCCCCTTGGCTGCCTTCATCAACAAATCAGAAGCTGCGAGTGAAGCATGTGACCAGAACATTAGGGTAATTCATTTTAAGATTACTCCCGCCAATCAGCTGTCAACAGTTGCAATCTTCCACAAATATTTCTGCATAAACTTATCTGATGGGACAGTGCAGAGGGAGCTTTACCCTGTATCTAACCCATGCTGTACCTGCCCTGGGAGTGTTTGATGGGACAATGTAGAGGGAGTTTTTACAGAAAAAATCTCCCTCTACATTGTCCCATCAAACATTCCCAGGGCAGGTACAGCACTGGTTAGATACAGAGTAAAGCTCCCTCTACACTGTCCCATCAAACACTCCCAGGGCAGGTACAGCACGGGTTAGATACAGAGTAAAGCTCCCTCTACACTGTCCCATCAAACACTCCCAGGGCAGGTACAGCACGGGTTAGATACACAGTAAAGCTCCCTCTACGCTGTCCCATCAAACACTCCCAGGGCGGGTACAGCACGGGTTAGATAGAGAATAAAGCTCCCTCTACACTGCCCCATCAAACACTCCCAGGGCAGGTACAGCGCGGGTTAGATACAGAGTAAACCTCCCTCTACACTGTCCCATCAAACACTCCCAGGGCAGGTACAGCACGGGTTAGATACAGAGTAAAGCTCCCTCTACACTGTCCCATCAAACACTCCCAGGGCAGGTACAGCACGGGTTAGATACAGAGTAAAGCTCCCTCTACACTGTCCCATCAAACACTCCCAGGGCAGGTGCTGCACGGGTTAGATACAGAGTAAAACTCCCTCTACACTGTCCCATCAAACACTCCCAGGGCAGGTACAGCACGGGTTAGATACAGAGTAAAGCTCCCTCTACACTGTCCCATCAAACACTCCCAGGGCAGGTACAGCACGGGTTAGATACAGAGTAAAGCTCCCTCTACACTGTCCCATCAAACACTCCCAGGGCAGGTACAGCATGGGTTAGATACAGAGTAAAACTCCCTCTACACTGTCCCATCAAACAATCCCAGGGCAGGTACAGCACGGGTTAGATACAGAGTAAAGCTCCCTCTGCACTGTCCCATCAATCAATCCCAGGGCAGGTACAGCACGGGTTAGATACAGAGTAAAGCTCCCTCTACACTGTCCCATCAATCAATCCCAGGGCAGGTACAGCACGGGTTAGATACAGAGTAAAGCTCCTTCTACACTGTCCCATCAAACACTCCCAGGGCAGGTACAGCATGGGTTAGATACAGAGTAAAGCTCCCTCTACACTGTCCCATCAAACACTCCCAGGGCAGGTACAGCACGGGTTAAATCTGCTACCTGCCGCCTTAACTGCGACTGGGAGGAGGTGGGTGAAAGAGTCGAATGGGCTGATATGACTGCAGCATGAATACGATTGTCCAGGTTACAGATGGGGTTTGGCTGTGTGTGTAGCAGGGCGAGGTGACGGGTTGGGAGCTGCAATAGTTAAATTCCGAAGGGCCTGCTTGTGAATCGGAGGCCCTTGTCCCCGACATTTAAATGCCTCAGACAGATCTTGGAATGCATGGCTGAGTCCTCTGATTGAAAGCGCATCAGCCTGGTGTCATTATCCTGGTTCCCTCTTTGTCCCCAGCTCAATGTGGCTTTGTGAAGGGCCTGATTGTGCAGCGAGAGGCCTTTAGAAAAGGGCTCTCTTTGTGTCTGTGTGTCTGCCCTCCGCTGGTATAAATGATGCACTGTGTGATACAGGGGCGAGGGAACGTCGGGGAGGGGGTGTGGTGGGCCGTGTGAACTCCAATCCCCTCCACCCGGAAGGAATCAAGGTTATTTACATCCCACAACTTAAGACGGAGTGTCTCCATCAGGGACCCTTTTTAAAGAGGGAGTCTCTCCATCAGGGACCCCTTTTAAAGAGGGAGTCTCTCCATCAGGACCCCGTTTAAAGAGGGAGTCTCTCCATCAGGGACCCTTTTTAAAGAGGGAGTCTCTCCATCAGGGACCCCTTTTAAAGAGGGAGTCTCTCCATCAGGGACTCCTTTTAAAGAGGGAGTCTCTCCATCAGGACCCCGTTTAAAGAGGGAGTCTCTCCATCAGGGACTCCTTTTAAAGAGGGAGTCTCTCCATCAGGACCCCGTTTAAAGAGGGAGTCTCTCCATCAGGACCCCCTTTTAAAGAGGAAGTCTCTCCATCAGGACCCCCTTTTAAAGAGGAAGTCTCTCCATCAGGACCCCCTTTTAAAGAGGGAGTCTCTCCATCAGGATGGTTTGCACCTGGGCAGGACCGGGACCGATGCCCTAGGGGGAGTGTTTGCTAGTGCTCTGGGGGGGGGTTGGGGGTTTAAACTAAAATGGCAGGGTGTTGGGAACCTAAGCAGGGAGACAGAGGAAAGGGAAACAAGGATAGAAGCAAAAGACAGGAAAGAGAAAAGCAAAGGTGGCAGTCAGAGAAATCAAGGGTTTAAATCAAACATGGCCGCAGTAAACAATAATTCTAAAAGGTCTAAGAGTGTTAAAAAAACAAGCCTGAAGGCTTTGTGTCTTAATGCGAGGAGCATTCGTAATAAGGTGGATGAATTAGCTGCGCAAATAGAGGTAAACAGATATGGTATGATTGGGATTACAGAAACATGGCTCCAGGGTGACCAAGGCTGGGAACTCAACATCCAGGGGTATTCAATATTCAGGAAAGACAGGCAAAAAGGAAAACGGAGGTGGGGTAGCATTGCTGGTTAAAGAGGGGATTAACCCAATAGTAAGGAAGGATATTAGCTCTGATGATGTGGAATCTGTATGGGTTGAACTGAGAAATACCAAGGGGCAGAAAACCTTAGTGGGAGTGGAATACAGACCCCCAAACAGTAATGCGGAGGTTGGGGATGGCATTAAACGGGAAATTAGAGACGCGTGAAATAAGGGCACAGCAGTTATCATGGGTGACTTTAATCTACATATAGATTGGGCTAATCAAATTAGTAACAATACTGTGGAGGAGGAATTCCTGGAGTGTATACGACCAATATGTCGAGGAACCAACTAGAGACCAGGCCATCTTAGACTGGGTATTATGTAATGAGAAAGGATTAATTAGCAATCTTGTTGTGCGAGGCCCCTTGGGGTGGAGCGATCATAATATGATAAAATTCTTCATTAAGATGGCGAGTGAAGTAGTTGACTCAGAGACTAGGGTCCTGAATTTAAATAAAGGAAACTACGATGGTATGAGGCGCGAGTTGGGTAGGATTGATTGGGGAATGTTACTCAAAGGGTTGACGGTGGATAGGCAATGGCAAACATTCAAAGATCGCATGGATGAACGACAGAATTTGTTCATCCATATTTGGCATAAAAATAAAACAAAAGGTGACTCAACCATGGCTAACAAGGGAAATTAGGGATAGCATAAGATCCAAGGAGAGGACATATAAATTGGCCAGAAAAAGCGGCAAACCTAAGGATTGGGAGCAGTTTAGGATTCAGCAAAGGAGGACAAAGGGATTAATTAAGAGGGGGAAAATAGAGTATGAGAGTAAGCTTGCAGGGAACATAAAAACTGACTGTAAAAGCTTTTATAGATATGTGAAGAGAAAAAGATTGGTGAAGTCAAGCGTAGGTCTCTTGCAGTCAGAATCAGGGGAATTTATAATGGGGAACAAAGAAATGGCTGACCAATTAAATACATACTTTGGTTCTGTCTTCACAAAGGAGGACACAAATAACCTCCCAGAAATGTCAGGGAACATAGGGTCTGATGAAAGGGAGGAACTGAATGAAATCAGTATTTGTAGGGAAATGGTGTTAGGGAAGTTGATGGGATTGAAGGCTGATAAATCCCCAGGGCCTGATAATCTACATCCTAGGGTACTTAAGGAAGTGGCCCTAGAAATAGTAGATGCATTGCTGGTCATCTTCCAAAATTCTATAGACTCTGGAACAGTTCCCATGGATTGGAGGGTAGCTAATGTAACCCCACTATTTAAAAAAAGTGGTAGAGAGAAAACGGGGAATTATAGACCGGTAAGCCTGACATCGGTAGTGGGGAAAATGCTAGAGTCCATTATATAAGATGTAATAGCAGAGCACTTGGAAAACAGTGACAGGATCAGACAAAGTCAACATGGATTTACAAAAGGTAAATCGTGCTTGACTAATCTACTGGAACTTTTTGAGAATGTAACTGGTAAAATAGATAAGGGAGAACCAGTGGATGTGGTGTATTTGGATTTTCAGAAGGCTTTCGATAAGGTCCCGCATAAGAGATTAGCGTGCAAAATTAAGGCACATGGGATTGGGGGCAAGGTACTGACTTGGATAGAGAACTGGTTGGCAGACAGGAAGCAAAGAGTTGGAATAAACGGGTCTTTTTCCGAGTGGCAGGCAGTGACTAGTGGGGTACCGCAGGGATCAGTGCTAGGACCCCAGCTATTCACAATATATATTAATGATCTAGACGAGGGAACTAGATGTAATATCTCCAAGTTTGCAGACGACACAAAGCTGGGTGGGTGTGTGTGCTGTGAGGAGGATGCCGAGAAACTCCAGTATGATTTGGACAGGTTGGGTGATTGGGCAGATGCATGGCAGATGCAGTATAATGTGGATAAATGCGAGGTTATCCACTTCGGTGGCAAAAACAGGAAGGCAGATTATTTACTGAACGGCAATAGATTGGGAGAAGGGGAAGTGCAATGACACCTGGGTGTCCTTGTGCACCAGTCGCTGAAGGTAAGCATGCAGGTGCAGCAGGCGGTTAAGAAGGCAAATGGTATGTTGGCCTTCGTAGCAAGAGGATTCGTGTACAGGAACAAAGATGTCTTGCTGCAGTTGTACAGGGCCTTGGTGAGACCACACCTTGAGTATTGTGTGCAGTTTTGGTCACCTTATCTGAGGAAGGATGTTCTTGCCATGGAGGGAGTGCAATGAAGATTCACCAGACTGATATCTGGGATGGCAGGAATGATGTATGAGGAGAGATTGGGTCGATTGGGCTTATACTCGCTGCAGTTTAGAAGAATGAGAGGGGATCTCATTGAAACTTATAAAATTCTAACAGGACTAGACAGACTAGATGCAGGAAGGATGTTCCCGATGGCGGGGAGTCCAGAACCAGGGGTCACAGTCTAAGGATAAGGGGTAAGCCATTTAGGACTGAGATGAGGAGGAATTTCTTCACCCAGAGAGTGGTGAACCTGTGGAATTCTCCACCACAGAAGGCAGTTGAGGCCAATTCATTAAATATATTCAAGAAGGAGTTAGATATACTTCTTAAAGCTAAAGGGATCAAGGGATATGGGGAGAAAGCAGGGACAGGGTACTGAGTTTGGATGATCAGCCATGATCTCATTGAATGGCGGAGCAGGCTCGAGGGGCCGAATGGCCTACACCTGCTCCTATCTTCTATGTTTCTATGTTTCTATCGGGGACCCCTTTTAAAGAGGGAGACTCGCCATCAGGGACCCCTTTTAAAAAGGGAGTCTCTCCATCAGGGACCCCTTTTAAAGAGGCAAGACCAGCAAGGTGGCATCATCCCCCTAGTTTCCCTCAAAATAATTACGTCAGAGAGGCATTAAGACTCAGCCACTCGAGGGGCTCATGTAGGCCAGACCCTGAAAGACATTCGTGAACAAGTTGATTTGGGGTTTTGCAACAATACAGAAGCTTTCATGGTTAATTTTCCACTGCCAGCCAGAAATCATGAGATTGATTGAATCAGTTCCAATGACTTGCAATGCTAAGTGAAGGGAGGGAAGAGCTGCCTGTAGGCTCCCTCGGTGCAGGCTCCAGCAGGCCCCATCACCGTAGGCCTATTCGGTGCAGGCCCCATCACCGTAGGCTGATTCAGTGCAGGCCCCATCAGTGTAGGCCCCCATCAGTGTAGGCTGATTCGGTGCAGGCCCCATCACCATAGGCTGATTCAATGGAGGCCCCATCAGTGTAGGCCCCCATCAGTGTAGGCTGATTCAGTGCAGGCCCCATCACCGTAGGCCGATTCGGTACAGGCCCCATCAGTGTAGGCTGATTCGGTGCAGGCCCCATCACCGTAGGCCGATTCGGTACAGGCCCCATCAGTGTAGGTTGATTCGGTGCAGGACCCATCCCCGTAGGCCGATTCGGTGCAGGCCCCCATCAGTTTAGGCCGATTCGGTGCAGGCCGCATCAGTGTAGGCCGATTTGTTGCAGGCCCCATCAACATAGGCCAATTCGGTGCAGGCTCCAACAGGCCCCATCAGTGTAGACTGATTCGGTGCAGGCCCCCATCAGTTTAGGCCGATTCGGTGCAGGCCGCATCAGTGTAGGCCGATTTGTTGCAGGCCCCATCAACATAGGCCAATTCGGTGCAGGCTCCAACAGGCCCCATCAGTGTAGGCCGATTCGGTGTAGGCCCCATCAACGTAGGCCAATTCGGTGCAGGCTCCAGCAGGCCCCATTAGTGTAGGCTGATTCGGTGCAGGCCGCATCAGTGTAGGCCGATTTGTTGCAGGCCCCATCAACATAGGCCAATTCGGTGCAGGCTCCAACAGGCCCCATCAGTGTAGGCCGATTCGGTGTAGGCCCCATCAACGTAGGCCAATTCGGTGCAGGCTCCAGCAGGCCCCATTAGTGTAGGCTGATTCGGTGCAGGCCCCCATCAGTGTAGGCCGATTCGGTGCAGGCCCCATCAGTGTAGGCTGATTCGGTGCAGGCCCCATCAGTGTAGGCCGATTCGGTGTAGGCCCCATCAACGTAGGCCAATTCGGTGCAGGCTCCAGCAGGCCCCATCATTGTAGGAAGATTCGGTGTAGACCCCATCAACATAGGCCGATTCGATGCAGGCTCCAGCAGGCCCCATCACCGTAGACCGATTCGGTGCAGGCTCCAGCAAGCTCCATCAGTGTAGGCCGATTCGGTGCAGGCCCCATCAGTGTAGGCCGATTCGGTGTAGGCCCCATCAACATAGGCCGATTCGGTGCAGGCCCCATCAGTGTAGGCCGATTCGGTGCAGGCCCCATCAGTGTAGGAAGATTCGGTGTAGGCCCCATCAACATAGGCCGATTCGGTGCAGGCCCCATCAGTGTAGGAAGATTTGGTGTAGGCCCCATCAACATAGGCCGATTCGATGCAGGCTCCAGCAGGCCCCATCACCGTAGACCGATTTGGTGCAGGCTCCAGCAGGCTCCATCATTGTAGGCCGATTCGGTGCAGGCCCCATCAGTGTAGGCCAATTCGGTGCAGGCTCCAGCAGGCCCCATCATTGTAGGAAGATTCAGCGCAAGGCCCCATCGGTGTGTTCCCTGTAGGATGTCCTGGGCTGGGGGCCAGGAAGTGTGGCTCTCACTATCCGAGCTCCCTCTCAGACAAAACTGTTACTTATTAGAGTTCCCCTCCATGCAGGGCTCACAGGGTGTCTTCTTTAGCGTTCCTGCTGCTTCTCTGCCTACTTTAGCACTGCTCTTAGGTCTCTGTCTCTTTCTCTTTGTGTCTCTGGCTCGGTCCCACTCACCTTCTCAGTTGGTGTCTCACTTTCTCTACACCTGCCCTGGGAGTGTTTGTTGGGACAGTGTAGAGGGAGCTTTACTCTGTATCTAACCCGTGCTGTACCTGCTCTGGGAGTGTTTGTTGGGACAGTGTAGAGGGAACTTTACTCTGTATCTAACCCGTGCTGTACCTGCCCTGGGAGTGTTTGTTGGGACAGTGTAGAGGGAGCTTTACTCTGTATCTAACCCGTGCTGTACCTGCCCTGGGAGTGTTTGATGGGACAGTGTAGAGGGAGCTTTACTCTGTATCTAACTCGTGCTGTACCTGCCCTGGGAGTGTTTGATGGGACAGTGTAGAGGGAGCTTTACTCTGTATCTAACCCGTGCTGTACCTGCCCTGGGAGTGTTTGTTGGGACAGTGTAGAGGGAGCTTTACTCTGTATCTAACCCGTGCTGTACCTGCCCTGGGAGTGTTTGTTGGGACAGTGTAGAGGGAGCTTTACTCTGTATCTAACCCGTGCTGTACCTGCCCTGGGAGTGTTTGATGGGACAGTGTAGAGGGAGCTTTACTCTGTATCTAACCCGTGCTGTACCTGCCCCAGGAGTGTTTGATGGGACATTGTAGAGGGAGCTTTACTCTGTATCTAACCCGTGCTGTACCTGCCCTGGGAGTGTTTGATGGGACAGTGTAGAGGGAGCTTTACTCTGTATCTAACCCGTGCTGTACCTGCCCTGGGAGTGTTTGATGGGACAGTGTAGACGGAGCTTTACTCTGTATCTAATCTGTGTTGTACCTGCCCTGGGAGTGTTTGATGGGACAGTATGGAGGGAGCTTTACTCTGTATCTAACCCGTGCTGTACCTGCCCTGGGAGTGTTTGATGGGACAGTGTAGAGGGAGCTTTACTCTGTATCTAACCCGTGCTGTACTAGCACTGGGAGTGTTTGATGGGACAGTGTAGAGGGAGCTTTACTCTGTATCTAACCCGTGCTGTACCTGCCCCAGGAGTGTTTGATGGGACAGTGTAGAGGGAGCTTTACTCTGTATCTAACCCGTGCTGTACCTGCTCCGGGAGTGTTTGATGGGACAGTGTAGAGGGAGCTTTACTCTGTATCTAACCCGTGCTGTACCTGCCCCAGGAGTGTTTGATGGGACATTGTAGAGGGAGCTTTACTCTGTATCTAACCCATGCTGTACCTGCCCTGGGAGTGTTTGATGGGACAGTGTAGAGGGAGCTTTACTCTGTATCTAACCCGTGCTGTACCTGCCCTGGGTGTGTTTGATGGGACAGTGTAGACGGAGCTTTACTCTGTATCTAACCCGTGCTGTACCTGCCCTGGGAGTGTTTGATGGGACAGTGTAGAGGGAGCTTTACTCTGTATCTAACCCGTGCTGTACTAGCACTGGGAGTGTTTGATGGGACAGTGTAGAGGGAGATTTACTTTGTATCTAACCCGTGCTGTACCTGCCCTGGGATTGTTTGATGGGACAGTGTAGAGGGAGCTTTACTCTGTATCTAACCCGTGCTGTACCTGCCCTGGGAGTGTTTGATGGGACAGTGTAGAGGGAGCTTTACTCTGTATCTAACCCGTGCTGTACCTGCCCTGGGAGTGTTTGATGTGACAGTGTAGAGGGAGCTTTACTCTGTATCTAACCCATGCTGTACCTGCCCTGGGAGTGTTTAATGAGGACAGTGTAGAGGGAGCTTTATTCTGTATCTAACCCGCGCTGTACCTGCCAGGGAGCTTTACTCTCTATCTAACCCGTGCTGTACCTGCCCTGGGAGTGTTTGATGGGACAGTGTAGAGGATGCTTGACTCTGTATCTAACCCATGCTGTACATGCCCCGAGAGTGTTTGATGGGAGAGTGGAGAGGGAGCTTTACTCTCTATCTAACCCATGCTGTATCTGCCCTGGGAGTGTTTGATGGGACAGTGTAGAGGGAGCTTTACTCTGTATCTAACCCCTGCTGTACCTGCCCTGGGAGTGTTTGATGGGACAGTGTAGAGGGAGCTTTACTCTGTATCTAACCCGTGCTGTACCTGCCCTGGGAGTATTTGATGGGGCAGTTTATAGAAAGTGCTTTACTCCGTATCTAACCAGTGCTGTACCTGGCCATGGGGATTCTCTGTTGTCCATCACTGACAATCCTCACTGCAAGGATCAGTGCTTGGGTTTCACCTATTTACAATCTATATTAATGACTTCGATGAGTGGACTGAGTGTAATGTATCCAAGTTTGCTGACGATACAAAGTTAGGTGGAAAAGTAAGCTGTGAGGAGGATGTAAAGTGGCTGCAAAGGGATATAGACCGGTTCAGTGATTGGGCATGAACATGGCAGATGGAATATAATGTAGGCAGAAGTGTGAAGTTATCCACTTTGGTAGGAAAAATAGAAAAGCAGAATATTTTTTAAATGGTGAGAGATTGGGAAATGTTGGTGTTCAGAGGGACCTGGGTGTCCTTGTATACGAATCACTAAGTTAACATGCAGGTACAGCAAGCAATTAGGAAAGCAAATGGTATGTTAGCCTTTATTACAAAGGGTTTAGAATATAAGAGTAAAAAGAAGTCTTACTGCAATTATATAGGGCCCTGGTGAGACCACACCTTAGTATTGTGTACAGTTTTGGTCTCCTTAACTAAGGAAGGATATACTTACCTTCGAGGAAGTGCAATGAAGATTCACCAGGCTGGTTCCTGGGATGGGGGGATTGTCCCACGAGGAGAGATTGAGGAGACTAGGCCTGTATTCTCTAGAGTTTAGAAGAATGAGAGGTGATCTCATTTTAACATCTAAAATTCTTAAGGGGCTTGACAGGGTAGACGCAGGGAGGATGTTTCCCCTGGCTGGGGAGTCTAGAACCAGGGGTCACAGTCTCAGAATAAGGGGTCGGCCATTTAGAACTAAGATGAGGGGAAATTTCTTCACTCAGAGGGTGGTGAATCTTTGGAATTCTCTGCCCCAGAGGGCTGTGGATTCTCAGTCATTGAGTATATTCAAGGCTGAGATAGATAGATTTTTGGATACTAAGGGACTCGAGGGATATGGGGACAAGAACATAAGAAATAGGAGCAGGAGTAGGCCATTTGGCCCTTCGAGCCTGCCCCGCCATTCAATACGATCATGGCTGATTTTCGACCTAATCTCCTGCTCCTATTTCTTATGTTAAAACCAAAGGAGGATGGGACAGGAGCCATGGTCCGTAATCCTGTGCATCTGGTAGGTCCTAGAGTTTTTGCCTGCTGCTGCTGTGCTGACTCCGTGTCCGTTTCTTTCAGGACATGGAGGAGATAGTGTCGCCTTGCGATGTCCCCTCGCTTGTGCCCGAAGCTGACGGACCACTCGAACACCCCTCCGGAGCCCGGGAGCTACACGAGGAGAACGGCTTGGAGCCGCCGTGGTCCGAGGGCGTCCAGGGAGCGGCCGCCGGGATGGACATCTCTGATCTGGACTACGAGGAGCTGGACCTGCAGCGCTTCTTCAACGGCCCGAGCCTGGGCCTGATGTCGGAGCTGGGCGATGGCGAGGGCGGGCGGGCCCGCAAGTACCCGTGCTCCATCTGCGGCAAACGTTTCCGCTTCAACAGCATCCTCTCGCTCCACATGAGGATCCACACCGGCGAGAAGCCCTTCAAGTGCCCCTACTGCGACCACCGGGCGGCCCAGAAGGGCAATCTAAAGATCCACCTCCGTACCCACAAGGCTGGCGGGGGCGACAGCAAAGGCCCCTGCAGGCCTAGCGAGGAGAACCGCCTGCTCCTGGAGCTGGAGGAGAGGGCCATCCTGCGGGACAGGCAGGCCAAGGGCGTGCCGGGGCAGGCCAGGCCCAACGGGAGCTTGCAGGAAGGCGGAGGAGGAGGAGGCCGGCCAGAGGATGAGGAGGAGGAGGAGGACGGGGGGGAAGGGGGGGGTGGCGCCCCGCCACCTCCGGGCCCGGCCGGCTTCCGCTGCACCTTCTGCAAGGGCAAGTTCAAGAAGGCGGAGGAGTTGGAGCGCCACGCCCGCATCCTGCACCGGCCCTACAAGTGCACGCTCTGCCAGTTCGCCGCCTCGCTGGAGGAGCGGCTAGTCGAGCACGTGGAGGAGGCACACCTGGCGCCTGGCTCCCGGGAGGCCCAGGGCAAGGCCCCAGAGGGCGGGGAGGGGCCGAGGCCCCCGCCCCCGCCGCCGCCCGAGTTCCGGTGCCAGGTGTGCGGGCAGGCTTTCACCCAGTCCTGGTTCCTCAAGGGCCACATGCGGAAGCACAAGGACTCCTTCGACCACGGCTGCCAGGTGTGCGGCCGCCGCTTCAAGGAGCCCTGGTTCCTCAAGAACCACATGAAGGTCCACCTGAACAAGCTGGGCCTGAAGCTGGCGCCCCGGGGTGGAGAGAGGAGGCGAGGGGGGGGCCTCGCCGCAAACACCGCCGCGGCCAGGCCCCACGGGGGGGCAGCGGGGGAACCGGGCCTGCTGGCCTACGACGCCTTCTATTCGGGCCTGCTGCTGGCTGCCGGGCCCAGGCTGGAAAGAGGAGCAGGAGGAGGAGGCCTCGGCGTCGGGAGGGCCGCTCCCCGACCGCAGGAGGACGGCGAGGATGAGGGAGTCCCCAAAGCGGAGAAGCGCTCCTTCCTGGGCTTCCTGGAGCTGGGGGCGCCCGGGGGAGGCAACTGCGTCGAGCGGCTGCAGGCAGCGGCCAGGGCAGCCGACGCCAACCAGGATGGCCCGCGGCTCTGGCAGCTGGTGACAAGGGGCCTGGCGAGGGATCAAGCCCTGCTGGCCCGGGACCTGGAGGCGGAGGCCGCCCGGCAGAAGAAGAAGCAGCAGCAGCAACAGCTCTCCCGGATGTTGGGCCTATCCTGGCGGGAAGGCCTGGTGCCGTCGCCGCCGCCAGCAGCAGCCCAGGCCCAGAACGGTGGGGTTGCGCCCTCGGAGAGACACAGGGCGGATGGAGAGGCCGACGGGCGGGAGAGGTTGACCGAGTGCCCCGACTGCGGCCGGGGGTTCAGGACCTACCAGCAGGTGGTGGTCCACTCGAGGGTCCACAGGAAGGGTCGGATGGCCGACGGGGATGAGTGGCGGAGGGACCCGCTGGCCGGCTTCGGGCCTTGCGGCCGGCTCAGCTCCTGTGAGGGGAGGGGCCCCTCGATGCCAGCGGGGCTGCCCAGTGATGGAGGAGAAGGTGGCGGCCTCCCACCTGGAGCTCAAGGTAAGACCCCCAATCCCCTAGTGATTGGGTCAGACCTCGGTTCTGGGCCTCCCATTGTAGGGAGAACATATAAGCCATAAGCAGCATACATTCACCGGGGTTGGGAAACTATAGTTATGAGGATAGACTTCAAAGACCGGGGCAATTTATACCGCGGGCAGAGAAGACTCAGGACATTTAATCGAGTTTTATTTTAAATGATGAAAGGTTTTGAATACGGAAAGACTATTCACCAGAATGGTACCAGGGATGAGAGAATTTAGTTTTGTGGAGAGACTAGAGAATCTGGGTTAATTAGTAATCAGAAGGTAAAGGATCCTCTGGGGAAGTGATCAAATTAGATAGAATTTCACATTGAGTTTGAGAATGATGTGGTTAAGTCCGAAACTAGGGTCTTAAATTTAAACAAAGCCAATTACAGAGGTATGAGCAGTTGGTTAAGGTAGATTGGGAAATTATATTAAAAGATATCACATAAGAACATAAGAAATAGGAGCAGGAGTAGGCCATTTGGCCCCTTGAGCCTGCTCCGCCATTCAATAAGATCATGGCTGATCTACCTCATTTCCACCTTCCTGCACTATCCCCATATTGCTCGAGTCCCTTAATATTCAAAAATCTACCAATCTCTGTCTTGATTATACTCAGCGACTGAGCCTCCTCAGCCCTCTGGGGTAGAGAATTCCAAAGATTCACCACCCTCTGAGTGAAGAAATTTCTCATCACAGTCCTAAATGGCCGACCCCTTAGTCTGAGACTGTGACTCCTGGTTCTAGACACCCCAGCCAGGGGAAACATCCTCCCTGCATCTACCCTGTCAAGCCCTGTAAGAATTTTATATGTTTCAATGAGATCACCTCTCATTCTTCTAAACTCTAGAGAATATAGGTCTAGTCTACTCAATCTCTCCTCACAGGACAATCCCCCCATCTCAGGAACCAGTCTGGTGAACCCTCGTTGTACTCCCTCTAAAGCAAGCATATCCTTTCTTAGGTCAGGAGACCAAACTGCACACAATACTCCAGGTGTGGTCTCACCAGAGCCCTATAGAATTGCAGCAAGATGTCTTTACTCTTATACTCAAATCCTCTTGTAATAAAGGACAACATTCCATTTGCTTTCCTAATTTCTTGCTGTACCTGCATGTTAACTTTGTGATTCATGTACAAGGACACCCAGTAAACACCAACATTTCCCAATCTTTCACCATTTAAAAAAATATTCTGCTTTTCTATTTTTCCTACCAAAGTGGATAACTTCGCATTTCTCCACATTATATTCCATTTGCCATGTTCTTGCCCACTCACTTAGCCTGTCTACATCCCCTTGAAGTCTCTTTGCATCCTCCTCACAACTTACATTCCCTCCCAGCTTTGTATCATCAGCAAACTTGGATATATTACATTTGGTCCCCTCATCCAAATCATTGATATAGACTGTAAATAGCTGAGGCCCAATCACTGATCCTTGCAGTACCTCACAGAGATATGGTGAGGCTTTCTAATACACTGAGGAGGCATTACTTAGGACATTATATGAAATTCTGGTCACTACACATCCAAATACGCCAGAAAAGGGTGCAGAGAGGGGCACCGTGACTGATAGGAACACAAGTAGGCCACTCAGCCCCTCGAGCCTGTTCCACCATTCAGTTAGGTCATGGCTGACCACTATCTTAACTCCATCTACCCGCCTTGGTTCTGTAACCTTTAATACCTTGCCTAACAAAAATCTACCAATCTTAGTTTTGAAATTTTCAATTGGCCCCCAGCATCCACAACTTTTTTTTTTTGAGGTGGGGGGTGGGGGGAAGGGAAGAGAGTTCCAGATTTTCACATGTGAGGAAGTGCTTCCCGACATTACCCCTGAACGGCCTGGCTGTGATTTTAAGGTCATGCCCCCGTGTTCTGGTCTCCCCTACCAGAGGAAATAGTTTCTCTCTCTCTACCCTATCGACTCCTCTGATCATCTTAAACACCTCGATTACATCACTCCTTAATCTTCTACACTCGAGGGACTACAAGCCTAGTCTATGCAACCTGTCTTTATAATTTAACCCTTTAAGCCCTGGTATCATTCTGGTGAATCTGTGCTCCACCCACTCCAAGGCCAATCTATCCTTCCTGAGGATCAGTGCCCCAGAGCTGAACACAGTTCTCCAGATGGGGTCTGACCAGAGTTCTGTACAACTGAAGCATCACTTTCATCCCTTTGTGTTCCATTACTGATCCCATGTAAAAGGGAAGAACACTGAGGAGAGATGGAGGGACCCAATTGAGGGTATAAAAAATTAAATGGGATAGAGGGGGTTAAGAAGGGACCCGATCGAGGGTGTAAAATATTAAATCGGATAGAGGAGGTTAAGGAGGGTCCTGATCGTGGGTACAGCAACAATCAAAAACAATGAATGTGGTGATCAGGGATTGAAGTTGTGACGAAGCACTCACTCAGGAATCCTGGCTCATTCCCTTTGGGTAACAGGAGACTTCAAGCTGTGCCGCTGGAGTTTGAGGTTATTAAGGGAGTCGACAAGTTTATTGCAGGGAAGTTGTTGAGTGCACTGAAGACTTCAAATCCCAGAAGGACACAAGATAAAAACAAGGAAACTCAAGAATTGGGAGGCACATTCAGTGAAATTTATCACACGAAGAATTCCAGTGTTAAATAACGATAAAGCACAGAGACAGGCTCTGCGGTCCAACTAGTCTACTCCCTCTTGGTATATCCCACCCAGTCTAATCCCACTCTCCCCCTCACTCCCCACCTAGTCTAATCTCACTTTCCCCCTCACTCCGCACCCAGTCTAATCCCACTCTCCCCCTCACTCCCCACCTAGTCTAATCCCACTCTCCCCCTCACTCCGCACCCAGTCTAATCCCACTCTCCCCCTCACTCCCCACCTAGTCTAATCACACGCTCCCCTCACTCCCCACCCAGTCTAATCTCACTCTCCCCTCACTCCCCACCCAGTCTAATCCCACTCTCCCCCAAACTCCCTACCCAGTCTAATCCCACTCTCCCCTCACTCCCCACCAAGTCTAATGACACTCTCCCCTCACTCCCCACCCAGTCTAATCCCACTCTCCCCTCACTCCCCACCCAGTCTAATGACACTCTCCCCTCATTCCCCACCCACTCTAATCCCACTCTCCCCTCACTCCCCACCCAGTCTACTCCCACTCGCCCCCTCACTCCACACCCAGTCTAATCCCACTCTCCCCGACTCCCCACCCAGTCTAATCCCACTCTCCCCCCTCACTCCCCACTCAGTCTAATCCCACACTCCCCCCCACTCCCCACCCAGTCTAATCCCACTCTCCCCCTCACTCCCCACCCAGTCTAATCCCACTCTCCCCTCACTCCCCACCCAGTCTAATCCCAACCTCCCCCAAACTCCCCACCCTGTCTAATCCCACTCTCCCCCTCACTCCCCACCCAGTCTAATACCACTCTCCCCCTCACACCCCACCCAGTCTAATCCCACTCTCCCCACCCAGTCTAATCCCACTCTCCCCCAAACTCCCCACGCAGTCTAATCCCACTCTGCCCCTCACTCCCCACCCAGTCTAATCTGACTCTCCCCCTCACTCCACACCTAGTCTAATCCCACTCTCCCCCTCACTCCACACCTAGTCTAATCAGACGCTCCCCTCACTCCCCACCCAGTCGAATCCCACTCTGCCCTCACTCCCCACCCAGTCTAATCCCACTCTCCCCCAATCTCCCCACCCAGTCTACTCCCACTCTCCCGCTCACTCCCCACCTAGTCTAATCACACGCTCCCCTCACTCCCCACCCAGTCTAATCCCACTCTCCCCCTCACTCCCCACCCAGTCTAATCCCACTCTCCCCTCACTCCCCACCAAGTCTAATGGCACTCTCCCCTCACTCCCCACCCAGTCTAATCCCACTCTCCCCTCACTCCCCACCCAGTCTAATGACACTCTCCCCTCACTCCCCACCCACTCTAATCCCACTCTCCCCTCACTCCCCACCCAGTCTACTCCCACTCGCCCCCTCACTCCACACCCAGTCTACTCCAAGTCTCCCCCTCACTCCCCACCCAGTCTAATCACACTCTCCCCCTCACTCCCCACCTAGTCTAATCACACGCTCCCCTCACTCCCCACCCAGTCTAATCCCACTCTCCCCCTCACTCCCCACCCAGTCTAATCCCACTCTCCCCTGACTCCCCACCTAGTCTAATGACACTCTCCCCTCACTCCTCACCCAGTCTAATCCCACTCACCCCCTCACTCCCCACCCAGTCTAATCCCACACTCCCCCTCAGTCCCCGCCCAGTGTAATCTCACTCTCCCCCTCACTCCCCACCCAGTCTAATCCCACACTCCCCCTCACTCCCCAACCTGTCTAATCCCACTCTCCCCCTCACTCCCCACCCAGTCTAATTCCACTCTCCCCCTCACTCCCCACGCAGTCTAACCCCAATCTCACCCTCACTCCCCACCCAGTCTAATCCCACTCTCCCCTCACTCCCCACCAAGTCTAATGGCACTCTCCCCTCACTCCCCACCCAGTCTAATCCCACTCTCCCCTCACTCCCCACCCAGTCTAATGACACTCTCCCCTCACTCCCCACCCACTCTAATCCCACTCTCCCCTCACTCCCCACCCAGTCTACTCCCACTCGCCCCCTCACTCCACACCCAGTCTACTCCAAGTCTCCCCCTCACTCCCCACCCAGTCTAATCACACTCTCCCCCTCACTCCCCACCTAGTCTAATCACACGCTCCCCTCACTCCCCACCCAGTCTAATCCCACTCTCCCCCTCACTCCCCACCCAGTCTAATCCCACTCTCCCCTGACTCCCCACCTAGTCTAATGACACTCTCCCCTCACTCCTCACCCAGTCTAATCCCACTCACCCCCTCACTCCCCACCCAGTCTAATCCCACACTCCCCCTCAGTCCCCGCCCAGTGTAATCTCACTCTCCCCCTCACTCCCCACCCAGTCTAATCCCACACTCCCCCTCACTCCCCAACCTGTCTAATCCCACTCTCCCCCTCACTCCCCACCCAGTCTAATTCCACTCTCCCCCTCACTCCCCACGCAGTCTAACCCCAATCTCACCCTCACTCCCCACCCAACCTTAGACCACACTCCCCCACTGCCCACACAGTCTAATCCCACTCTCCCCCCTCTCTCCCCACACAGTCTATTCCCACTCTCCCCCTCACTCCTCACACAGCCTAATCCCACACTCCCCCTCACTCTCCACCAGTCTAATCCCACTCTCCCCCTCACTCCACACCCAGTCTAATCCCACTCTCCCCCCTCACTCCCCACCCCACTAATCCCACACTCCCCCTCACTCTCCACCCAGTCTAATCCCACTCTCCCCCTCACTCCCTACCCAGTCTAATCCCACTCTTCCCCTCGCTCCCCACCGAGTCTATTCCCAATCTCCCTCACTCCCCACAGACTAATCCCACTTTCCCACTCAATCCCCTCCCAGTCTAATCCCACTCTCCCCTCACTCCCCACCCAGTCTATTCCCACTCTCACCCTCACTCCCCACCCAGTCTAATCCCACTCTCCCCCTCTCTCCCCACATAGTCTAATCCCAATCTCCCGCACACTCCCCAACCAATCTATTCAGACTCACCCCCTCACTCCCCACCCAGTCAAATCCCACTCTCCTCGCTCCCCACACAGTTGAATCCCACTCTCCCCCTCACTCCCCACCCCTCTAATCCCACTTTCCCCCTCATTCCCCACCCAGTCAAATCCCACTCTCCTCCTCACTCCCCGCACAGTCTAATCCATCTCTCCCCCTCTCTCCCCACACAGTCTAATCCCACTCTCCCCCTCATTCCCCACCCAGTCTAATCCCACTCTCCCCCTCACTCCCCACCCAGTCTAATCCCACTCTCCTCACTCCCCACCCAGTCCAATCCCACTCTCCCCCTCACTCCCCACCCAGTCTAATCCCACTCTCCCCCTCACTCCCCACCCTGTCTAATCCCACTCCCCCCTCACTCGCCACCCAGTCTAATCCCACACTCCCCCTCACTCACCACCCAGTCTAATTCCACTCTCCCCCTCACTCCCCACCCAGTCTATTCCCACTCTCCCCTCACTCCCCACCCAGTCTAATTCCACTCTCCCCCTCACTCCCCACTCAGTCTAATCCCACTCTCCCCCTCACTCACCACTCAGTCTAATTCCACTCTCCCCCTCACTCCCCACTCAGTCTAATCCCACTCTCCCCCTCACTCACCACCCAGTCTAATCCCACTCTCCCCCTCACTCCGCACCCAGTCTAATCCCACACTCCCCCTCACTCCCCACCCAGTCTAATCCCACTCTCCCCCTCACTCCCCACCTAGTCTAATCCCACTCTCCCCCTCACTCCCCACTCAGTCTAATCCCACTCTCCCCCTCACTCACCACCCAGTCTAATCCCACTCTCCCCCTCACTCCCCACCCAGTCTAATTCCACTCTCCCCCTCACTCCCCACTCAGTCTCATCCCACTCTCCCCCTCACTCACCACCCAGTCTAATCCCACTCTCCCCCTCACTCCGCACCCAGTCTAATCCCACACTCCCCCTCACTCCCCACCCAGTCTAATCCCACTCTCCCCCAAACTCCCCACCCAGTCGAATCCCACTCTCCCCCTCACTGCCCACCCAGTCTAACCCCACTCCCCCCTCACTCCCCACCCAGTCTAATCCCACTCTCCCCCTCACTCCCCACCGAGTCTAATCACACGCTCCCCTCACTCCCCACCCAGTCTAATCTCACTCTCCCCTCACTCCCCACCCAGTCTAATCCCACTCTCCCCTCACTCCCCACCAAGTCTAATGACACGCTCCCCTCACTCCCCACCCAGTCTAATCCCACTCTCCCCTCACTCCCCACCCAGTCTAATGACACTCTCCCCTCATTTCCCACCCACTCTAATCCCACTCTCCCCTCACTCCCCACCCAGTCTACTCCCACTCGCCCCCTCACTCCACACCCAGTCTAATCCCACTCTCCCCCTGACTCCCCACCCAGTCTAATCCCACTCTCCCCCTCACTCCCCACTCAGTCTAATCCCACTCTCCCTCTCACTCCCCACCCAGTCTAATCCCACTCTCCCCTCACTCCCCACCCAGTCTAATCCCAACCTCCCCACCCTGTCTAATCCCACTCTCCCCCTCACTCCCCACCCAGTCTAATACCACTCTCCCCCTCACACCCCACCCAGTCTAATCCCACTCTCCCCACCCAGTCTAATCCCACTCTCCCCCAAACTCCCCACCCAGTCTAATCCCACTCTGCCCCTCACTCCCCACCCAGTCTAATCTGACTCTCCCCCTCACTCCACCCCTAGTCTAATCAAACGCTCCCCTCACTCCCCACCCAGTCGAATCCCACTCTCCCCTCACTCCCCACCCAGTCTAATCCCACTCTCCCCCAAACTCCCCACCCAGTCTACTCGCACTCTCCCGCTCACTCCCCACCTATTCTAATCACACGCTCCCCTCACTCCCCACCCAGTCTAATCCCACTCTCCCCCTCACTCCCCACCCAGTCTAATCCCACTCTCCCCTCACTCCCCACCAAGTCTAATGGCACTCTCCCCTCACTCCCCACCCAATCTAATCCCACTCTCCCCTCACTCCCCACCCAGTCTAATGACACTCTCCCCTCACTCCCCACCCACTCTAATCCCACTCTCCCCTCACTCACCACCCAGTCTACTCCCACTCGCCCCCTCACTCCCCACCCAGTCTACTCCAAGTCTCCCCCTCACTCCCCACCCCGTCTAATCCAAGTCTCCCCCTCACTCCCCACCCAGTCTAATCCCACTCTCCCCCTCACTCCCCACCTAGTCTAATCACACGCTCCCCTCACTCCCCACCCAGTCTAATCCCACTCTCCCCCTCACTCCCCACCCAGTCTAATCCCACTCTCCCCTGACTCCCCACCTAGTCTAATGACACTCTCCCCTCACTCCTCACCCAGTCTAATCCCACTCACCCCCTCACTCCCCACCCAGTGTAATCTCACTCTCCCCCTCACTCCCCACCCAGTCTAATCCCACACTCCCCCTCAGTCCCCGCCCAGTCTAATCCCACTCTCCCCCTCACTCCCCAACCTGTCGAATCCCACTCTCCCCCTCACTCCCCACCCAGTCTAATTCCACACTCCCCCTCACTCCCCACGCAGTCTAACCCCACTCTCACCCTCACTCCCCACCCAACCTTAGACCACACTCCCCCACTGCCCACACAGTCTAATCCCACTCTCCCCCTCTCTCCCCACCCAGTCTAATCCCACTCTCCCCCTCACTCCTCACACAGCCTAATCCCACACTCCCCCTCACTCTCCACCAGTCTAATCCCACTTTCCCCCTCACTCCCCACCCCACCAGTCCCACACTCCCCCTCACTCTCCACCCAGTCTAATCCCACTCTCCCCCTCACTCCCTACCCAGTCTAATCCCACTCTTCCCCTCGCTCCCCACCGAGTCTATTCCCAATCTCCCTCACTCCCCACAGACTAATCCCACTCTCCCACTCAATCCCCTCCCAGTCTAATCCCACTCTCCCCTCACTCAATACAATACAATACAAATCGCTTTATTGGCATGATAAGGTACATCTTATGTTGCCAAAGCATCAAAATACATTTATGGTTGAACACATAAACGCGGTTCCATTCATACAGTGTATAAACAGGTATATCCCTGAGTTTATAAATATATTTTCGCCTTGTTTATATATACTCTTGTCTTAGTTTACTGGTTGTCCCTCTGTTCATGGCAAGCTGTAACATAGTGTGCCGCCAGTGTTACACAGCTTCTCTCCTCCCCCAGTAGGAATGGGAGTTTTTGGTTGTCAGTCAGATTTCTGAATTCAGGGCATATTTGTGAGAATTTTTGATAGAAATTCTCTCTGATGCCCTGATATTTTCCACAGGCTGTGAGGAAGTGCATCTCTGTCTCAACTACTCCCTGACTGCAGTGAGAGCATATCCTGTCTTCTCTTGGCAGCCTGGTCTGCCTGTGTCTGCCTTTTTCGATCGCTAGGCTATGTTCGCTAAGTCTGTACCTTGTCAAGGTTCTTCTCAGTTTGTTATCCTTTACCATGGTCAGGTAATCAGCTATGTTGTATTGTCTGTTTAGGGCCAAGTAGCAATTGAGTTTGCTTTGGGTTTTTGTTGTTTCTGCCCAATATGACAGATATTTTTCCTTTTGCTTAGCGACGATTGTGTTGGGTCGAATTCTTTGTGTTACCCTGTCACTGTCCTGGGGCTGGTTATTGTTAGTATTGTTATTAGTTACTTTATTGAGTCCCAGGACTAGTTGACTGAGGGTATTCTTCTTTATGGTCAGCTCTTGGCATTTCAGGGCGTCGTAGTGATAGCATTGGGGGTTGCTCATTTGTAGGTGATTCCAAAATTTGGTGGCACTTTTTTGGACAGTGATTATTAATGGGTATTGGCCTAGTTCCGCCCTGCATGCGTTGTTTACTGTTTTCCTTTGAGTCCGGAGGATACTTTTACAGAATTCCGCATGTAGGATCTCAATTGGGTGTTTGTCCCATTTTGCAAAATCTTGTTGTGTTAGTGGTCCCCAGACCTCACTGCCATAGAGTGCAATTGGTTCAATTACTGATTTGAAAATTTTGAGCCAAATGCTAATTGGGATTTCTATTTGGATTGATTTTTTGATGGCATAGAAAGCCCTTCTTGCTTTCTCTTTCAGTTCATTCACAGCCAGTTTGAAGTTTCCCGTAGAACTGATTTTTAAGCCCAAGTATGTGTAGTGAGTGGTTTGTTCAATTTTGGTTGTTCCTACTGTGAAATTTATTGTGGGTCCATGTTGTTTGGATCTTTGCTGGAACACAAGGACTTTGGTTTTTTGGGGATTTATTGTCAGGGCCCAAGTCTGGCAGTACGACTCCAGCAGGTCCAGGTTCTGCTGTAGACCCTCCCCACCCAGTCTATTCCCACTCTCACCCTCACTCCCCACCCAGTCTAATCCCACTCTCCCCCTCTCTCCCCACATAGTCTAATCCCAATCTCCCGCACACTCCCCAACCAATCTATTCAGACTCACCCCCTCACTCCCCACCCAGTCTAATCCCACTCTCCCCCTCACTCCCCACCCAGTCAAATCCCACTCTCCTCGCTCCCCACACAGTCTAATCCATCTCTCCCCCTCTCTCCCCACACAGTCTAATCCCAGTCTCCCCCTCATTCCCCACCCAGTCTAATCCCACTCTCCCCCTCACTCCCCACCCAGTCGAATCCCACTCTCCTCACTCCCCACCCAGTCCAATCCCACACTCCCCCTCACTCCCCACCCAGTCTAATCCCACTCTCCCCCTCACTCCCCATCCTGTCTAACCCACTCCCCCCTCACTCGCCACCCAGTCTAATCCCACTCTCCCCCTCACTCCCCACACGGTCTAATCCCACTCTCCCCCTCACTCCCCACCCAGTCTAATCCCACTCTCCCCTCACTCCCCACCCAGTCTAATCCCACTCTCCCCCTCACTCCCCACCCAGTCTAATCCCACTCTCCCCCTCATTCCCCACCCAGTCTAATCCCACTCTCCCCTCACTCCCCACACTCCCCCTCACACTCCACCCAGTCTAAACCCACTCTCCACCTCACTCCCCACCCAGTCTAATCCCAATCCCCCCTCACTCCCCACCCAGTCTGGTCCCACTCTCTCACTCACTCCCCACCCAGTCAAATCCCACTCTCCTCGCTCCCCACAGACTTGAATCCCACTCTCCCCCTCACTCCCCACCCAGTCTAATCCCACTTTCCCCCTCATTCCCCACCCAGTCTAATCCCACTCTCCTCCTCACTCCCTGCACAGTCTAATCCATCTCTCCCCCTCTCTCCCCATACAGTCTAATCCCACTCTCC
This sequence comes from Somniosus microcephalus, assembly GCF_052327205.1. Classification (NCBI taxonomy): domain Eukaryota; kingdom Metazoa; phylum Chordata; class Chondrichthyes; order Squaliformes; family Somniosidae; genus Somniosus; species Somniosus microcephalus. The sequence continues at coordinate 95,404,637 of NC_140990.1, read as the reverse complement.
CCCTCAATCCCCACCCAGTCTAATCCCACTCTCCCCCTCACTCCCCACCCAGTCTAATCCCACTCTCCTCACTCCCCACCCAGTCTAATCCCACTCTCCCCCTCACTCCCCACCCAGTCTAATCCCACTATCCCCCTCACTCCCCACCCTGTCTAATCCCACTCCCCCCTCACTCCCCACCCAGTCTAATCCCACTCTCCCCCTCACTCCCCACCCGGTCTAATCCCACTCTCCCCCTCACTCCCCACCCAGTCTAATCCCACTCTCCCCTCACTCCCCACCCAGTCTAATCCCACTCTCCCCCTCACTCCCCACCCAGTCTAATCCCACTCCCCCCTCACTCCCCACCCAGTCTAGTCCCACTCTCTCCCTCACTTCCCACCCAGTCAAATCCCACTCTCCTCGCTCCGCACACAGTTGAATCCCACTCTCCCCCTCACTCCCCACCCAGTGTAATCCCACTCTCCTCACTCCCCACCCAGTCTAATCCCACTCTCCCCCTCATTCCGCAGCCAATCTAATCCCACGCTCCCCCTTACTCCCCACCCAGTCTAATCCCACTCTCCCCCTCATTCCCCACCCAGTCTAATCCCACTCTCCCCCTCACTCCCCACCCAGTCTAATCCCACTCTCCTCACTCCCCACCCAGTCTAATCCCTCTCTCCCCCTCACTCCCCACCCAGTCTAATCCCACTCTCCCCCTCACTCCCCACCCTGTCTAATCCCACTCCCCCCTCACTCCCCACCCAGTCTAATCCCACTCACCCCCTCACTCCCCACCCGGTCTAATCCCACTCTCCCCCTCACTCCCCACCCAGTCTAATCCCACTCTCCCCTCACTCCCCACCCAGTCCAATCCCACTCTCCCCCTCACTCCCCACCCAGACTAATCCCACTCTCCCCCTCATTCCCCACCCAGTCTAATCCCACTCTCCCCCTCACCCAGTCTAATCCCACTCTCCTCTCACTCAACACCCAGTCTATTCCCCCTCTCCCCTCACTCCCCACCCAGCCGAATCCCACTCTCCCCCTCACTCACTACCCAGTCTAATCCCACTCTCCCCCCTCATTCCACACCCAGCCTAATCCCACTCTCCCCTCACTCACCACCCAGTCTATTCCCAGTCTCCCCTCACTCCCCACCCAGTCTATTCCCACTCTCTCGCTCACTCCCCACCCTGTCTATTCCCACTCTCCCCCTCAATCCCCACCCAGTCTAATCCCACTCTCCCCCTCACTCCCCACCCAATCTAATCCCACTCTCCCCCTCACTCCCCACCTAGTCTAATCCCACACACCCCACCCAGTCAAATCCCTCTCGCCCCCTCACTCACTCCCCTCCCAGTCTAATCCCACTTGCTCCCCACCAAGTCGAATCCCACACTCCCCCTCGCTCCCCTCCCAGTCTAATCCCACTCTCCCACTCACTGCCCACCCAGTCTAATCCCACTCTCCCCCTCATTGCCCACCCAGTCTAATCCCACTCTCCCCTCACTCACCACCCAGTCTATTCTCACTCTCCCCTCACTCCCCACCCAGTCTATTCCCACTCTCCCGCTCACTCCCCACCCAGTCTATTCCCACTCTCCCCCAACTCTCCACCCAGTCTAATCCCACTCTTCCACTCGCTCCCCACCCAGTCTAATCCCACGCTCCCCCTCACTCCCCACCCAGTTTAATCCCAATCTCGCCCTCACTCCCCACCCAGTCTAATCCCACTCTCCCCCTCACTCCCCACCCAGTCTAATCCCACTCTCTCCCTCACTCCCCACCCAGTGTAATCCCACTCTCCCCCTGACACCCCACCCAGTCTAATCACACTCTCCCCCTCACTCCCCACTCAGTCTAATCCCACTCTCCCCCTCACTCCCCACCCAGTCTATGCCCAATCCCACGCTCCCACTCACGCCCCACCCAGACTATTCCCAATCCCACTCTCCCCCTCACTCCCCACCCAGTCCAATTCCGCTCTCCCCCTCACTCCCCACCCAGTCTAATCCCACTCTCCCCTCACTCCCCACCCAGTCTAATCCCAACCTCCCCCAAACGCCCCACCCTATCTAATCCCACTCTCCCCCTCACTCCCCACCCAGTCTAATCCCACTCTCCCCCTCACTCCCCACCCAGTCTAATCCCACTCTCCCCTCACTCCCCACCCAGTCTAATCCCACTCTCCCCCAAACTCCCCACCCAGTCTAATCCCACTCTGCCCCTCACTCCCCACCCAGTCTAATCCGACTCTCCCCCTCACTCCACACCTAGTCTAATCACACGCTCCCCTCACTCCCCACCCAGTCGAATCCCACTCTCCCCTCACTCCCCACCCAGTCTAATCCCACTCTCCCCCAAACTCCCCACTCAGTCTAACCCCACTCTCCCCCTCACTCCCCACCTAGTCTAATCACACGCTCTCCTCACTCCCCACCCAGTCTAATCCCACTCTCCCCCTCACTCCCCACCCAGTCTAATCCCACTCTCCCCTCATTGTCTAATCCCACTCTCCCCCTCACTCCCCACCCAGTCTAATCCCACTCTCCCCCTCACTCCCCACCCTGTCTAATCCCACTCCCCCCTCACTCGCCACCCAGTCTAATCCCACTCTCCCCCTCACTCCCCACCCGGTCTAATCCCACTCTCCCCCTCACTCCCCACCCAGTCTAATCCCACTCTCCCCTCACTCCCCACCCAGTCTAATCCCACTCTCCCCCTCACTCCCCACCCAGTCTAATCCCACTCTCCCCCTCATTCCCCACCCAGTCTAATCCCACTCTCCCCTCACTCCCCACACTCCCCCTCACACTCCACCCAGTCTAAACCCACTCTCCCCCTCATTCCCCACCCAGTCTAATCCCAATCCCCCCTCACTCCCCACCCAGTCTGGTCCCACTCTCTCACTCACTCCCCACCCAGTCAAATCCCACTCTCCTCGCTCCCCACAGAGTTGAATCCCACTCTCCCCCTCACTCCCCACCCAGTCTAATCCCACTTTCCCCCTCATTCCCCACCCAGTCTAATCCCACTCTCCTCCTCACTCCCCGCACAGTCTAATCCATCTCTCCCCCTCTCTCCCCACACAGTCTAATCCCACTCTCCCCCTCACTCCCCACCCAGTCTAATCCCACTCTCCTCACTCCCCACCCAGTCTAATCCCACTCTCCCCCTCACTCCCCACCCAGTCTAATCCCACTATCCCCCTCACTCCCCACCCTGTCTAATCCCACTCCCCCCTCACTCCCCACCCAGTCTAATCCCACTCTCCCCCTCACTCCCCACCCGGTCTAATCCCACTCTCCCCCTCACTCCCCACCCAGTCTAATCCCACTCTCCCCTCACTCCCCACCCAGTCTTATCCCACTCTCCCCCTCACTCCCCACCCAGTCTAATCCCACTCTCCTCGCTCCGCACACAGTTGAATCCCACTCTCCCCCTCACTCCCCACCCAGTGTAATCCCACACTCCTCACTCCCCACCCAGTCTAATCCCACTCTCCCCCTCATTCCGCAGCCAATCTAATCCCACGCTCCCCCTTACTCCCCACCCAGTCTAATCTCACTCTCCTCCTCACTCCCCACACAGTCTAATCCATCTCTCCCCCTCTCTCCCCACATAGTCTAATCCCACTCTCCCCCTCATTCCCCACCCAGTCTAATCCCACTCTCCCCCTCACTCCCCACCCAGTCTAATCCCACTCTCCTCACTCCCCACCCAGTCTAATCCCTCTCTCCCCCTCACTCCCCACCCAGTCTAATCCCACTCTCCCCCTCACTCCCCACCCTGTCTAATCCCACTCCTCCCTCACTCCCCACCCAGTCTAATCCCACTCTCCCCCTCACTCCCCACCCGGTCCAATCCCACTCTCCCCCTAACTCCCCACCCAGTCTAATCCCACTCTCCCCTCACTCCCCACCCAGTCCAATCCCACTCTCCCCCTCACTCCCCACCCAGACTAATCCCACTCTCCCCCTCATTCCCCACCCAGTCTAATCCCACTCTCCCCCTCACCCAGTCTAATCCCACTCTCCTCTCACTCAACACCCAGTCTATTCCCCCTCTCCCCTCATTCCACACCCAGCCTAATCCCACTCTCCCCTCACTCACGACCCAGTCTATTCCCAGTCTCCCCTCACTCCCCACCCAGTCTATTCCCACTCTCTCGCTCACTCCCCACCCTGTCTATTCCCACTCTCCCCCTCAATCCCCACCCAGTCTAATCCCACTCTCCCCCTCACTCCCCACCCAATCTAATCCCACTCTCCCCCTCACTCCCCACCTAGTCTAATCCCACACTCCCCACCCAGTCAAATCCCTCTCGCCCCCTCACTCACTCCCCTCCCAGTCTAATCCCACTTGCTCCCCACCGAGTCGAATCCCACACTCCCCCTCGCTCCCCTCCCAGTCTAATCCCACTCTCCCACTCACTGCCCACCCAGTCTAATCCCACTCTCCCCCTCATTGCCCACCCAGTCTAATCCCACTCTCCCCTCACTCACCACCCAGTCTATTCCCACTCTCCCCTCACTCCCCACCCAGTCTATTCCCACTCTCCCGCTCACTCCCCACCCAGTCTATTCCCACTCTCCCCCAACTCTCCACCCAGTCTAATCCCACTCTTCCACTCGCTCCCCACCCAGTCTAATCCCACGCTCCCCCTCACTCCCCACCCAGTTTAATCCCAATCTCGCCCTCACTCCCCACCCAGTCTAATCCCACTCTCCCCCTCACTCCCCACCCAGTCTAATCCCACTCTCTCCCTCACTCCCCACCCAGTGTAATCCCACTCTCCCCCTGACACCCCACCCAGTCTAATCACACTCTCCCCCTCACTCCCCACTCAGTCTAATCACACTCTCCCCCTCACTCCCCACCCAGTCTATGCCCAATCCCACGCTCCCACTCACGCCCCACCCAGACTATTCCCAATCCCACTCTCCCCCTCACTCCCCACCCTGTCCAATTCCGCTCTCCCCCTCAGTCCCCACCCAGTCTAATCCCACTCTCCCCTCACTCCCCACCCAGTCTAATCCCAACCTCCCCCAAACGCCCCACCCTATCTAATCCCACTCTCCCCCTCACTCCCCACCCAGTCTAATCCCACTCTCCCCCTCACTCCCCACCCAGTCTAATCCCACTCTCCCCTCACTCCCCACCCAGTCTAATCCCACTCTCCCCCAAACTCCCCACCCAGTCTAATCCCACTCTGCCCCTCACTCCCCAACCAGTCTAATCCGACTCTCCCCCTCACTCCACACCTAGTCTAATCACACGCTCCCCTCACTCCCCACCCAGTCGAATCCCACTCTCCCCTCACTCCCCACCCAGTCTAATCCCACTCTCCCCCAAACTCCCCACTCAGTCTAACCCCACTCTCCCCCTCACTCCCCACCTAGTCTAATCACACGCTCTCCTCACTCCCCACCCAGTCTAATCCCACTCTCCCCCTCACTCCCCACCCAGTCTACTCCCACTCTCCCCTCACTCCCCACCTAGTCTAATCCCACTCTCCCCTCACTCCCCACCCAGTCTAATCCCACTCTCCCCTTACTCCCCACCCAGTCTAATGACACTCTCCCCTCACTCCCCACCCACTCTAATCCCACCCTCCCCTCACTCCCCACCCAGTCTACTCCCACTCGCCCCCTCACTCCACACCCAGTCTACTCCAAGTCTCCCCCTCACTCCCCACACAGTCTAATCCCACTCTCCCCCTCACTCCCCACCCATTCTAATCCCACTCTCCCCTCATTGTCTAATCCCACTCTCCCCCAAACTCCCCACCCAGTCTAACCCCACTCTCCCCCTCACTCCCCACCTAGTCTAATCACACGCTCTCCTCACTCCCCACCCAGTCTAATCCCACTCGCCCCCTCACTCCACACCCAGTCTACTCCAAGTCTCCCCCTCACTCCCCACACAGTCTAATCCCACTCTCCCCCTCACTCCCCACCTAGTCTAATCCCACTCTCCCCTCATTGTCTAATCCCACTCTCCCCCAAACTCCCCACCCAGTCTAATCCCACTCTCCCCTTCACTCCCCACCTAGTCTAATCACACGTTCCCCTCACTCCCCACCCAGTCTAATCCCACTCTCCCCCTCACTCCCCACCCAGTCTAATCCCACTCTCCCCTGACTCCCCACCTAGTCTAATGACACTCTCCCCTCACTCCTCACCCAGTCTAATCCCACTCACCCCCTCACTCCCCACCCAGTGAAATCTCACTCTCCCCCTCACTCCCCACCCAGTCTAATCCCACACTCCCCCTCAGTCCCCGCCCAGTCTAATCCCACTCTCCCCCTCACTCCCCAACCTGTCTAATCCCACTCTCCCCCTCACTCCCCACCCAGTCTAATTCCACTCTCCCCCTCACTCCCCACGCAGTCTAACCCCACTCTCACCCTCACTCCCCACCCAACCTTATACCACACTCCCCCACTGCCCACCCAGTCTAATCCCACTCTCCCCCTCTCTCCCCACCCAGTCTAATCCCACTCTCCCCCTCGCTCCTCACACAGCCTAATCCCATACTCCCCCTCACTCTCCACCAGTCTAATCCCACTCTCCCCCTCACTCCACACCCAGTCTAATCCCACTCTCCCCCTCACTCCCCACCCCCCTAATCCCACACTCCCCCTCGCTCCCCACCGAGTCTATTCCCAATCTCCCTCACTCCCCACAGACTAATCCCACTCTCCCACTCAATCCCCTCCCAGTCTAATCCCACTCTCCCCTCACTCCCCACCCAGTCTATTCCCACTCTCACCCTCACTCCCCACCCAGTCTAATCCCACTCTCCCCCCATAGTCTAATCCCAATCTCCCGCACACTCCCCAACCAATCTATTCAGACTCACCCCCTCACTCCCCACCCAGTCTAATCCCACTCTCCCCCTCACTCCCCACCCAGCCAAATCCCACTCCCCCCTCACTCCCCACCCAGTCTAGTCCCACTCTCTCCCTCACTCCCCACCCAGTCAAATCCCACTCTCCTCGCTCCCCACACAGTTGAATCCCACTCTCCCCCTCACTCCCCACCCAGTCTAATCCTACTTTCCCCCTCATTCCCCACCCAGTCAAATCCCACTCTCCTCCTCACTCCCCGCACAGTCTAATCCATCTCTCCCCCTCTCTCCCCACACAGTCTAATCCCACTCTCCCCCTCACTCCCCACCCTGTCTAATCCCACTCCCCCCTCACTCCCCACCCAGTCTAATCCCACTCTCCCCCTCACTCCCCACCCGGTCTAATCCCACTCTACCCCTCACTCCCCACCCAGTCTAATCCCACTCTCCCCTCACTCCCCACCCAGTCTAATCCCACTCTCCCCCTCACTCCCCACCCAGTCTAATCCCACTCTCCCCGTCATTCCCCACCCAGTCTAATCCCACTCTCCCCTCACTCCCCACCCAGTCTAATCCCACTCTACCCCTCCCTCCCCACCCGGTCTAATCCCACTCTCCCCCTCACTCCCCACCCAGTCTAATCCCACTCTCCCCGTCATTCCCCTCCCAGTCTAATCCCACTCTCCCCTCACTCCCCACCCTCCCCCTCACACCCCACCCAGTCTAATCCCACTCTCCCCTCACTCCCCACCCAGTCTAATCCCACTCTCCCCCTCACTCCCCACCCAGTCGAATCCCACTCTCCCCCTCACTCCCCACCCAGTCTAATCCCACTCTCCCCGTCATTCCCCACCCAGTCTAATCCCACTCTCCGCTCACTCCCCACCCTCCCCCTCACACCCCACCCAGTCTAAACCCACTCTCCCCCTCACTCCCCACCCAGTCCAATCCCAATCCCCCCTCACTCCCCACCCAGTCTGGTCCCACTCTCCTTGCTCCCCACAGAGTTGAATCCCACGCTCCCCCTCACTCCCCACCCAGTCAAATCCCACTCTCCTTGCTCCCCACAGAGTTGAATCCCACTCTCCCCCTCGCTCCCCTCCCAGTCTAATCCCACTCTCCCACTCACTGCCCACCCAGTCTAATCCCACTCTCCCCCTCATTGCCCACCCAGTCTAATCCCACTCTCCCCTCACTCACCACCCAGTCTATTCCCACTCTCCCCTCACTCCCAACCAGTCTATTCCCACTCTCCCGCTCACTCCCCACCCAGTCTATTTTCACTCTCCCCCAACTCCCCACCCAGTCCAATCCCACTCTCCCCCTCACTCCCCACCCAGTCTAATCCCACTCTCCCCCTCACTCCCCACCCTGTCTAATCCCACTCCCCCCTCACTCCCCACCCAGTCTAATCCCACTCTCCCCCTCACTCCCCACCCGGTCTAATCCCACTCTACCCTCACTCCCCACCCAGTCTAATCCCATTCTTCCCCTCACTCCCCACCCAGTCTAATCCCACTCTCCCCCTCACTCCCCACCCAGTCTAATCCCACTCTCCCCGTCATTCCCCACCCAGTCTAATCCCACTCTCCCCTCACTCCCCACCCAGTCTAATCCCACTCTCCCCCTCATTCCCCACCCAGTCTAATCCCACTCTCCCCCTCAATCCCCACCCAGTCTAATCCCACTCTCCCCGTCATTCCCACCCAGTCTAAACCCACTCTCCCCCTCACTCCCCACCCAGTCTAATCCCACTCTCCTCACTCCACACCCAGTCCAATCCCACTCTCCCCCTCACTCCCCACCCAGTCTAATCCCACTCTCCCCCTCACTCCCCACCCTGTCTAATCCCACTCTCCCCCTCACTCCCCACCCGGTCTAATCCCACTCTACCCCTCACTCCCCACCCAGTCTAATCCCACTCTCCCTCACTCCCCACCCTGTCTAATCCCACTCTCCCCTCACTCCCCACCCGGTCTAATCCCACTCTCCCCCTCACTCCCCACCCAGTCTAATCCCACTCTCCCCGTCATTCCCCACCCAGTCTAATCCCACTCTCCCCTCACTCCCCACCCTCCCCCTCACACCCCACCCAGTCTAAACCCACTCTCCCCCTCACTCCCCACCCAGTCCAATCCAATCCCCCTCACTCCCCACCCAGTCTGGTCCCACTCTCCTTGCTCCCACAGAGTTGAATCCCACTCTCCCCCTCGCTCCCCTCCCAGCCTAATCCACTCTCCCACTCACTCCCCACCCAGTCTAATCCCACTCTCCCCCTCATTGCCCACCCAGTCTAATCCCACTCTCCCCTCACTCACCACCCAGTCTATTCCCACTCTTCCCTCACTCCCCACCCAGTCTATTCCCACTCTCCCGCTCACCTCCCCACCCAGTCTATTCCACTCTCCCCCAACTCTCCACCCAGTCTAATCCCACTCTTCCACTCGCTCCCCACCCAGTCTAATCCCACGCTCCCCCTCACTCCCCACCCAGTTTAATCCCAATCTCGCCCTCACTCCCCACCCAGTCTAATCCCACTCTCCCCCTCACTCCCCACCCAGTCTAATCCCACTCTCTCCCTCACTCCCCACCCAGTGTAATCCCACTCTCCCCTGACACCCCACCCAGTCTAATCACACTCTCCCCCTCACTCCCCACTCAGTCGAATCCCACTCTCCCCCTCACTCCCCAACCAGTCTATGCCCAACCCACGCTCCCACTCACGCCCCACCCAGTCTATTCCCAATCCCACTCTGCCCCTCACTCCCCACCCAGTCCAATTCCGCTCTCCCCCTCACTCCCCACCCAGTCTAATCCCACTCTCCCCTCACTCCCCACCCAGTCTAATCCCAACCTCCCCCAAACGCCCCACCCTGTCTAATCCCACTCTCCCCCTCACTCCCCACCCAGTCTAATCCCACTCTCCCCCTCACTCCCCACCCAGTCTAATCCCACTCTCCCCTCACTCCCCACCCAGTCTAATCCCACTCTCCCCCAAACTCCCCACCCAGTCTAATCCCACTCTGCCCCTCACTCCCCACCCAGTCTAATCCGACTCTCCCCCTCACTCCACACCTAGTCTAATCACACGCTCCCCTCACTCCCCACCCAGTCGAATCCCACTCTCCCCTCACTCCCCACCCAGTCTAATCCCACTCTCCCCCAAACTCCCCACCCAGTCTAACCCCACTCTCCCCCTCACTCCCCACCTAGTCTAATCACACGCTCCCCTCACTCCCCACCCAGTCTAATCCACTCTCCCCCTCAATCCCCACCCAGTCTACTCCCACTCTCCCCTCACTCCCCACCTAGTCTAACCCCACTCTCCCCTCACTCCCCACCAGTCTAATCCCACTCTCCCTCACTCCCCACCCAGTCTAATGACACTCTCCCCTCACTCTCCCCACCCACTCTAATCCCACTCTCCCCTCACTCCCCACCCAGTCTACTCCCACTCGCCCCCTCACTCCACACCCAGTCTACTCCAAGTCTCCCCCTCACTCCCCACACAGCTCTAATCCCACTCTCCCCCTCACTCCCCACCTAGTCTAATCCCACTCTCCCCTCATTGTCTCATCCCACTCTCCCCCAAACTCCCCACCCAGTCTAATCCCACTCTCCCCCTCACTCCCCACCTAGTCTAATAACACGCTCCCCTCACTCCCCACCCAGTCTAATCCCACTCTCCCCCTCACTCCCCACCCAGTCTAATCCCACTCTCCCCTGACTCCCCACCTAGTCTAATGACACTCTCCCCTCACTCCTCACCCAGTCTAATCCCACTAACCCCCTCACTCCCCACCAGTGTAATCTCACTCTCCCCTCACTCCCCACCCAGTCTAATCCCACACTCCCCCTCAGTCCCCGCCCAGTCTAATCCCACTCTCCCCCTCACTCCCCAACCTGTCTAATCCCACTCTCCCCTCACTCCCCACCCAGTCGAATTCCACTCTCCCCCTCACTCCCCACGCAGTCTAACCCCACTCTCACCCTCACTCCCCACCCAACCTTATACCACACTCCCCCACTGCCCACCCAGTCTAACCCCACTCTCCCCCTCTCTCCCCACCCAGTCTAATCCCACTCTCCCCCTCACTCCTCACACAGCCTAATCCCACACTCCCCCTCACTCTCCACCAGTCTAATCCCACTCTCCCCCTCACTCCACACCCAGTCTAATCCCACTCTCCCCCTCACTCCCCACCCCCCTAATCCCACACTCCCCTCGCTCCCCACCGAGTCTATTCCCAATCTCCCTCACTCCCCACAGACTAATCCCACTCTCCCACTCAATCCCCTCCCAGTCTAATCCCACTCTCCCCTCACTCCCCACCCAGTCTATTCCCACTCTCACCATCACTCCCCACCCAGTCTAATCCACTCTCCCCCTCTCTCCCAACATAGTCTAATCCCAATCTCCGCACACTCCCCAACCAATCTATTCAGACTCACCCCCTCACTCCCCACCCAGTCTAATCCCACTTTGCCCCTCATTCCCACCCAGTCAAATCCCACTCTCCTCCTCACTCCCCGCACAGTCTAATCCATCTCTCCCCCTCTCTCCCCACACAGTCTAATCCCACTCTCCCCCTCATCCCCACCCAGTCTAATCCCACTCTCCCCCTCACTCCCCACCCAGTCTAATCCCACTCTCCTCACTCCCCACCCAGTCTAATCCCACTCTCCCCCTCACTCCCCACCCAGTCTAATCCCACTCTCCCCCTCACTCCCCACCCTGTCTAATCCCACTCCCCCCTCACTCCCCACCCAATCTAATCCCACTCTCCCGCTCACTCCCCACCCGGTCTAATCCCACTCTACCCCTCACTCCCCACCCAGTCTAATCCCACTCTCCCCTCACTCCCCACCCAGTCTAATCCCACTATCCCCCTCACTCCCCACCCTGCCTAATCCACTCCCCCCTCACTCCCCACCCAGTCTAATCCCACTCTCCCCCTCACTCCCCACCCAGTCTAATCCCACTCTCCCCCTCACTCCCCACCCTGTCTAATCCCACTCCCCCTCACTCCCCACCCAGTCTAATCCCACTCTCCCCCTCACTCCCCACCCGGTCTAATCCCACGCTACCCCTCACTCCCCACCCAGTCTAATCCACTCTCCCTCACTCCCCACCCAGTCTAATCCCACTCTCCCCCTCACTCCACCCAGTCTAATCCCACTCTCCCCGTCATTCCCCACCCAGTCTAATCCCACTCTCCCCTCACTCCCCACCCAGTCCAATCCCACTCTCCCCCTCACTCCCCACCCAGACTAATCCCACTCTCCCCTCATTCCCCACCCAGTCTAATCCCACTCTCCCCCTCACCCAGTCGAATCCCAATCTCCTCTCACTCAACACCCAGTCTATTCCCCCTCTCCCCTCACTCCCCACCCAGTCTAATCCCACTCCCCCCTCACTCACCTACCCAGTCTAATCCCACTCTCCCCCCTCATTCCAGACCCAGCCTAATCCTCTCTCCCCTCACTCACCACCAGTCTATTCCAGTCTCCCCTCACTCCCCACCCAGTCTATTCCCACTCTCTCGCTCACTCCCCACCCTGTCTATTCCCACTCTCCCCCTCAATCCCCACCCAGTCTAATCCCACTCTCCCCCTCACTCCCCACCCAATCTAATCCCACTCTCCCCCTCACTCCCCACCTAGTCTAATCCCACTTTCCCCCTCACTCCCACCCAATCTAATCCCACTCTCCCCCTCACTCCCCACCAGTCAAATCCCACTCGCCCCTCTCACTCTCCCCTCCCAGTCTAATCCCACTTGCTCCCACCGAGTCGAATCCTACTCTCCCCCTCGCTCCCCTCCCAGTCTAATCCCACTCTCCCACTCATTGCCCACCCAGTCTAATCCACTATCCCCCTCACTCCCCACCCTGTCTAATCCCACTCCCTCCTCACTCCCCACCAGTCTAATCCCACTCTCCCCCTCACTCCCACCCGGTCTAATCCCACTCTCCCCCTCACTCCCCACCCAGTCTAATCCACTCTCCCCTCACTCCCCACCCAGTCTAATCCACTCTCCCCCTCACTCCACACCCAGTCTAATCCACTCCCCCCTCACTCCCCACCCAGTCTAGTCCCACTCTCTCCCTCACTCCCCACCAGTCAAATCCCACTATCCTCGCTCCGCACACAGTTGAATCCCACTCTCCCCCTCACTCCCCACCCAGTGTAATCCCACTCTCCTCACTCCCCACCCAGTCTAATCCCACTCTCCCCTAATTCCGCACCCAACTAATCCCACGCTCCCCTCACTCCTCCCCCAGTCTAATCTCACTCTCCTCCTCACTCCCCACACAGTCTAATCCATCTCTCCCCCTCTCTCCCCACACAGTCTAATCCCACTCTCCCCCTCATTCCCACCCAGTCTAATCCCACTCTCCCCCTCACTCCCCACCCAGTCTAATCCCACTCTCCTCACTCCCCACCCAGTCTAATCCACTCTCCCCCTCACTCCCCACCCTGTCTAATCCCACTCCCCCTCACTCCCCACCCAGTCTAATCCCACTCTCCCCTCACTCCCCACCCAGTCTAATCCCACTCTCCCCCTCACTCCCCACCCAGTCCAATCCCACTCTCCCCCTCACTCCCCACCCAGACTAATCCCACTCTCCCCTCATTCCCCACCCAGTCTAATCCCACTCTCCCCCTCACCCAGTCTAATCCCACTCTCCTCTCACTCAACACCCAGTCTATTCCCCCTCTCCCCTCACTCCCCACCCAGTCTAATCCCACTCCCCCTCACTCACTACCAGTCTAATCCACTCTCCCCCCTCATTCCACACCCAGCCTAATCCCACTCTCCCCTCACTCACTCCCCTCCCAGTCTAATCCCAGTTGCTCCCCACCGAGTCGAATCCCACTCTCCCCCTCGCTCCCTCCCAGTCTAATCCCACTCTCCCACTCACTGCCCACCCAGTCTAATCCCACTCTCCCCCTCATTGCCCACCCAGTCTAATCCCACTCTCCCCTCACTCACCACCCAGTCTATTCCCACTCTCCCCTCACTCCCCACCCAGTCTATTCCCACTCTCCCGCTCACTCACCCCACCCAGTCTATTCCCACTCTCCCCCCACTCTCCACCCAGTCTAATCCCACTCTTCCACTCGCTCCCCACCCAGTCTAATCCACGCTCCCCTCACTCCCCACCCAGTTTAATCCAATCTGGCCCTCACTCCCCACCCAGTCTAATCCCACTCTCCCCCTCACTCCCCACCCAGTCTAATCCCACTCTCTCCCTCACTCCCCACCCAGTGTAATCCCACTCTCCCCCTGACACCCCACCCAGCCTAATCCCACTCTCCCCCTCACTCCCCACTCAGTCTAATCCCACTCTCCCCTCACTCCCCACCCAGTCTATGCCCAATCCCACGCTCCCCCTCACGCCCCACCCAGTCTATTCCCAATCCCACTCTCCCCCTCACTCCCCACCCAGTCCAATTCCGCTCTCCACCTCACTCCCCACCCAGTCTAATCCACTCTCTCCCTCACTCCCCACCCAGTCTAATCCCACTCTCCCTTCACTCCCCACCCAGTCTAATCCCACTCTCCCCATCCAGTCTATTCCCAATCTCCCTCACTCTACACATTCTAATCGCACTCTCACACTCACTCCCCACCCAGTCTAATCCACTCTCCCCCTCACTCCCCACCCAGTCTATTCCCACTCTCCGCCTCACTCCCCACCCAGTCTAATCCCACTCCCCCCTCTCCCCACATAGTCTAATCTCAATCTCCCGCACGCGCCCCCAACCAATCTATTCCGACTCTCCCCTCACTCCCCACCCAGTCTAATCCCACTCTCCCCCTCACTCCCCACCCAGTCTAATCCCACTCTCCCCATCCAGTCTATCCCCAATCTCCCTCACTCCACACAGTCTAATCGCACTCTCACACTCACTCCCCACCCAGTCTAATCCCACTCTCCCCCTCACTCCCCACCCAGCTCTAATCCCACTCTCCCCGTCATTCCCCAACCAGTCTAATCCCACGCTCCCCCTCATTCCCCACCCAGTCTAATCCCACTCTCCCCTCACTCCCCACCCACCCCCTCACTCCCCACCCAGTCTAATCCCACTCTCCCCTCACTCACCACCCAGTCTATTCCCACTCTCCCCTCACTCCCCACCCAGTCTAATCCCACTTTCCCCCTCACTCCCTACCCAGTCTAATCCCACTCTCCCCCTCACTCCCCACCCAGTCTATGCCCAATCCCACGCTCCCCTCACGCCCCACCCAGTCTATTCCCAATCCCACTCTCCCCCTCACTCCCCACCCAGTCTATTCCGCTCTCCACCTCACTCCCCACCCAGTCTAATCCCACTCTCTCCTCAATCCCCACCCAGTCTAATCCCACTCTCCCCCTCACTCTCCACCCAGTCTAATCCCACTCTCCCCCTCATTCCCCACCCAGTCTATTCCCACTCTCTCCCTCACTCCCCACCCAGTCTAATCCACTCTCCCCCTCACTCCCCACCCAGTCTAATCCCACTCTCCCCATCCAGTCTATTCCCAATCTCCCTCACTCCACACAGTCTAATCGCACTCTCACACTCACTCCCCACCCAGTCTAATCCCACTCTCCCCCTCACTCCCACCCAGTCTATTCCCACTCTCCGCCTCACTCCCCACCCAGTCTAATCCCACTACCCCCACTCTCCCCACATAGTCTAATCTCAATCTCCCGCACACTCCCCAACCAATCTATTCCGACTCTCCCCCTCACCCTCCCCACCCAGTCTAATCCCACTCTCCCCCTCAATCATCACCCAGTCTAATCCCACTCTCCCCATCCAGACTATTCCCAATCTCCCTCACTCCACACAGTCTAATCGCACTCTCACACTCACTCCCCACCCAGTCTAATCCCACTCTCCCCCTCACTCCCCACCCAGTCTATTCCCACTCTCCGCCTCACTCCCCACCCAGTCTATTCCCACTCCCCCCTCTCTCCCCACATAGTCTGATCCCAATCTCCCGCACACTCCCCAACCAATCTATTCTGACTCTCCCCCTCACTCCCCACCCATCTAAACCCAATCTCCCTCTCACTCCCCACCCAGTCTAATCCCACTCCCCCCTCACTCCCCACCCAGTCTAATCCCACTCTCCCCCTCACTCCCCACCCGGTCTAATCCCACTCTCCCCCTCACTCCCCACCCAGTCTAATCCCACTCTCCCCTCACTCCCCACCCAGTCTAATCCCACTCTCCCCCTCACTCCACACCCAGTCTAATCCCACTCCCCCCTCACTTCCCCACCCAGTCTAGTCCCACTCTCTCCCTCACTCCCCACCCTGTCTAATCCCACTCCCCCCTCACTCCCCACCCAGTCTAATCCCACTCTCCCCCTCACTCCCCACCCAGTCTAATCCCACTCTCCCCTCACTCCCCACCCAGTCCAATCCCACTCTCCCCCTCACTCCCCACCCAGACTAATCCCACTCTCCCCCTCATTCCCCACCCAGTCTAATCCCACTCTCCCCCTCACCCAGTCTAATCCCACTCTCCTCTCACTCAACACCCAGTCTATTCCCCCTCTCCCCTCACTCCCCACCCAGTCTAATCCCACTCCCCCCTCACTCACTACCCAGTCTAATCCCACTCTCCCACCTCATTCCACACTCAGCCTAATCCCACTCTCCCCTCACTCACTCCCCTCCCAGTCTAATCCCAGTTGCTCCCCACCGAGTCGAATCCCACTCTCCCCCTCGCTCCCCTCCCAGTCTAATCCCACTCTCCCACTCACTGCCCACCCAGTCTAATCCCACTCTCCCCCTCATTGCCCACCCAGTCTAATCCCACTCTCCCCTCACTCACCACCCAGTCTATTCCCACTCTCCCCTCACTCCCCACCCAGTCTATTCCCACTCTCCCGCTCACTCCCCACCCAGTCTATTCCCACTCTCCCCCCACTCTCCACCCAGTCTAATCCCACTCTTCCACTCGCTCCCCACCCAGTCTAATCCCACGCTCCCCCCCACTCCCCACCCAGTTTCATCCCAATCTGGCCCTCACTCCCCACCCAGTCTAATCCCACTCTCCCCCTCACTCCCCACCCAGTCTAATCCCACTCTCTCCCTCACTCCCCACCCAGTGTAATCCCACTCTCCCCCTGACACCCCACCCAGCCTAATCCCACTCTCCCCCTCACTCCCCACTCAGTCTAATCCCACTCTCCCCCTCACTCCCCACCCAGTCTATGCCCAATCCCACGCTCCCCCTCACGCCCCACCCAGTCTATTCCCAATCCCACTCTCCCCCTCACTCCCCACCCAGTCCAATTCCGCTCTCCACCTCACTCCCCACCCAGTCTAATCCCACTCTCTCCCTCACTCCCCACCCAGTCTAATCCCACTCTCCCCTTCACTCCCCACCCAGTCTAATCCCACTCTCCCCATCCAGTCTATTCCCAATCTCCCTCACTCTACACAGTCTAATCGCACTCTCACACTCACTCCCCACCCAGTCTAATCCCACTCTCCCCCTCACTCCCCACCCAGTCTATTCCCACTCTCCGCCTCACTCCCCACCCAGTCTAATCCCACTCCCCCCTCTCTCCCCACATAGTCTAATCTCAATCTCCCGCACGCGCCCCAACCAATCTATTCCGACTCTCCCCCTCACTCCCCACCCAGTCTAATCCCACTCTCCCCCTCACTCCCCACCCAGTCTAATCCCACTCTCCCCATCCAGTCTATTCCCAATCTCCCTCACTCCACACAGTCTAATCGCACTCTCACACTCACTCCCCACCCAGTCTAATCCCACTCTCCCCCTCACTCCCCACCCAGTCTAATCCCACTCCCCCCTCACTCCCCACCCAGTCTCATCCCACTCTCTCCCTCACTCCCCACCCAGTCTAATCCCACTCTCCTCGCTCCCCACACAGTTTAATCCCACTCTCCCCGTCATTCCCCAACCAGTCTAATCCCACACTCCCCCTCACTCCGCACCCAGTCTAATCCCACTCTCCCCCTCATTCCCCACCCAGTCTAATCCCACTCTCCCCTCACTCCCCACCCACCCCCTCACTCCCCACCCAGTCTAATCCCACTCTCCCCTCACTCACCACCCAGTCTATTCCCACTCTCCCCTCACTCCCCACCCAGTCTAATCCCACTTTCCCCCTCACTCCCTACCCAGTCTAATCCCACTCTCCCCCTCACTCCCCACCCAGTCTATGCCCAATCCCACGCTCCCCCTCACGCCCCACCCAGTCTATTCCCAATCCCACTCTCCCCCTCACTCCCCACCCAGTCCAATTCCGCTCTCCACCTCACTCCCCACCCAGTCTAATCCCACTCTCTCCCTCAATCCCCACCCAGTCTAATCCCACTCTCCCCCTCACTCTCCACCCAGTCTAATCCCACTCTCCCCCTCATTCCCCACCCAGTCTATTCCCACTCTCTCCCTCACTCCCCACCCAGTCTAATCCCAATCTCCCCCTCACTCATCACCCAGTCTAATCCCACTCTCCGCCTCACTCCCCACCCAGTCTATTCCCACTCCCCCCTCTCTCCCCACATAGTCTGATCCCAATCTCCCGCACACTCCCCAACCAATCTATTCCGACTCTCCCCCTCACTCCCCACCCAGTCTATTCCCAATCTCCCTCACTCCACACAGTCTAATCGCACTCTCACACTCACTCCCCACCCAGTCTAATCCCACTCTCCCCCTCACTCCCCACCCAGTCTATTCCCACTCTCCGCCTCACTCCCCACCCAGTCTATTCCCACTCCCCCCTCTCTCCCCACATAGTCTGATCCCAATCTCCCGCACACTCCCCAACCAATCTATTCCGACTCTCCCCCTCACTCCCCACCCAGTCTAAACCCAATCTCCCTCTCACTCCCCACCCAGTCTAATCCCACTCCCCCCTCACTCCCCACCCAGTCTAATCCCACTCTCTCCCTCACTCCCCACCCAGTCTAATCCCACTCTCCTCGCTCCCCACAGTTTAATCCCACTCTCCCCCTCATTCCCCAACCAGTCGAATGCCACGCTCCCCCTCACTCCGCACCCAGTCTAATCCCACTCTCCCCCTCATTCCCCACCCAGTCTAATCCCACTCTCCCCTCACTCCCCACCCACCCCCTCACTCCCCACCCAGTCTAATCCCACTCTCCCCTCACTCACCACCCAGTCTATTCCCACTCTCCCCTCACTCCCCACCCAGTCTAATCCCACTCTCCCCCTCACTCCCCACCCAGTCTAATCCCTCTCTCCCCCTCACTCCCCACCCAGTCTAATCCCACTCTCCCCCTCATTCCCCACCCAGTCTAATCCCACCTCCCCCTCACTCCCCACCCAGTCTAATCCACGCTTCCCCCCTCACTACCCACCCAGTCTAATCCCACTCGCCCCACGCTCCCCACCCAGTCTAATCCCACTCTCCCCTCACTCACCACCCAGTCTATTCCCACTCTCCCCTTATTCCCCACCCAGTCTATACCCACTCTCCCGCTCACTCCCCACCCAGTCTATTCCCACTCTCCCCCTCACTCTCCACCCAGTCTAATCCCACTCTCCCCCTCACTCCCCACCCAGTCTAATCCCAGTCTCCCCCTCTCCCCACCCAGTCTTGTCCCACTCTGCTCCTCACTGCCACCCAGTCGAATCCCACTTTCACCCTCACTCCCCAGCCAGTCTAATCCCACTCTACCCATCACTCCCCACCCAGTCTAATCCCACTCTCCCCCTCACTCCCCACCCAGTCAAATCCCACTCGCCCCCTCACTCACTCCCCACCCAGTCTAATCCCACTCACTCACCACCGATTCTAATCCCACTCTTCCCCTCATTCCCCACCCAGTCTAATCCCACTCTCCCCTCAATCACCACCCAGTCTATTCCCACCCTCCCCTCACTCCCCACATAGTCTATTCCCACTCTCCCGCTCAATCCCCACCCAGTCTAATCCCACTCTCCCCCTCACTCCCCACCCAGTCAAATCCCACTCGCCCCCTCACTCACTCCCCACCCAGTCTAATCCCACTCTCCCCCTTACTCAATTCAATTCAATTCAACTCAAATTGCTTTATTGGCATGATAAGGTACATCTTATGTTGCCAAAGCATCAAAATACATTTATGGTTGAACACATAAATGCAGATCTATTCATACAGTGTATAAACAGATATATCCCTGAGTGTATAAATATACATTCGCCTAATTTACATATACTCTTTTCTTAGGTTTACTGGTTGTCCCTCTGTTTATGGCAAGCTGTAACATAGTTTGCCGCTAGTGTTACACAGTTTCTCTCTGCCCCTAGTAGGTATGGGAGTTTTTGGTCGTCATTCAAATTTCTGAATTCAGGGCATATTTGTGAGAATTTTTGGTAGAAATTCTCCCTGATGCCCTGATATTTTCCACAGGCTGTGAGGAAGTGCATCTCTGTCTCCACCACTCCCTGACTGCAGTGAGAGCATATCCTGTCCTCTCTTGGCAGCCTGGTCTGCCTTTTTCGATCGCCAGGCTATGTTAACTAAGTCTGTACCTTGTCAAGATTTTCCTCAGTTTGTTATCCTTTACCATGGTCAGGTACTCAGCCATGTTGTATTGTCTGTTTAGGGCCAAGTAGCAATTGAGTTTGCTTTGGGTTTTTGTTGTTTCTGCCCACTCCCCACTCCGTCTATTCCCACTCTCCCCCTCATACCCCACCCCAGTCTAAGCACACTCTCCCCCTCACTCCCCACCCAGTCAAATCCCACTCTCCCCCTCGCCCCTCGCTCCCCCACACAGTCTGTTCCCAGTCTTCCCGTCACTCCCCACCCATTCTAATCCCACTCTCCCCCTCACGCCCCCATCCAGTCTAATCACACTCTCCCCCTCACTCCCCACCCAGTCTAATCCCACTCTCCCCCTCACTCCCCACCTAGTCTAATCCCACACTCCCCCCTCAGTGCCCACCCAGTCTAATCCCACTCTCCCCCTCACTCCCCACCCAGTCTAATCCCACTCTCTCCCTCACTCCCCACCCAGTCTAATCCCACTCTCCCCCGCACTCCCCACCTAGTCTAATCCCACACTCCCCCTCACTCCCCACCGAGTCTAATCCCAGTCTCCCCGTCACTCCCCATCCAGTCTATTCCTAATCTCCCTCACTCCCCACAGTCTAATCGCACTCTCCCCCTCACTCCCCACCCAGTCTAATCCCACTCTCCCCCTCACTCCCCACTCTGTCTAATCCCACTCTCCCCCTCACTCCCCACCCAGTCTAATCCCACTCTCCCCCTCACTCCCCACCCAGTCTAATCCCACTCCCCCCTCAGTCCCCACCCAGTCTAATCCCACTCTCTTCGCTCCCCACACAGTTTAATCCCACTCTCCCCCTCACTCCCCACCGAGTCTCATCGCACTCTCCTCAGTCCCCACCCAGTCTAATCCCACTCTCCCCCTCACTCCCCACCCAGTCTAATCCCACTATCCCCCTCGTTCCCCAACCAGTCTAATCCCACGCTACCCCCTCACTCCCCACCCAGTCTAATCCCACTCTCCCTCTCACTCCCCACCCAGTCTAATCCCAATCTCCCCCCTCACTCCCCACCCAGTCTATTCCCACTCTCCCCCTCACTCCCCACCCAGTCTATTCCAACTCTCCCCCTCACTCCCCACCCAGTCTAATCCCAATCTCCCCCTCACTCCCCACCCAGTCTAATCCCACTCTCCCCCTCACTCCCCCACCCAGTCTAATCCCACTCTCCCCCTCTCCCCACCAGTCTAGTCCCACTCTCCTCCTCACTCCCCACCCAGTCTAATCCCACTCACCCCTCACTCCCCACCCAGTCTAATCCCACTCTCCCCCTCACTCCCCACCCAGTCTAATACCACTCTACCACTCACTCCCCACCCAGTCTAATCCCACTCTCCCCCTCACTCCCCACCCAGTCTAATCCCACTCTCCCCCTCTCCCCACCCAGTCTAGTCCCCACTCTCCTCCTCACTCCCCCACCCAGTCAAATCCCACTCTCACCCTCACTCCCCACCCAGTCTAATCCCACTCTCCCCCTCACTCCCCCACCCAGTCAAATCCCACTCTCCCCCTCACTCCCCACCCAGTCTAATCCCACTCACTCCCCACCGAGTCTAATCCCACTCTTCCCCTCACTCCCCACCCAGTCTAATCCCACTCTCCCCCTCATTCCCCACCAAGTCTAATCCCACTCTCCCCTCACTCCCCACTCATACTAATCCCACTCCCCCCTCACTCTCTACCCAGTCTAATCCCACTCTCCCCCTCATTCCCCACGCAGTCTAATCCCACTCTCCCCCTCACTCCCCGCCCAGTCTAATCCCACTCACTCCCCCACCGAGTCTAATCCCACTCTACCGCTCACTCTCCCCACCCAGTCTATTCCCACCCTCCCCCTCACTCCCCACCCAGTCTAATCCACTCTCCCCCAAACTCCCCACCCAGTCTAACCCCACTCTCCCCCTCTCCCCACCCAGTCTAGTCCCACACTCCTCCTCACTCCCCCCAGTCTAATCCCACTCTCCCCCTCACTCCCCACCCCAGTCTAATGCCACTCTCACCCTCACTCCCCACCCAGTCTAAACCCACTCTCCCCCTCACTCCCCCCTCACTCCCCACCCAGTCTAATCCCACTCTCCCCCTCACTCGCTAACCAGTCTAATCCCACTCTCCCCCCTCACTCCCCACCAGGTCTAATCCCACTCTCCCCCTCACTCCCCACCCAGTCTAATCCCACGCTCCCCCTCACTCCCCACCCAGTCTATTCCCACTCTCCCCTCACTCCCCACCCAGTCTAATCCCACTTTCTCCCTCACTCCCAACCCAGTCTAATCCCACTCTTTCCCTCACTCCCCACCCAGTGTAATCCCACTCTCCCCCTCACTCCCCACCCTGTCTAATCCCACTCTCCCCCTCACTCCCTACCCAGTCTAATCCCACTCTCCCCCCTCATTCCCACCAGGTCTAATCCCACTCTCCCCCTCACTCCCCACCCAGTCTAATCCCACTCTCCCCCTCACTCCGCACCGAGTCTAATCCCACTCTCCCCCTCACTTCCGCACCCAGTCTAATCCCACTCTCCCCCTCATTGCCCACCCAGTATAATCCCACTCTCCCCTCACTCACCACCCAGTCTATTCCCACTCTCCCCTCACTCCCCACCCAGTCTATTCCCACTCTCCCGCTCACTCCCCACCCAGTCTATTCCCACTCTCCCCCCACTCTCCACCCAGTCTAATCCCACTCTCCCCCTCACTCCCCACCCAGTCTAATCCCACGCTCCCCCTCACTCCCCACCCAGTTTAATCCCAATCTCGCCCTCACTCCCCACCCAGTCTAATCCCACTCTCCCCCCTCACTCCCCACCCAGTCTAATCCCACGCTCCCCCCTCACTCCCCACCCAGTGTAATCCCACTCTCCCCCTCACACCCCACCCAGTCTATTAGCCACTCTCCCCCTGACACCCCACCCAATCTAATCCCACTCTCCCCCTCACTCCCCACTCAGTCTAATCCCACTCTCCCCCTCACTTTCCGCCAGTCTATGCCCAATCCCACTCTCCCCCTCACTCCCCACCCAGTCTAATCCCACTCTCCCCCCTCACCTCCCTACCCAGTCTAATCCCACTCTCCCCCTCATTCCCACCAGGTCTAATCCCACTCTCCCCCTCACTCCCCACCCAGTCTAATCCCACTCTCCCCCTCACTCCGCACCGAGTCTAATCCCACTCTCCCCCTCACTCCGCACCCAGTCTAATCCCACTCTCCCCCTCATTGCCCACCCAGTATAATCCCACTCTCCCCTCACTCCCCACCCAGTCTATTCCCACTCTCCCCTCACTCCCCACCCAGTCTATTCCCACTCTCCCCCCCACTCTCCACCCAGTCTAATCCCACTCTCCCCCTCACTCCCCACCCAGTCTATTCCCACTCTCCCCCCTCACTCCCCACCCAGTCTAATCCCACTCCCCCCTCTCTCCCCACATAGTCTAATCCCAATCTCCCGCACACTCCCCAACCAATCTATTCCAACTCTCCCCCTCACTCCCCACCCAGTCTAATCCCAATCTCCCCCTCACTCCCCACCCAGTCTAATCACACTCTCCCACTCACTACCCACCCAGTCTAATCCCAATCTCCCCCTCACTCCCCACCCAGTCTAATCCCACTCTCCCCCTCACTCCCCACCCAGTCTAATCCCACTCTCCCCCTCTCCCCACCCAGTCTAGTCCCACTCTCCTCCTCACTCCCCACCCAGTCTAATCCCACTCACCCCTCACTCCCCACCCAGTCTAATCCCACTATCCCCCTCACTCCCCACCCAGTCTAATACCACTCTACCACTCACTCCCCACCCAGTCTAATCCCACTCTCCCCCCCTCACTCCCCACCCAGTCTAATCCCACTCTCCCCCTCTCCCCACCCAGTCTAGTCCCACTCTCCTCCTCACTCCCCACCCAGTCAAATCCACTCTCACCCTCACTCCCCACCCAGTCTAATCCCACTCTCCCCCTCACTCCCCACCCAGTCAAATCCCACTCTCCCCCTCACTCCCCACCCAGTCTAATCCCACTCACTCCCCACCGAGTCTAATCCACTCTTCCCCTCACTCCCCACCCAGTCTATTCCCACTCTCCCCCTCATTCCCCACCCAGTCTAATCCCACTCTCCCCTCACTCCCCACTCATACTAATCCCACTCCCCCCTCACTCTCTACCCAGTCTAATCCCACTCTCCCCCTCATTCCCCACGCAGTCCTAATCCCACTCTCCCCCTCACTCCCCACCCAGTCTAATCCCACTCACTCCCCACCGAGTCTAATCCCACTCTACCGCTCACTCCCCACCCAGTCTATTCCCACCCTCCCCCTCACTCCCCACCCAGTCTAATCCCACTCTCCCCCAAACTCCCCACCCAGTCTAACCCCACTCTCCCCCTCTCCCCACCCAGTCTAGTCCCACACTCCTCCTCACTCCTCCCCAGTCTAATCCCACTCTCCCCCTCACTCCCCACCCAGTCTAATCCCACTCTCACCCCTCACTCCCCACCCAGTCTAATCCCACTCTCCCCCTCACTCCCCCCCTCACTCC